>NW_028317876.1:11267500-11867500 GCF_062004578.1 Staurois parvus
AGCATACAGATATTAAGACATAAATAAAGGAATATGAGAGTGCAGTAAAAAACTACACAGGAACCAAACAAAACAATCAATTGAAAAGCAACGTGCCTCAGCTTTGACCTGACAAGATGAAATGTTAGAACGGAGATTTGAATGTCTTTGTCTGAAATTGCAGCTTATCTTTAAGTATGTGGCGTTGACTATACTTGCAAGATTTCCATAATAGCAGTGTATTACTGCCTATTGATAATGAGTGAGAAGGCTTATGTGATTGGTCACTAGGAGCCTAAACAGGGCTCAATATTTAATGTATACAAGCAAGCTAAAAGTAGTAAAAGGGAGCAAAGACTTCATTGCATTGCATTGCAATAGTTCTACTTCAAGAACAAGAGGGCAGAGATCACGCACTTAGTATATTATCATAAAGATCAAATACAATATTTAATTTAATATTATTCACTCATTGTTAGAAAATATTTACACTGCCATAGCCCACTATTATGAATAGATAAGAGTGTTGGACCCATGGTCACACAGGTTGAGAAACATTTTACAATGCATGTGTATAGTATATATAAAAAAATATTAATTAAGTTACATCAGAGTATTTTTACAACTGATATCTTAAAATAAACCTTTATCTCTTGGGGTTTACTATATTTCTAAATGGGTAAGTCGCGGGAAAGGATTTGTTGATAATACTTATGACAACATTTGTCTTTCTTCTCTAAAGTTTAAACATTAATAACACCATTAATAAGATAACTATGCACATTCAGAGGTGAAATAGGGAAATATTGCCTTTCCCAGGATGCTTCCTATGTGACAAATCAAAGTCTCCCATAAATGCAATTAGGTTCTGAAGCTTCCACAGACAGCCTGAGAAGCCATAACGCTTATTTTGAAACAAATGGCATTTTCAAGATTGAGAAATATTGCTATCAATCACAAAGCAAGTTAATTCTCCATAATAAGGCAGGTTTGGATGCAGCCTGATCCATTGTGGAATGCTTGTATCTAAATTGATTACAAAGGCACTGGAAATGTATGCAGCCCTCCAAACCACTTTCTATGCACTGTAACATTAATCTCAATTGTAAAGTGAGCTTCATAATGCCTGCTATGAAAAAGTAGGAAATAAATCAGACTTTATCAGGTGGATCAATTAATCATTTTTTTTAAATATCAAGTGTTTATTTTTTAAAGTGAAGTATGTTAACAAACAATTTATGTGAAGCTGCATGCTTTAAATGCTTATATGTTGATAGGTCATATAAGGAAAGAGTAAAGTTTGGGGCTACAGTAGAACAATAACTCAGCTTGGCATATAAATAGCAACACATTCATACAATTATGCAATCAATAAGGCATAATATAGTTATGAAAGCACATTTTCTATAATTAAAGTGGCTAAACATCGGTAACTTTATTAAAAGTGAAAAATAAAATACAGCATGAAATTTGTTTTCGACATATAACAATTCTTCTGACTAAACTTCAGCGTAGCTAAGAATGTATGTGAGTATTCCTTAGCATGTATAAAAATAATTATTTTCATGATATATGCTAGAGAATAAATCACATTCTATTTTTCATGGAAAGAGCCATTATTTTACATGACGTCTGGGTTTTATTACTATTGTCATGAATGAAATGACGGTTATTATTTCCAATTGATAGTTAAAGACAAATATATCAGAAATATATCTATTGAAAAATGTGGTTTCTACATATATCAGACAGTAAAGAGAAAAAAAAACAGCTTCATGATCCTATGAATAAAATGCATGACCCTTCCTGTACTCTCTTTTTCTTTTCTGACAAACGTGTGTTATTGAAACTTACAGTGTGAGCTTGACTCCTGGTCTCCGTATGATGCTTCCTAAGTTATTACTATGAGACATAATTACTCTGGCTCAGTGGGGCTTAGCAGAAGCACTAGCCTCAACTGGCTAAATGGATTAGATGTGTTAGGCAAAGTTTTCCTTTTCTGTGAAAGCAACTAAATGGGATAAGAAAAAGCACTTGATAGAAAAGGTAAAACTTGTTCTAAAATATAAAACAAAAAAAAGTTTTGTGTTTTTCATAGGTTGTACAAAGTGATTGCATTGATGTGTTTTAAATCGACATGTTGTATGTTACATCACATTGCAATCCTTCAAAAGTCACACTTAAATATATTTCAGTTTCTCAATCCTTAAATGTAGTGAATTAGTGACCATTCATGCAAAGGCCTAACCCAGCTGTACACTGCTGAAGGCTCTGTTTATTTATTTTATTGAAGTTATTCATTCTATATACAGTTAGTCAAAAGAGTAGCCCTGCTGACATTAATCATGCAGTAAATAGAAATAAAAGGGAAGTCTCAGCAGTTTTCAATATAAAAAGACCAGCAATTTTTAGAATTATGAAACAAAAACATAAGAACCACATGAAATGAAATGAAGTGAGGGCTCTTTTGTACACAATCTTGCTGCCTTATTTAACCAGATGGTGCGAAGAACAGTGGTGTGCAGCTACCAATAGCAACCAATCAGATTAATCTTTTCACCAGTTTAGAGTAGTCATTACAATGATATATGATCTCTAATTGGTCGCTATAGGATATTACTCCCTTCTGACTTAACTAAGGACCCATGGGTTTTCAGAAGGAAAAAAAAAAAAGTAAATATCTGATGTCCACTAACCAAGAAGATGTAGTATGAAATATAATACATTTCAAAGATATGTGATAGGTTACTTTTGCTTCGATGGGGTATATGAGAATAAGCGTGCTCTAGCAATATCTGTGTAGGCTAGGATGAGGCACATTCATTTTTACTTGGTGTTGTGGAGGTTTGAAAACGTTCATTAATGTAATCAAAAATAATTCTTTTCAGAAGCAATACGAATAACACGTTGAGAGTGACTTATAGCATTTTAGTGTAAAAGCTCTGGCAAAGCTCATTTCAACTACTGTACCATTAAGTTCTACTCTTCTAGTGGCCATTAAGGCACAAAAAGGAGTTCAAACAGAGAGCTTGAGAAATATTTTAATAAAGATATAAGGGGGCAGCATGAATTGCCATTAAGTTCCATTAACTTGTGCGTTACGGGATTGCTTTTCTATAAAATGGTAATTAGATTGTCAGTAAGAGTTCTATTCTACAATTGACTCTTTACCTGATTTATGGCAGTATTTTACTGAATTAGTGAGTGCTGACAAACTGCAATAACACTTTGAAAAAAGTTATCAAGCCTGTTTTATGACTTCAGACTCAACTACAGAACACACCAAGCAGAACTAGAACTATATTCCCATGCCAAGAATAAAAGACCACCCACTGAATTATTTCACTGCTTCCAAATCTCTGGCATATGCTCCAAGTGCAAGTTAGAACACAGGCTCAGATCCACAGCATTATAGGGATGTCACTGTAGTCATTATACTGGGACAGCTGGCAATAGCACTGGTCATTTACCAGTCTAGACTTCAAAGAGTAAGTTTAAGGTCAAGTGCGGGGTAGGATGACCGCAGCTTGCATTAGGTCATGTGAAATGACCTAGAAGCATATGTAAGTGAAAAAGTAGCCTTGGATTACTTTTTAGTTTTCAAACTGAATGTAAATGAATGAAAAGTCCTTTTAGAACACACAGGCTCAGATCCTCGTCGTTTCAAGGATGCTACTGTAGTCATTATCATGGGACAGATGGCATTAGCACTGGTCACTTACACTAGTCTAGGCTTCCGGGAGAAAGTGTTTAAGGTCAAGTGTGAGGTGAATGACTGCAGCTTGCTAAGGTCACGTGAAATGACCTAGAAGTAGACATAATAGGGAAAAGTGGCCTTGGGTTATTGTTTAGTTCTGGAACTGATGTCAAAAGTCTTTTATGCACACAGTTTCAGATCCACAGCTATACGAGGATGCCACTGTAGTCATTACTATGGGACAAATAGCACGAGAACTGGTCACTTACACTAGTCTAGGCTTCAATTAGTCAAGAAGCAAGCTTTTAAGGTCCTGTGTATAGTAGCTTTGAGCAGGTCATATGAAATGGCCTAGAAACAGACAAAATAGCAAACGGTGGCCTTGGATTACTTGCTAAATCTCAAACTAAATGTTAAATTCCCTTTAGAACACCGAATGCATGTGTTTTTACTATAGCTTAGTAGTAGCATTCTCTTCTGTCCATCATCGGTGACGCTAAGTGGTGGAGGACCATGTATAATAATACACAGAGGAATGCTGATTGTTGTCCTGCCCATGTGACCAGCCTAATGGTATATCTGTATACATCACATTTGTAACAGAGCTGGCAGGTTAAGTCTGGCTGTATTAACACCGCATGTGCCTGAGTCTGATTGATTTGTTCCCTTGTTCCGGAACAAAACCAAGTAAGACTTCCCTTTCCCACACCAACCTTCCTACTAGTGCTGTGTTGACAAAATAGTAGTTCTTTCTAAATCAGCGCTCTTTTACTGCAATTAACAGAAATCAAGCAGAGATGTCAGGGCTGCTTGCACAATAAAATCCCCCTTTGTCCTACATAGACGGAAATGAACTTTCTGGCAAGAAAGCAGCAGCTGTGGTGATATTGACACATCTCTTCCCAGCAGGGTTAAGGTCGGGATGATCACATGCTGACATCCACTCCTTGCAGGCTCTTATTGACTAGAAAACCAGTTAGTCTCTAGTTTAACCCCTTCTCAGCTGTCATAGGCACAAGCCTTGATCATATCCCACAGACCTGTGGATTAATATGAACACAGCTTTCTTTCTGAGCTTCACATGCTGCTTGCGAAGGGAGATTTGCTGAGTGTTAGTGTGTTAATCCTACAGCACTGCACTATTAGGATGAGGGCAGGTTGCTGAGTACCAATCAGGCACAATGAGGAGGCTACAGGTTTCTGTTTCTTCGTAAGAACTCCAAAGCAGAAGGATTGCTCTCCCTCCTGTCTACAGAGACGGGTCATTTGGCATGGATCCTGCCCTTTGCTTTGCAAATGTCAGAAAGATCAATGACACCATCTGTCCCTACAATCCACCCCTGAACGCAGAGGATGAACTTAGAAAGGGATGCTTTCTGTTAGCACCCAAGATGATGACAGGTTCTCAATGTTCTGTACTGCAAGCAGTAAACATGCCAATGACAGCCATGGTAAAAAAAAAAAAAAAATCAGAGGATGAGTCAAATATTCATCATAAAAGACTGCATACTTCAAAAACTAAAGCACTGACTTACCTGCTGCTGTTGCACTTTTTGCAGGTTACCCTCCTGGGATCCAAAGCTGGAAAGCATCACGCAAGTTGACGGATGTGCAATGGAAGGTCAGTACAAATGAGGGGTCGAATAGAGGGGGGCAACTTGTGCTCAGTTCCAGGTGGCCACCTATCCTGTAGCAATGATGCCAGCAGCTTAGTCCACACTTGTTTCTTGGTCCTGTGAGTTTCTTCTTCAACTGTGGATCACACACACCCCCTTGTGCAGACCCTGCGCACTATCTCCCTAGGTCATGTGTTGCCAGGCACACTGGGCGATGCTGCAGAGTAACCGGGACAAGTTGTCCAGGCTGGGAGCAGCTCCAGCAGCCACTGCCAGGCAAACACGTGAAGCAGCTGCTGCCTTTGCCTCTACCCAGGAGCCTACCACGCTCCTCCCCAGCACAGAGCAAGGGGGGAGCCCAGCGTCCTCTAAACACCGCAGCCACCAGCCTGCATATTTATAATCTTCCTCCGTTGCTCAGCAGGAAGGCTACTTTCGTACGTCCTTATCAAAGAGGGAGGAAAAATGTGCGCCTATATACATCTTTAAAAAAAAAAAAAGGACGCCTGCTTTTATTTGTGCTGCTGTTTGCAGGATTTCCCTACGGCTTGCCAATCCTTTCTCACTCCCCCTGTCTATGTCTGCTAATGCAAAGTACCAATGCTCCCATGCTGTGTCCAATCAGTGCATCTACTACTAGTGCAATGATTTAGGGGTCATCCATGAATAACACTTCACACTGATGAATGGCTCTTTGCAGCCTCCTGCCCTGATGAGGGTGTCTGCTCGCTGCTGATTGCAAACACTAATGAACTTACAGCTTCATTAGCTGGGCTTTCTCGCCAGCAATATTGTGGTCTGAGCTGTGTGTGACTCCTGTAAATAATCAGAAAAATAGCACATTATCCATTTTCACAAAACACTTACACACACACCTCTCTTTCATCTCACAAAGAACCTGCACTGCATTTTAGAAACCTAAGGACGTGTGACAGCAAACCGAGGATCTTAGTAATTTCTCAACAAATCAAACGTAGAAATTCAAAAGAAGCACCAGCTAGCAGTAGAAGCAGGCAATTAGCTGCGGTTTGTACTGTAAGCCTGCTCTCTACTGTACCAAAGAGGAAATAATATTAAAAAAAAAAGACATTTTCTCTCCAGGGGAGGCTCCAATATGCTGCAGACCCATGGAAACTACAGTAATAGCCTAAGTCAGTTGACAAACCTCAGATAAACTGATAGAAAGGAAAGCAGAAAAAAAAGAGATTGTATCTCTGAGCAATAAAACTGGTACCTATGCTAATGGCAACAACAGAAGAGCATCCTGACATGGTCATGGCATAGCACAAAGGAGCAAGAGTAGCAGGCAACATAAAGAGGTACACACTCAGTTTAATAGTCATATTTTTTTTTGGTCACAGTATTTTTTTTTTTAAGGGTCAACCTCAAGTTTATAAATAATAAAGTAACCAATGTAAATGCTAGGTATAGCCTTAAAGTGACATCAAGAAAAAAAAATCTATTTGATTATGCATTCTTAAAGGGGACCTTCACTCTAAATATAAATGTACTTCTTCCTGCCTTCTACCCCCTCTTTCTTTCTCACACATGGATTTTTTTTTCTTAACCGCATAGTGCTTAGCTTAAAGTGAGTATAATATTCTGCCCCGCTTTGCAGATTCTGCTGGGCTTCAGGTCCCGGTAGAGCCCTGCAGCACATCTGTGCATGGGTTTCCTGCACATGTGTAATGCCAGTAATTCTCACTCATGCCTGCACCTACAGACAGAGGCTGCCAGCATATGAAATCATCATTAAGGCAGCACTCTAACTTAAAAGCAAGAATACTTTACTTGTACAGTTAACCCTTTGTATGTGTCACTTCCTTATTCTGCACACCTCACATTGGATGCTCTGTAACATCCCCCAATGGATGCAGCACTTTTGGTGGATACCGCATAGCCTGTACCCACTTCACCAGTGCAGGCAATGTGTCACCTCACTCCTAATGACATTATGATACTTCTATTTTTAGATGGTAAATTGTCTATCAGTCCATAAGTCAATTTAGCAACATATGCCCATATCTCCTGGAACCCTCAGATGGGTACTCACAATGGGTGGCAAGGCAGCAAAGTGGAGATTACATACTCAGCAGCACTCTCCTTCTTTAACCATGTGAGAGCCCACAGAACCTTTCACCTGTATACAGTTCCCTTTTTATATGCTTTGTCCAGCAGAGGAAGGTGATTGCCAGAAAAGCCCGGGAAAGACTGGCTAGAAGAGTTAACCCTTGCCTACCAAACAGCACCACTTCTGCTGGACAACATTAACTAAGCAGTGCAACTTACACAGCAGAAAATACACTTAACCAAGGAAATAATTACCACAACCAACTTAGCAATATCTCAGTATGCACCTGTTTACATGCGTGAAGATGGGGCAGTATGCGAATCCAAAACATTGTCACGTCAGACGAGATTTGGCAAAGGGCTCTACCTAACCTTAGGGTCCTAGTGGAGCCATCTGATGCACCTGCGCTTGTGCGGGAATAACAAAGATGCTGGCGCTGAAGAAGGACAGAACAAAAGATAAAGGAGTATGAAATTCTTCTTTAACTCAGTAAAGTATCTTCTATTGCTCTCAACCTCCAAATCTCCAAATTCCCGTTTATCTGCTGTGAACTGACTTCCTGTTGAGGACTGCGCTTGTTCTCCATGTTACTATTATATGTTGGAACGTAGCCACCCTCTCTTGCTCACCCCAAAGATGGAATAGGAACTATGGATTAAGGGATTTGACTTGTGTGTATAGAGCCGTGCATGTGACTGAAACTCACTCACACTGCTAGTTCCAAATGAATGAAAGTGAGAGGGAATAGGAGGGGTTTGGGAGTTCACAGAAGACATTACAAGGAGGTAGACACACAGTAAAAATTATTTCATGTACAATTAATTACAGGGCCATTAAGTAATGGAATGTAAGGATTATTTTTGAAGAATAGGGGTATTGTTTAGTGTCACTTTGGAGACACCTATGCCATCAAATATCTAATTGCAGAAAATCCTATCACACTGTCCTTCCCGACTAGACTGGATGACTAACCTCAACTAAAAAATCCTGACATAAGTGTAAGAGAGGGAAGAGCAGGGATCTATATACTGTAGGCATCAGAGCGTGGTATCCTGAGCCCACCAAAAAAGCACAATCCTGAAAAAAATCAAACTGCAAACAAAGAAGAGGAACAGAGGGAAGGAGAGAGAATACAGCACCCTTTGGGCTATCCCATGGGGTCCCAGCTTAGTGCTAGGATCCAGCCGTTCTGATTCTGTCCTACTTCACAAACATGCACAGGCTTTGAAAAGTTGAAGTGCGTTCCTACATTTAAGACTATAATGATGAGAGCATATATTAATGATAATTAATGCTAGCACAGATATGATGCTGCACAGTGCACACATTTTCTCATGCACCATAACTCATGGACTAAACAGCTTAGAGCATCATTTTGCTATATGTATCTCAGGATAGAACTTGCCTAAGGTCATGCAATGCTGTCTCACATTGAGTTCATGTACAGTACAACCAATGTCATTATTATTAACTCTCAGTCATTTCCAGTGGATGCAAGCTGGATGCTACGCCTCAAGACCTAAGTGTGGATAATGTCAGCGATTTAGACATTTGTATATTAGCTTGACATTTACTGCATGCTTCTTTTATTCAATACCAGACTAGATAATATTGGCATTATCCAGTACAAGCTGGAATATGTTTAAAAGGATATTGTTTAAGGCTTTTTTTTTAATAAAAAAAATAACAAATATGTCTATACTTACCTGCTGTGTGCAGTGGTTTTGAACAAAGCAGCACGGATCCTACTCTTCTCAGGCCCCCCACAGGCTCTTCTGGCCCCTTCCTCCAGTTGGTTCCCCCTACAGCAAGCAGCTTGTTATGGGGTCACCCGCTCCTCTGTGTGTCCATTCACACACTGACTCACAGCTCGACCCCGCCCCCTCTCTCTTCTCATTAGCTCACTGGCTGTGATTGACAGCAGTGGGGGCCAATGAGAAGAGGGAGTCCCAGGATAGACGAGACTTCAGTGCACATCGCTGGATTGAGAGGGAGCTTAGGTGAGTATTAGGGGGGCTGGGGGGATGCTACACAGAAGGTTTTTTACCTTCATGCATAGAATGCATGAAGGTAAAAAGCCTTGAGCCTTTAGAACAGTGGTTCTTAACCTTGTTGGAGGTACTGAACCCCACCAGTTTCATATGCGCATTCACCGAACCCTTCTTAATTGGAAAAATAAAATATGATTTTTAAAATTCAAAACATAGGTATATATTTATACATAGGTGCACAAAATGAACAAAACTGTTAAGAACAAAGAAAACCATTAAAACATGATTTTCACACAAAAACAAAAACATAATAATGAATATTTACTGCACGAATCATATGAGTCGGGTGTGGGTCTTCACCTCTGCCGAACCCGCGAGACTGACTCACTGAACCCCTGTGGTTCGATCGAACCCAGGTTAAGAACCACTGCTTTAGAACCACTTTAAGGTATTCATTTAGGTGAGACTATACACTCTTAGAGATTTATTCTAAATAAAGAACACATCTTTTTACAACTAAGCAAAAATGCGTTAATAATGTGGACCTAAAAAGGTTTGCAATGTGCCTACAACAACTTTGCTGTAGAAGTTACTGAAAATGCTTCAGTTATGCTTCAAAACCATTTTCTGTGTTCGGAATTCACAACAGACAAAGATCTAAAGAGATTTGAACCATCTATGGGCAGGCTGGTTGTGCCCAATTTGTTGTATGGGTTGGGTGCAACCAGACTGTCAGATGTTTCCATGAGATTATTACCAGGGCTACAGCCACTAGCAATAATCACTGTCTTGCTAAGCCCCCCACCCTGTTGCTGGGAAAGTGTATAAATAGTTTGGGTTGCAGAACAGCATTACCAGGTGAGGAGTTGCTACCCCTTACTTCAAGTCACTTTCCATCGAGGCCCCGCTAGGGCTAGCTGCAGGGTCTATACTTCAGTCCTGCTTTGGAGTTACTTGGATCTCTGCTCAATTTTCCACCAGCAGAGTTTTGGAGAGTGTTATGAGTCTGGTTAACCCTCACTGTAATATGTTTGAGGTACCGGAGGCATCAAGGTACCATAAGGACTTTTGTGAGTACTGATCTGACCTGGGGTTTTTGTGCCTGTTAGCAGAGAATTGTTCCTTAATAAAGAAGACAGTAGTTGGAGACTGCACTCAAAGAGTCTCATCCTTGACTTACCTGTTTTGGTTCCAGCTCTTGGGACTCTGAACAATTGGGATTGCTGAGATCTGTAGTTCCTCTCCAGAGAGGTACATACCAACCAGCCCCCTCTAGTTTGTAAAAAAAACACTGTTTATTAAGCCTGGGCTAAGTAGATTCTCTTCTGAGAGATTCATACAGTCAGCCCCTTTTCATTGTCATTGTGGGAGAACTGTTCTTTTAATCTTTCACGGTGGATTTTGAGTATGGAAGATATTTGTTTCTGAAGTTTGGCTATAGTGAAGAGTGTCCTCCTGTTTGTATATAGTGTGTGAGTATCCCATACCATTCCCTATCACCATCCAAGTTCCCTAAAATAAAACCACAAAAAGATACCCATAGACTGTTCAGCCCTGACTGAGCCAATTGGAGCAACTGTTCCTATGTGCCTGGGTGCCTCTGCACTAATTAAGAAAGAATATGGGTAATATTATAGTACACTGCTAAAACAAATTAAAGGAACACTTTGAAAACACATCAGATCTCTATAGGGAAAAATATAATGCTGGATATCTATACTGATATGGACTGGGTAATGTGTTAGGAATGTAAGTTAGCCCCATTGTTTGATGGAAATGAAAATTATCAACCTACAGAGGACTGAGTTCAAAGACACCCCAAAAATCAAAGTGAAAAAATTATGCTGCATTCTAGTCCATTTTGCTGAAATTTTATTGCAGCAAATTAAAATGGTACTCAGTAGTTTGTGTGGCCGCCATGTGCTTGTATGCATGCCTAACAATGTCAGGGCATGCTCCTAATGAGACAATGGATGGTGTCCTGGGGTATTTCCTCCAGATCTGGATCAGGGCATCACTAAGCTCCTGGACAGTAGAAGGTGTAACTTGGCGGCGTTGGATGGACCGAAATATGATATCCCAGAGGTACATTGGATTAAGGTCAGGTGAGCGTGGGGGCCATTAAGTGGTATCAATTCCTTCATCCTCCAGGAACTGCCTGCATACTCTCGCCACATGAGGCCAGGCATTGTTGTGCACCAGGAGGAACCCAGAACCCACTGCACCAGTGTATGGTCTGACAATGAGTCCAAGGATTTCATCCCGATACCTAATGACAGTCAGGGTGCCATTGTCTAGCCTGTAAAGGACTGTTCTTCCCTTTATAGATATGCCTCCCAGACCATCACTGACCCACCACCAAAATGGTCATGCTGAATGATGTTAAGGCCAGCATAACATGCTCCATGGCTTCTCAAGACCCTTTCACGTCTGTCACATGTGGTCAGGGTGAGCCTTCTCTCATCTGTGAAAAGCACAGGGCACCAGTGTCAGACCTGCCAATTCTGGTGTTCAATGGAAAATGTAATTCGAGCTCTATGGTGTCGGGCAGTGAGCGCAGGGCCCACTAGAGGACATTGGGCCCTCAGATGAGCCTCATGAAGTCTATTTCTGATTGTTTGGTCAGAGACATTCACACCAGTGGCCTGCTGGAGGTAATTTTGTAGGGCTCTGGCAGTGCTCATCCTGTTTCTCCTTGCACAAAGGAGCAGATACCGGTCCTGCTGATGAGTTAAGGGCCTTATATGGCCCTGTCCAGCTCTCCTAAAGTAACTGCCTGTCTCCTGGAATCTCCTCCATGCTCTTGAGACCTTCTGGCAATGGCACGTATTGATGTGCTATCCTGGAGGAGTTAGTCTGCCCGTGCAACCTCTGTAGGGCCCTCGGGGTCAGTAGGGGGCACCATGAGATGCCCCGGTACCTTTTTCATAGGCTTTTTTGAGTTTGGGCAAGGACACAGGGGCCCCATGATCCCCTATTGCCCGGGGGCCCCATGAGTTGTCAGTCCGCCCCTGGGTCCAGGTATCGCCTCATGCTATCAGTAGTGACACTGACCCTAGCCAATTGCAAAACTAGTGAAAAACAGTCAGAAAAGATGAGTAGGGAAAAAAATGTCAGTGGCCTCCACCTGTAAAACCATTCCTGTTTGAGGACCGTCTCATTGTTGCCCATCTAGTGCACCTGTTGTTAATTTCATTAATACCAAAACAGCTGAAACTGATTAACAACCCCCTCTGCTACTTAACTGACCAGATCAATATCCCAGAAGTTTAATTAACTTGATGCTACACTCTGATTAAAAAGTGTTCATTTAATTTTTTTGAGCAATATATCTAGATAGATAGATAGACAGACAGACAGACAGACAGACAGACAGACAGACAGACAGACAGACAGACAGACAGACAGACAGATAGATAGATAGATAGATAGATAGATAGATATGCAAATTAATTTATTAGCCCTTTCTTTTTCTTTTTTGTAGCTAGGACAAACCACATAAAAGAACCTTTTTTTATGAAATAAGTCATCCAGTAGCTTTCTACACTAGTCTGGTCACTCTTACTTTGATCATTCTGATGTAGGAGTAATTGGATATGAAATGAGTTGATATGTGAAGACATTTATCCTGGATTGTAGCATAGCTTTGCAGAATGTACCAGAATGTACCAGCACTCTCTCAGTGCTGGGAACAGCCATCGGGCAGCAATAACTGTGGTCATTGCTGTATGTGTGCTTATACATGCATGTAAATGAGGGTCATTTATGATGTGATTTTCCAAAAAGGCTGCTTTCTGCAGAGTTTGCTTAAATTTGAGTTCAACTCTAAAAGCTGAACTCCAGGCAAACATCTAAATACAAGGATGAGATACATATATGAAAGTTGTTTTACTTTCCAAAAGGATTTGTATTTCTGTCTATCCAGGCCATGATATTTACACAGCTCTGCC
This sequence comes from Staurois parvus, assembly GCF_062004578.1. Classification (NCBI taxonomy): domain Eukaryota; kingdom Metazoa; phylum Chordata; class Amphibia; order Anura; family Ranidae; genus Staurois; species Staurois parvus. The sequence goes on from NW_028317876.1 coordinate 11,280,805, forward strand.
ACAGAGCACAAACATGCCTATTAGGAGAGTGGACTTGATATTTTTATCTGCTGCAGATTCACTTTCACTTACAGGTCTTCTCCTCTTCCCCAGCCTGTGACTGAACTTTTATTGCCAGATCACAGCAGAATGCAGTGCGGGAAACCAGCGTTCCTTGTTCATAATGCACTGCAGATGTTATCTGCAGTATGCGTCAATAATAAGTTAATGACACTCGAATGCAGGTCGCAAACACAGAGCGTTTGCCTGCACCTGATAGCATGGTAAGAAAAGTACCATACAATCCGGTTGAAGTGCGTTTCTAAAAGTAGTGTATGCATGGGCTGAAAAGTATAAATGCATGAATGGGCTGAAACCGCACCACACAGAACTGCATATGAATCCCGCAGGAACACACAGTGCTTTCCTGTGCGTTTCCTGTGCAGGTATGATGTGAACCGCCCTGAAAGGAGAAGCTGATAACTAGCAAGCATATCTTTCTTGCACCCTGCTCTCTTGCTGCAACACACCCAGTAACCTCCTTGTACTGCTTCTCCCTCCTGCTCTTTGCGCTCTGCTGTATATGGACTGCAGGAGGCTGACACCAAGTCACATTAAGGTAATTATACAGCTTGCAAAAAAATAAAAGGATGTATTAATGTTCACGGATCTGTAATAACATGTTCATTTATATCTGCTTGGATTTCAGCTTTAACTGTTTTTTTCATGGAGAATGTAATAAGCAGGAACACCTAAAACTTCATGTTGGGGAAAACAAATCCAAGAGCTATGGCAGGCAGGGCTCACCATCAATGTTACCAAGACACATAGGGGTTGATTTACTAAAACTGGAGAGTACAAAATCTGGTGCAGCTGTGCATGGTAGCCAATGAGCTTCTAACTTCAGTTTGTTCAAATAACCTTTGACAAAAAAACTGGAAGCTGATTGGTTTCTATGCGGAGCTGCACCAGATTTTGCACTTTCCAGTTTAAGTAAATAAACCCAAAGCTGTAGGAAGCCAGTTGGAGTTATTTACTAAAACTGGAGAGTACATTATTTGGTGCCGCTCTGCATAACTTCCAGGTTTTATTGCCAAAGATTATTTGAACAAACAAAATTTAGAAGCTGATAGGCTACCATGCATAACTGCACCAGATTCTGAGTGCACCAGTTTTAGTAAATCAATCCCACAGTGTCTGTGTTTTCTATATCTGCCTGGAGTTCAGCTTTATTCACTTGATCTGGTCCAGGGGAAATATGCACTCAAACCATTATACAATATCTATATTCTGAGTGCTCTATCATTTTTTATAAAGACTAAATTGTGTATGAGGTATGAACAATTGCAACTGTCATAGCTGGAATGGACGTGCTGCTTAGAAAAGTCAGAACTCACAATGCTGACTGTTCCACTCAAAGCCAGAAAATGGTGCTTCATCAGTGAATGCAATTTACTCAAGTGACATCCTTTTGGAGGTATCTACCTTAGTAAGTACCCTAGTAAGGGAGCACTAGATTTCTTTATTAATGATAAGTAAATATACTTGCACATTATTTGGGAGACCACTGAATACTCTGCTAAGTCCAAAAACAAATCAGTTCACTGCAGTGCTGGGGCAAGGTCATCCAGTGCCCAGGGTGAAGATGCCAATCTGGGCCACACACGACTCATTATTGCATGCCCAATCATCTTCTGCAGCTGGGATCCCACTCCCTTCTGTTAATGCTCTGTTCTCAGCATCACTGTACAGCTCTGGGTCTGCCAATCAGGTATTAAGTGGACCTGGAATTGCACAGTGACCTTGCCATGTGGATTTTGAAAGCTGAAGAACCCCTGGGCACTGCAACTAGAAGCAAGATGTGAACAGCATATGAAAGGTTGTGGTCACACTGTGCCAACAGTGCAAAGGGAATGAGGGGTATAAACAAATAGGACCTGAGCATACCGACTATATTCACAGCATATATATGCTCCAGTCCTTGTACCTGCACACTTTGCATTGAAGAGAGTTCTGGATTATTATTGTCTGTGTGCAGATTTGCAGGGAGTCTCTCAGGAGCTATAAGCAAGCAGAGAGACTCGAGATGAATCATACCCAGGGGCGGACTGGCCATTCAGGAACTTGGGCACTGCCCGAGGGCCCAGGGTCAGTAGGGTGCCCCATGAGATGCCCCTGGTACCTTTCATAGGCTTTATTTGGGTATGGTTTGAGTGTGGGTGAGGACACAGGGGCCCCATGATCTCCTATTGACTGGGGGCCCCATGAGTTGTTAGTCCGCCCCTGATCATACTTGTGCTTATTGCACACTAACACTGCATCATTTTCCCCCACCGCTTATTTCTGCACCCCTGTACAACCCCACATAATGCAGCTCCCTTCAGACTCACATACAGTACAGCCCCCCACACATATATACACTCACCGGCCACTTTATTAGGTATACCTGTTCAATTTCTTGGTAATACAAATTGCTAATCAGCCAATCACATGGCAGCAACTCAATGCATTTATGCATCTACATGTGGTGAAGACAACTTACTGAAGTTCAAACCAAGCATCAGAATGGGGACGAAAGGGGATTTAAGTGACTTTGAATGTGGCATTCTTGTTGGTGCCAGACAGGCTGGTCTGAGTATTTAAAAAACTTCTGATCTACTGGGATTTGCTCTCACATACATACAATGCAGCCCCTTGCCTCCCTTTCCCCTCCCACATACAAACAATGCAACCCCATTCCTTATACAAACATACAATACAGTCCCATTGGCTTCACACATACACACAATGTAGCCCACATATCCCCCCTCATATAAAATTACTGTGCAACTGCCTGCCCCCTTCCCTTTTACAAACAGTGCAAACACAACTTCTTCACACATACATACAATAAAGCCCACCTGTCCTCCTCATAAATTACATAAATGCAAGACCCCCGTCCCCTCACATATACATAACATGCAGCCCACCTTCCATCCTACAAAACACAATGCAGCCCACCTGCCCCTTCCCCTTCACATATAAATGCAATGCAGCCTGCAAAAAAATCTAGCCCCACCTCTTACACATACACAGTATGAAACCCCTTCTTCACACATGCAACCAATGCAGCCCACCTTCTTCCCTCTCTCATACACATAGAAATAATGTATTCTCTCAGTCTCCCTCCCATATACAAAAAATGCAGCTCCCCTGCTCCCCTCCAACATACAATGCAGCATCCCTTCCCCACACATACATACAATGCAATGCCCCTTCCTCACATATACATACACTATATTGCCAAAAATATGGGGACATCCCTAACAAATAATTGGATTCAGGTTTTCCAATCACCTCCATGGCCAACTGTTAGTGGTATTATAACAAAGTGGAAGCAACTGGGAACAATAGCAACTCACCATGTAAAGTGATAGAGCAGGGTTAGCACTAGCTAAAGCACACAGTGCGCAGTAGTCACCAACAGTCAATAGCTAAAGACCTCCAAACTTCATGTGACCTTCAGATTAGCACAACAACAGTGTGTAGTGAGCTTCATGGAATGGGTTTCCATGGCCGAGTAGCTGCATCCAAGCCTTACATCACCAAATGCAATGCAAAGTATCGGATTCAGTGGTGTAAAGCACACTGCCACTGGACTCTAGAGCAGTGGAGATGTGTTCTCTGGAGTGACAAATAGAGCTTCTCTGTCCGGCAATCTGATGGATGTGTATGGATTGCCTGACTGCATTATGCCAAGTGTAAAGTTTGGTGGAGGGGGGATGATGGTGTGAGGTTGTTTTTCAGGGGTTGGGTTTGGCCCCTTAGTTCCAGTGAAGGGAACTCTTAAGGCGTCAGCATACCAAGACATTTTGGAAAATTTCATGCTCCCAACTTTGTGGAAACAGTTTGGGGATGGCCCCTTCCTGTCCCAACATGACTGCGCACCAGTGCACAAAGCAAGGTCCATAAAGACATGGATGAGCGAGTTTGGGGTGGAGGAACTTAACTGACCTGCACAGAGTCCTGACCTCAACCCGATAGAACACCTTTGGGATGAATTAGGTGTCCGTTTATGAACCAGCGATAAATGATTGCTGCTCAGTTCTCCGGCATTCTCGGAGAACGCAGTTCTCCTGTGAATGCCTTTTATGAAGCAGTTCTCCGTACGAAGGGAGAACGGTCTCCAAACGCTGGAGAACGGTCTACAAAGGCTGGGAAATGGCTGATTTTACTATAATCTCGCGAGATTACAGTAAAAGATCAGTTTACTAAGCAAAGGTAAATTATCGCTACTTAGTTTGCGGTCCCTCCGATTCTCCAGCTCTGGGCTGGAGAATCTGGAGGGAGAACACAGATCTCCAGTGAAGGGCTGAACATGTTATCCGCTGATCTCCTGAGTGTCATAAACTGTGAATGACCAGAGAATAGCTGCGGTCCTCTGAATCACAGCTATTCTCTGTGTCATAAACGGACACCTTAGAGCGGAAACTGCGAGCCGGGCCTTCTCGTCCGACATCAGTGTCTGACCTCACTAATGCGCTTCTGGACAAATGGTCAAACATTCCCATAGCCATACTCCTAAACCTTGTGGACAGCCTTCCCAGAAGAGTTGAAGCTGTTATAGCTGTAAAGGGTAGGTCAACTCAATATTCTTTTTGGACAGCAATGGCTTCCTCCGTGGTGTCCTCCCATGTACTCCATTCTTGTTTAATGTTTTCCTTATTCTAGATGTGTCAACAAAAATGTTAGCATGTGCCAGAGATTTCTGTAGGTCTTTAGCTGACACTCTGGGATTCTTCTTTACCTCATGCAGCATTCTGCGCTGTGCTCTTGCAGTCATTTTTACAGGACGACCACGCCTAGGGAGAGTAGCAGCAGTGCTAAACTTTCTCCATTTGTAGACAGTCTGTCTTACCGTGGACACATGAACATCAAGGCTTTTGGAGATACTTTTGTAACCCTTTCCAGCTTCATGCAAGTCAACAATTCTTGATCGTAGGTCTTCTGAGAGCTCTTTTCTGCGAGGCATGGTTCACATCAGACAGTGCTTCTTGAAACCAGTAAACCCAAAACAGGTGTGTGTTTTTTAAGGGCAGGACAGCTGTCAGCAACACATCCAATATCATCATACTGATTGGAGTCAAGATTGGCTCACTCCTGGCTCTAATTAGCTCTGGGAGAAGTCATTAAGCTAGGACCTCACATACTTTTTCCTCCCTGCACTGTGAATGTTTACATGTTATGTGCAATTAAACCATGGCAACATCTAATGTTTGTGTAGTATTATGTTCAGCAGACTGTGTTCTTCTATTGTTATGACTTAGATGAGGTCTGGAGCACATTTTATGCCCAATTCATGCAAAACTCCACGTAATCCCAAGGGGTTCACATACTTTTTCTTGCAACTGTACATGGACACAATGCAGCCCCCACAACAATAACTCCCAGAAGTTCTCCTAAAGATGTTGGCAGCCTTGAGTAGGCATAGCTACAATCTGTGCAGAATTAGAAAGTATTCTTGTTCTGCTTCCTCCTAATGAGGATTGCAGGCTGAGGGTGGCACAGAGAAATCCTTCTAGGGCAGCACTACAGAGGCAGCTGGCAAGCTCAATGAGCTGTCCCTCCTGCCCCCCTCAGTCTGACCTTGCACTATACTAATACACTATGCAAATATTTTATTTTTACTTTTTTTCTCACCTCTATTTCTAGGTTAGTATACTTTTACAACCCCTCTCTACTTTGGCCACTATGTGCCATTTATTAGAATGATCTTGGAATAAGCAAACACAATTGTTCAACCAGCTTTATTTCTGAAGCATGAAAATGCTATGACAGGAAGGTCCATCCCAGATGGACACATCTTCTGCAAAGGTACATAGCTCGGCCAGCATGTATCTGCGGAGGTCACACATCACCTTTAGACAAATGACCATGTCCTTATCCAATATTACCAACAATTATCTTATGTCTCACATACTTATAATTTCTGTGGCAGTCTATTCCCTTCAGTTCTCTGCTTTCTCACAGAAAACCACACTAAGGGGGTCATTTAAAAAGGAAAGCAGATATCCCTATCCACAATCCACTATACACTGCAAGATTACTTGATCCTTAACATATTGACTGCATTGAGAACCTAGAGTTCCTCATATAGTTAATTTGATATTAAACCTAAAAGCAAACATTTATTATCTTGCAGCTTACCAATTCTTAGATATGATGGCTGCTTTAGTTTTCTTTTTAGGTCTCTTCTTTCTTCTATTTTCATCTGGTGAACCTGCCAGTAAGTCTGTTGTTTTTCAAAATAACAAGCTCTCTTCCAGATGTAACAGTTTACAGGTTTGAGACACACCATTTACCACTGGCAGGGGTGCTTACAATGATCAGCTTTAATTCATGTAAAACAAAAAAGGAAAAAAAAAGTGGTTTGCTGTAACTGCTCATAGCTAGTGAGCTGGAGTTTGGCTTCAGTTTTATCTGATCATACATTTAACACAAACCCCCCTTCCCCCTTTAGACTGACAATGCTGTTGTCTTATGTGCCTCCTGTGCTCATTCATCCAGAGTAGGGGGCAATACAGGACGTGTGTCACAGGCCAGATTACCAGGTGAAAACAAAATGAAAAACTAATACAGCCACCACATCTAATGATTGGTAAGCTACAATACTTAAAATTTTTGGTTTGGGGTTTAATACTGGCCTCCCGCCAGCCATATAAGGAAATGACGGGTGCAAGGCGGTTCTCTCATTCTGGGAGGACGTCATATGACATCCTCCCACTCTAACTGCACGTGCACAGCTCCGGGGGCATGCAGCGGGGCGATCGGTGGTGCGCTGTGTCCCTTGGACACAGTGGATCACCGATCAATGGAAAGAGCCGAAGACATCGGCTCGGTCATGTGATCAGCTGTGTACAATCACAGCTGATCGCATGTAAATATATAAATGCTGGTTATCGGCATTTCTCTCCTCACGAACTGTCAAGCTGACAACTCGTGAGGAGAGGAGAGCTGGTAATCGGCATTCCTCAGAGGGGACATGTACACTGATCATCAGGGCACTGATGATCAGTGTGCCCTGATGATCAGTGTAGCCCCAGCAGTGCCACCTGTCAGTGTCCATCAATGCCAGCTGTCAGTGCTCATCAATGCCACCTGCCAGTGCCCATCAGTGCCACATCAATGCCGCATATCAGTGCCTACCAGTGCACATAAATGCCACATATCAGTGCCCATCTGAGCTTCCTTTCAGTGCCACCTATCAATGCCAGTCAGTGCCAACTATAAGTGCTGCCAATCAGTACCACCTATCAGTGCTAGTCAGTGCTGCCTATCAGTGCCAGTCAGTCCTGCCAGTCAGTGCCACCTATCAGTGCGCATCAGTGCCGCCTATTAGTGCCTGTCAGTGCTGCCTATCAGTGCCACCTAACAGTGCTAGTCAGTGCCACCTAACAGTGCCAGCCAGTGCCACCTATCAGTGCCACCTATCAGTGCCATATATGAGTGCTGCCTTTCAGTGCCCATCAGTGATGCCTGCCAATGCCCATCAGTGCCACCTACTAGTGCCTCCTCATCAGTGCCCATCAGTGCCACCTATCAATGCCCATCAGTACAGCCTATCAGTGCCCATCACTGCAGCCTCAATAGCGAACATCAGTAAGGGAGAAAAATCACTTATTTACAAAATTTTATAACAAACATTTAAAAAAAAGTTTTTTTTCAAAATGTTCAGTTGTTTTTGGTTTGTTTAGCAAAAAATTAAAAAACCCAGAGGTGATTAAATACCACCAAAAGAAAGCTCTATTTGTCTAAAAAAAAATCATAAAATTTCATATGGGTACAGTGTTGCATGACTGCACAATTGTCATTCAAAGTGTGACAATGCTGAAAGCTGAAAATTGGTCTGGGCAGGAAGGGGGTATAAGTGCCCTGTAGGCAAGTGGTTAAGCAAAAAGTGAAATGTTCAGGGCTCTTTTTTTTTTTCCTAAGAAGCATGCTGTGGTACTTTAGTTAACAAAGATTGGTCTACAAATGTGCATTGTAGGTGTGAACACTAGTTGATTGTCAGAGTGAGGATTGTGTCTCTACACTCACCGACAGCCATTGCAAAGACAGAGATTCAGTATAAGCAGCCCTTTGGATGGCTATTACTCAAAGATGTAATGAAAGGTCATCCTGAGTTGACCTTGTAACATGAAAGTCGTTTTACAGACACCTGTGGATCTTGTTTCTTTGTGCATAATTAGTAACCAGCCTATTGTCATGATACCACTGATTGCCAAATTTTGTTCAAAAGATAACATACATAAAAATGACTTGTCAGTTCAAGAATGCACAAAGAAAAACAAATCAGCAATAGAGAACACAGCTGTAAATTCTTTTTTTAGGAAAAGAAAGAGGGTGCCACAAAAAGATTATAATTTCACTGAAAACAGCATGGCAAGTGCAATGCGAGTTAACAAGACAAATAACACAGAGGCTGCAACAGAAGCAGGGAGCAGCTGTTTAGCTGAAGGCCTGCTTTGCACCACTCCATGTACTGTCCATGGACTTAGAGAACCTTGAACTAAAACTAGCTTGGTCACAGATACAAAGTTTCATTAAAAAGACACAAAAGCAATGTTATCGTATTTTGTTTCCCCTCTTATGTTTCTTCTTGTTAATAATTTCTTTATTCTCCGACTGCAGTATGTTTTTATTAGTATACTAAGGCAGGCCATAGGTGATGAAATTGCTTGATTCCTTCATCAACACTGACTGCCTCCCTTGGAGCTATTGTGTTCTTCCAGCAGGGGGGCATGAGGAGTTTTCCCTGCCAGGAGAACACAGTGATTATTGCCAGGGGCTATAGCTGCTGGCAATAATCACATGTAAAAATATGACAAGACGTTTTTACCCAAGACAATCAATGGATTGACTTGGGTGCAATCAGCCTGTCCACAGATGGTTTGAATCTTGTCCCTGCTGAACCAGTCGAAATTCAAACCATCTATGGATGGCTTAAATGACACAGTTATGGCTTCTGAACCCTAGTTCACACTATGCGGGCTGGTTGTGGATGCGGGAATCACATCTGTATCACACCCCAACCACCCACAGCTGAATCACATTGCTGTTACAGAACACTCAGGCTGCCATTCATTCTGTATGGCACCCCTATGCACCTGAGCCCCCAGCATGATTGCAGGTGCGGGAACCGCAGGGAAACTGTGTGGTCAAAAAGATCACATGGTTTCCCTGTGCAATGTTTTAAAAAGCTGCATGCACCTTTTTTGTTGGGGAAACACGGGCACAGCGGCCCATTCAAATGAGCAAATGTGGGCCACATGGCCCGCAATAGTGTGAACCAAGCCCAAGGGCAAAGTATATTTTACTTTAAAGGGATTTACACATATTTCCAAAAGTATATCCACTGTGAGAAGGACAGTTTTGGTGATTGCAGAGGGTAGATTGGAGGAGCGTAGCAGGCCAGGAAACTGTAGAGCATGCCAACTATTGCCTGGCTACACAGAAGTCACTGAGGCACACAGTGGGTGCAAAAGGTAGATGATAAGGATAACTGAGAATATAAGAGATTGCACTTCTTGGAGGCACAGAGTAGTTCTTGAAGACATAGAGACAAGCTGATGGCATGGGGTAGACTTGAAAACATAGAGGTGTACAGAGATGTGCTGGAGTCACAGGAATGCACTTGGAGATACTGGGATACAAGAGGAGACAGCCACACAGCAGCACACTAGGTAGGTCTTGAAGACAGAGAGGCTGGTGGCACAGGGGTACACTTGCAGAAATGCACTTGGAGATACTGGGATACAAGAGGAGACAGCCACACAGCAACACACCAGGTAGGTCTTGAAGACAGAGAGGCTGGTGGCACAGGGGTACACTTGCAGACTCATAGGCACACAGAAGTAGTAGTAGGCCTGCATTAGCCCTCACATGAACAGTGTGGCTGGCTGATACACATGAAGCTTCCAAAGCCTAAAACTATGCGTGGGAGTGCCTATACATTATGAGTGACACCAGTGAGTTTAAATGCTCCACACATGTAGAGGAAACTCATCCTGTTCCCTACTGTCACTCACAGAGCACTGAGGGCTTCACACACAACAGCCAGACACCCTGGTGGGCCAGGAAGGGGATGAGGGAGCAGTGGATACTATAAGTAACTACTTTTATAACTCATTGCTAAAGGTTATATGCCCCCAGTTTGCTAATTCTCCACTGTCTTCACTGTCATCTGAGAACCTCAGGGGCGATCTGCTCTCGACAATGATAAGGTTGCAGTAGGCTAAGCTCAGCATTTTTTACTTATCTACATTTGCATGCTGTTGACATACATTGCTTTAGAGATTATGTTACAGTATGTAGGGCACTGAAATATTGAATAATATGCCTTCTAGTGGATTCTTTGTGGAAATGCATACAGAAATTGCAAACCAATGACAGATGCAAGATCTTCATGCTGAATCCTGAGACTGAATCCTAACCCAATCACTCTCTTAATAAATCGCTGTTTGGTGTAGTTATTCTTTTAACAAGGTCAAGTGTAAAGAACTCTTGGGTGTAAAGTGCATTAAACTCTACAGTTATCAGATTTAACTTTCATTACAGTAGGCAATCCTACTTTAGGAAAATGTATTCATTAGTTGTTATAAGTTACTGCACTTTGCAGTTTGCTTTTTATTTTATTTTAACACCCCCCCTTCCTCCTATAAATATATCTATAAACTAAATACAGATGCCCTGCCATATCATGCTAGCAAATTTCCTTGCATATAAACCTGTGGGAATTTTATGAGGGTAGCAAATCATTTTTTCAGCAGCACAGAAGTTCAGGACACATTTTTTAACTAATTTTTCAGCCTTGCCCGGTCAATGTACAGTTGTTAGGGCTAATGCAATATTTTTGCACCTAGCACACTTTGACAAATGACCCCCAAAGTATTTGAAGATTGATTGCAGTTTCCAGTTACATTGAAGAATTTACAAGTAACTTCAAGGTTGCATTGATCCCGACTGAGTTAGAAACCCTTCTGCAGAACAATTCACTATGGTGACAATATACGTAAGGCACTGAAGACATCAATATTTGCCAGATATCGATGGCTGCATAAAGGATTGTCAGCCTTGTATGTAAGGTGAATAAAAAAAGAAGCAGGGGAGAGGAGAGCTCTGTATGTGAGCTGGAAATATCTCGGATCTGTCTAAATACTACTGTGACTTTGATGCCCCCTGGCTGCCCTCATGCAATTCGTCTGAAAAGCTTTGTTTCTGTGGTGAGCTTACATTCTGTCTGTTATGACTGCATTTTCCACTTCCCCGTTGGTAGGTGGGTGGAAGAAAAGATTGATTCTTAGACTAAGTTGTAATTAAGGCAAAACAAATCATGTAGCTGTGGGAAGCATGCCCGTTCAACTATTTTCTCAAACATATACATTACTGTATCATTTGCTTCTTACCTAGTACTGCCGGATTACAGAGATCCAATAAATAAATCAGCATCATGGATGTGATTTCCTGCTACTAATTTCATCAAAAACATGCTGGCAAGCAGAAATAATTTTGTTTTTCCTTAACAAAGTTTTAACACTGGAATGTGTTCACTAGGTCACGACTGACACTTCGATAAATGATTCCTTTTTTCTGATTAATCTCTCTCGATAGGAATAACTGATCTATAGTCAGCAATCTATTTGATTGAAATGCCACACACAGAGAAGTGGATTTCAATTGATAGTTAAGATATGATCATTTAGAGTCCTTTCGCTGATCCGTTTTTGGATTTAAAAAAGCAGAAGAAAAATGCATTAAAAATATATCCCTTTAAATCTTATGGAACTCTTTACACTAGTGTGCATTGAATGCAGTGCTTTTTTAAAACTCTTGCATGTTGCATCTTTGTAATGCTTTTCAAAAGTTCACCAAAAACATGTCTCCCTTTGAAATGATTGTAAAGTTGTTGTTTTTTTTCTTAATTAAAATAACAAACATATCATACTTACTGTACATATGTTTTTTCACAGAGTAGCCCCTATCCTATTCTTCTCAGGTCCCCAGCTGGTGCTCCTGGTTCTACCCCTCACCTCCGAGTGCCCCCACAGCAAGCACTTGCTCTGGGGCACTCGTGCATGCTCGCTCCCCTCTGTGTGTCCATAAAACACTTGGGTCCATCCCCACTCCCTCATCACTTGCTCTGATTGACAGCAGTGGGAAACAATGGCTCACACTGCTGTATATGAGCAAATGAGGAGTGAGAGAGCTAAGAGAGCCTTGACTCTTGTGCATATTGCTGGATCGAGATTGGGCTCAGGTATGTACTGTATTTAGGGAGATCTGCGGGGGGAAATTGCATGCAGAAGGTTTTTTACCTTACTGCATTGAATCCAGTAAGGTAAAAAAACCTTCTGCCTTTACATCCATTTTGATTTCTATAGAAAACACACCAAAAATGATTTAGAAATGCACCAGCAGTGCAGTATGTCCAAGTTTCACAGGTGCATGATTGGAGTTAGGAGTCCAGAAAATGCAGCAAAAATGCATCAAAAACATGGCAAAAGCACACATGAAGCAGTGTGAAAGGGTCCTGCAAAATGATCAATCATTTTCCACCCTGGCTGATCAACTTAGTTTGAATCTAAATCAACTGGGAATTAAGTTATGGCAATTATACTGTTTGTGGATTCAATTATTTTGAAAGCATTAGGTATATAAAAAGTTCAATCCTCACAAACCCAAAACTAAATTGAAAAAATAAATAGTAATTGCAAGAATCCTCTAGATCTATTTCCAATGTCTTCTTTCAAAATCCTAACCAGGCCTAACCCTGCTTAGCTTCGCAAGATCAGACAAGATCAGGTGCATTAATGGTGAGGTGCATGTAGGACCTAGCACCTATGTATTTGCCAACAGCAATAGATGAAATCAAAATGCTTTACATAGGTGAGCATGTGAGAGGGAGCACGGCCATCTTTGATGCTGCAATTCCATGTTGCTGTACCATGCATTATGCCGTGTTACTTCTGGACATTTGTAAGTGCTTAAACTTAAACTTAACAAATTCCTTTTTATGGGTGGTTTTACGCTATGTGGAGTGTCTCTTTTATTATATGTGCATCTATCCTGCTGAGCTAATTCCCAGTGGTTCCCTGCAAGTTGTGGATGTATATGATGACAACTGACAGCAACATTCCTGGTGTCTCTTTGGGTGAAGGGAGGCTGAAGAGAGCAACTTTGCCATAGGGGAATTTTGCGCATGTGACCACTCTTATATGGAGGGTCGCATTATTTGGTAAGCCTTGTGTGTGACCAATGACGCCTGGGAGACCTTACAAGTGTTTGATGGTGACGACCTGAGGAACTCATCTTATTTTCTCATCATGGCTTGTGGGACTCTTCATTCTGTCTTAGTGTACTTTCCAGTGTATATGGCTCTATATGACATTAAACAATTTGTTGATTTATGTTTTTGCATATTATCATGATATCATAATTTGTGCAAAGCATTTTGATTTCACCTATTGCTGTTAACAATAGACATTGCAACCTACAGCCACATCACCCTGGATATACCTGATCTTGTCTGATCTTGGAAGCCAAGCAGGCTCATGCTTGGATGGGAGCCCTTTGGGGTAATATCTAGGTGATTTATAGGATTATTTTTCATTGCTATTTATTTTTATCATTTTAGTTTTGGGTTTGTGAGTGCTGCTTTTATTACATACCTATATCTGTTGTGCCGAGTAACTAGGCATAGTGTCAGCAGTTACTATATGCATAGATTCACCTGAGCACAGATATTTCAAATCTTTTCAAATTTTTATTTTTATAGCATTGACATTGATCAGAAAAAGAAAACAAAGCTTGTATGGCCACCATTAGTCTAAGTTCACATCTACCGTGTTTCCCCAAAAATAAGACACTGTCTTATACTTTTTGTAGCTCAAAAAAAACACACTAGGTCTTATTTGCGGGGTAGGTCTTATTTTTTTAATGTACAGGTGTGGACAGGGGGTGCATCGATGAGTTGCATGCAGATGTGGATGAGGGCTACTATGGAGAGGGCCGGCTCATGACAGATGACAGTTGTGAGCTGCAGTCAGGTGTTGCAGAGGTGAATTGACTGGCAAGTTTCAAACAGGGTGCAGAGATGAGCCACAGACAGGGTGCAGCGGTGAGTTGCAGACAGGGAATGCAGAAGTGAGCTTCGGGTCCTATCTTCCCCCACAGTGCACCAAGCGCACTCACCACTCCGCCTCTTCCTCACTGGCCAGTGATCACCCCTGGGGCATTGACTTCCATGCATTAGGCTGCAGGATGAGATGCCGCGCCCCACCCCTAAACACACTGCACCCTCAGATATCTGTTCCTTCCCTGTCCCACAGTGAGTACAGAGGTAGGGGGGTTCTGTGGGAGCAGATGGTGCTGTTACTTACAAGAGGGATTGTCACTTGGAAACACAAAAACCACGCTTCCATGTTTATAGGAGACAGTAGATATTGGTGTACACAGGGCCAGTGGCGGAGGTGGTGGAACAGCTGATCACAACTAGGTCTTATTTTCAGGGTAGGTCTTATACTTCAGCAATTCCCAAAAATAGTACTAGGTTTTATTTTTGGGGTAGGTCTTATTTTCGGGGAAACAGGGTATGTGTGTAGAGGTGCATTTCTATGCCCATTAATATGCATAGACTGCCCAATGCACAGAAAGACCTCCAATGGAGTGTATGTACCTTTTTTAATGCATCTCACCAAAATCCATGGTAATAACTTACCATGCTTTGTAGTGCACTAAATGCACATGCATTAGCAAGTTGCATTGGAGTGCTTTAAAGTGTTAGTTCACCCTTTCAGAAAAAAGTGACTGCATGTTCCCATAGTGCACAGCACACAGATGTGAATAGGGACTTATAAAATGGCCCTATATAAATATGTGGCATTAAAGATTTTACCACCCTAAGATTAAACTCCAATTAAAGATACATTTTTAAGGAGCTACATTTCTTACCCCCTTTTTCATTCTTTGTTGCACATTAGCTCTGCTGATCACCTGCATCCTTTTTGCATTCACTTCCTTCATATATGTATGCATTCTGGCAGGGTGCTGCAGATCATTTATCGGGTGGGTTTCCTGATGGTGACAACAGTGAAACATGCCTGTCTTATGTGTATTGGCACAATTGAATGTAGTCTCTGTCGGGAAGCCTGTGTGATAGGGTGACAATGCGGTAGAATATATGGGAGAAAGGAAAAGCGCACTGTTGTAGAACCAGAGTTCGTGTGACAACAGACCTTTCTTGAATTGGGTATTTTTGTTTTCTGTGGGACACCTTCATGTCTGATGTGGTGGAGGGTCTCCTCTTCTAATTCTTTCTGTAGATTTTGTTTCCAATCTTTGTATTGAATTTCCTAGCATGTTCTATGCCTTATGTACGCCTTGTAGGACACCTATTATTATTTTTATACAGGATTTCTATAGCAGCAACAATTTGCGCAGCTTTTACTTATGGTGGGAAGTGATGAACAAATCTGATCTGGTATGATTTTCATAGTTTTTCCTGAATGCTTTGTAAACTACAAACCTTGCAAGGAATGCCATTAAGTCTATGGGGAGATGGGGCATTTTGTTAGTCAATTGTGGCCATTTTCATAGCTAAGACAAGCAAGTGTATAAAAAAAAAATAGCTGGGCACTGCTATAGGGAATATGAACAAATAAATACAAGGAATATTTTAAAATGTGTATTATATATACACACCAGTCACTTTATGGAATGGGCTTGCACATTTATGAATAGTAATATATTATTATTTTTCGTGCAATTTATTGAACCCTTACAGGGAGGGATAGAATCTATTATGTCAAAAACATCACATGAATACTAGGTCAAAGGAGAATTCAATGCACCACATTCTATACACAAGCCACAGACAAGACATAGAATGCTCCAAAGGAACTGGGATTTTTAAAATGCCAATAATGTACTACAATGTAATATTTAAAAAAAAATCATATTTTTTATAATTCATGTCAAATATGTCCATAAAATAACAAAAACATTTTCCATGAACAAACGTCTGATTGGTGTATTCACAGCATAATTTTATTGTAGATTCTGAGGGTATAATAATCTCAACATGGTTCACCAATTTAATGCTTCCTCAGAAGATACACAATACCAAAATAGCTGGAAACCTGATCATAATTGTTGTAAGTAGTGGCAAAACCCAAACAAGATACAGAGAACAAGCCCCCAAGGCAAGCAGGGTGGTATATGATTGGCCACAGGAGGGATAACCAGGATCATATTACTGACATGAAGCTTTGTGGACAGATATGTGGTGATCAGCAATAGTTTAACCACTGTAGCTGCTAAAAAATAAAAACAAAATACTATACAGCAGGATCCTTTTCATGCTGCTTGGAAACACAAATCCTTAAAACCATAGGCTTGGGGATGCCATAAAACTATGTGTAGTATTACAGAACAGTGTGATTTTCATGGACAACCTCAGAGACAGTGTACACTGGCAGCACAAATTTAAAGTGGAACGTTAGGCTAAAATAATAAAATTGGCAAACAGGCACGATTTTTAATGGAGAAGAGACATGCATTGTCTCTTCTGCATTAAGGCTACTTACCTGCTTGTCCACTCCTGTACAGTGAGCCGTGCATGTGCAGCTCACTGTAAAAATTAGGAAATGTGGTTGGTCATTGAGACCTGGAAGTCATCTGTCCAAAGATGTCAGTGGCCAGGCAGGGAGCCCAAGGATGCCACATCACTGGATCTGGGATGTGTATTGTTTCCTTTTACAATAATGTCAGCTTACATACAGCACCAGTGCCCCAGTTTTTAAAAAGATTATTTTAGGTAGTTGATTTTTCATTAAGCAGTAATAGGCGTACTATGACTGGGGATACAAACTGGGCAGCAGTTTTCTGCTACAACTTTTTATGAAACCAAGATGACACAGCAGCATACAATTGTCCAGAGGTAGAACAATTTTATTGAGTAAAACTAAACCAAAACGTAAATACATAAGGCATAGGCAGGTATTTTCATGCAAGGATTCAGAGGATCAGGGAGAAAAGGCCTAACTCGTGTATGCCTAACCTTTATTTTAAAATGGGGATAGGTGGATGTGGTGAAAGTGAGTTATATAGTGTAAGCTGGTTTAGGTGTCTTGTTGCAGTAGCATGTTGTGGACAGAAGGCACCTCCAATAACAAATTGTCATCAACAAATTAATGCTGCAATTATCAACATAAAATAAAAACCAATACTCCCCAGAAGAAAAGAGCTCCACAAGACCAGATAAACCCACCTGAAACAGTAAAAAAGAAAAAAAATGTGGACATAACAGGAACAAAAAGTAACTAATGTCCTCAAATTAATATGTTGCTGACCCAGATAATGGCTCTAATAAAGGGTTGTTGATTAAATTAAGTACTGTGAACACAAGGGAAGGAAATACTAACATAAATACAGTTTGCCTATGTAGTTTATCATCTCTTCTTAAGCATTCCCTACAGCAGCCTTAACACATTTACAATACAAATGCTCTAAAAAAAATTTCATAGTGAGGGATTGGCTTATCCAAATGTATGTTTATTGGCCAATCTAGGCCTATTGGAGATGGTTGAAAGGCCATACATGCAAACTTTGTGCCTTAAGGTGTTATGGTTGTGCTAAACACATCAAAGCTTTTCTTTTGCTGTAATGTGCCAGTTTCAATAAAGTCTGCATACGCTATATCATGCTTGTGGACTTTGTATCATGGGTGAAAAAAGGTCACCTGGGTGAATTCTGTCAAAAGATCACCAGGAAACCAAGGTCACAATTAATAATCCATATTGGTGAGATACAATAGACCTGAAGAGAGAAGGATTTTTGGTATATTTCCCAATAGTATTAGAAATAAAAATATATAACTTTTTTTTTACTTGCTAGCTTGCTGGAACTGACAATTTGTGAAGATCAAAGTACATTCCTTTGATCTGCACATAAAAGCAATATTCAAAACACATTGGGGCTGATTTACTAAAGCAAATGAGCATGAGCAGGGATAAATTGTTACAATATACTTGTGTTACAGGTCTACATGTATACAGTGTTCACAATCCCTGAACCTGATCGTACACTGGTGTTCAATACAAATGGTGTTGTCCTTGTTTCATGTGTGCATAAGACATTCAAATAATACTGCTTTTGTGCCTTCTGTTCTGCTAAAATGGACTAAGGCATATATCTGACAACATTTTGCTTGAACCAAAGAAAAAAAATTGTTACCAGATCGCTAAACAATGACATGTGCACAGCAAGGGGGCTGGGTATGGCTCCTAAGGTTTCTGTGTAGATAGCAGAAGACAGTGAGGGTTGGGTGAAGAATCAGAAAATAAAATAATGACGTTAAATATAAAATAAAAATGATTAAGAAACAAATGAAGTAGTGAAGTTTGTTTCTCAGAGAAGGAGAAGAGGTCCATACCCTACAGACACTAGCAAAAAACTAGCGACTTATGGAGTTGGGTAAGGTCATAAGGGTGGTTCCTCAGAGGAATGTACCCTTAAAAGCCTGCCAGTGTGCAGTCATCCGAAGGTGCGAGGCTATAACCCTTGGTGTATTAATACGATATAGATATATACAGTATATTGGAATCTCAATTCCAGGCACCACCGTGTGAAATCTTGGTGTGTGAACTATTACACATGAGCACAGAAATACATGCATGTGCCGTACTACAGTATTACCTCTCCCCCCTTCACCTTAATGTGGACCTAAACTCCAAAAGTGAAGATTTTCTATGTTAAAGTGAACAACTAGAAATGTAATTGTGCCTAAGCATTACCCTGAAAAACATAACGTTTGTCTGGAAATCCTTATAAAACAGCAATGCACTACCTGGTATGTAAGGGTGCCTAGGTCTCATATCTACATCTCTGCAGTGTTGGATCAAAGACACCACTGACTCTGACTGCTATTCTTGGAGGATTGAGAGTGAGAAAGCTGTGACCTGTGACTCTATGAAGGTGGCCTCACATACTCCATACCTAACAAGACATAATAAGTTAGTAATAGGAAAAGATCATATGCAGGAAGACCTTGGGAAAAAACTAATGACTAGTACTTTGCCCTCTGCCTCCCCTTTTTTAGGCACAGCTTCCAAAGTTCAGTTCCTCTTTAATATTTACAATAATAGGGAACACAGATTTATTCTTATAAGGTATGCACATTTAAAAAAAATATGAGAAAATCACATTTTACAATTAGGTATACTCCGGTTCATCTAACATAGATTCAGGTGGCGAAGCTTACACTTCATAGCAAAACTGCACTGTAAATTCACTGCTCAAAAAAATTAAAAGAACACTTTTAAAGCTCATCAAATCTTAATGGGAAAAAATATCATTGTAACAAGCGTACACACAGTGAAGGACTCAGCCCTCCATTTTGTTAAGAAATCTCCATTTTGTTCCATCATTCTCCCCCTTCCTCTCTGTTCATACACATTGACATATGGCCTGTGTGTTAGGAGTGTTCCAGGCTCGGCAGGGAGCCCAGAGCTATACACCTCTCTGAGCTGAGCGCCTGGCTCTCTAAGAAAGCTGTGCAATATAGCACCTCATAAAAGATAACGCAAGCTTTCCCAGGCGTTCAAAGACATTCCAGAGAAGCAGGAACCAGATAACACTTTTAAAATCCATGTTTCCCCTATGTCTCATATTTTGGAATATGAGAGACTTACATAAAAACCAGGCATAACTTCAGATTGGCCATGAGGAGACAAACAGTTTGATAGGTCACTCTCCTTGGCTGGAATACATAGGAAAGCACAAAAGTAGATCTCTTGAACCATTCGGTGTATAATTTCATATTTCATATCTAATCATTCCTCAGATGTGTAATAATACATAATAATAATATCTAATCATTCCTCAGATGTGCATAATAATCTACCCGTGGGTGGAATGTCACTTGTGCATAGGGAAAGTTATGAGCCAAAATATGAACTATAAGAGATTTTGGCTGTAGTTTAGGTCTACGCCCAGACCTTCCCTCCCTAAACGGGGTATTGGTTCTTGCCTTCAGAAACACCCCCTGATAGGGAACTACAAAATGGGTTGTCAGGCCTAAGGAAGTTAAGTTGAAGAATTCTCCCTTTTACCATCAGAACCAACTTGGGAGACGTGCCCTTTTGCTTTGAAACTTGATCTGCAAACCTAAGGCTGATTGGCAAGTACTTTAACCCTTTAACCTCCTTTCTGTTACCTCTTTGCTCGCTGTTGTTCTCTGTATATTTATATATATATTGGTTACATCTTTTTTTCTGTAAACATTTCTATTGCACCCTTTTGACCTTTTACTAATAAATCTTTCCTTCTGAAAGTGTTGAATTGTTTCTATAGCTCTTTATTGCAATTTATGAATTCCTGCCTCTAAAAAGAGTCCTACTGTGTTTGTTTAACCCTCTGTATAACTGGTCTGTGGTGACCGTGTTATACAGATGATTATCTCAACCATTATAGTGTTATATCTGATATCGCCGAGTTTCCTCTTTCTCTGTACAAAAAGGAGGTGGTGGCAGTGCGAAGGGTTAATTGCGCAATTAACCTGACCCAGTAACAATCGCACTCAGGCTGCCGGTACATCGGTTGTGGTCCATTTAGCTGGAAAATCATTGAGCAGGGTGCAGCTGGGTGCGGCATTGTTACGCACGTGACATCGCGGTTTTAGATTGGGCGGTCCTTCAGTCACAAGTTTGGTGAGAAGGTCAGGGGTCTGACGCCGCGTTCGTCACAATCATGCTGCATATTTATACTGATATGAACTGGGTAATGTGTTAAGTACATAAGGATGCCTCATTGTTTGATGGAAATAAAAATGATCAACCTACAGAGGACTATGTTCAAAGACACCCCGAAAAAGTGAAAAACTGATGCAGCAGGCTAGTCCATTTTGCTTAAATTTCATTGCAGCAACTCAAAATGGTACTCGGTAGACAACATCAGGGCATGCTCCTAATGAGACAACAGATGGTGTCCTGGGGTATTTCCTCCCAGATCTGGACCAGGGATTCACTGAGCTCCTGGACAGTCTGAGGTACAACCTGGTGGCGTCGGATGGACCAAAACATGATATCCCAGAGGTGTTCTATTGGACTTAGGTCAGGCGAGCATGGGGGGCTTACAATGGTATCAATTCCTTCATCCTCCAGAAACTGCCTGCATATTTTCGCCACATGAGGCCGGGCATTGCCGTGCACCAGGAGGAACCCAGGACAACCCTTATGAAGTCTGTTTCTGATTGGTCAGAGACATTCACACCAGTGGCCTGCTGGAGGTCATTTTTAGGGCTCTGGCAGTGCTCATCCTGTTCCTTCTTGCACAAAAGAGCAGATCCCGGTCTCACTGATGGGTTAAGAACCTTCTACGGCCCTGTCCACCTATCCTAGAGTAGCTGCTTGTCTCCTGGAATCTCCTCCATGCTCTTGTCTTCTGGCAATGGCACATATTGATGTGCCATCCTGGAGGAGTTGGACTGCCTGTGCAGCCTCTGTAGGTATTGTCTCATGTCAGTAGTGACACTGACCCTAGTCAAATGCAAAGCTAGTGAAAAACAGTCAGAAAAGATGAGTCGGGGAAAAAATGTCAGTGGCCTCCACCTGCTAAACCATTCCTGTTTTGTGGGTTGTCTCATTGTTGCCCATCTAGTGCGCCTGTTGTTAATTTCAATAACACCAAAGCAGCTGAAACTGCTTAACCCCCTCTGCTATTTAACTGACCAGATCATTATCCCAGATGTTTAATTGACTTGATGCTATACTCTGATTAAAAAGTGTTCATTTAAATACACTGAATCCTGTGCATGTGTGTTTGCATCATAGTTCATAGTAAATACCTTACAATCTGTTTTTCATGCACGATTAATGCCCTGGTGTATGCATATATCTTATAGCAATTCAGCCCCATTGTAACAATAATATTATTTTAATGTATATATGAATAGAACCTGCAGATACATTTATACAAAAGCAACTTTCCAGCTGCTAAACGTACAGCCAGTCTCAGCTTTTTTTTTCTGAGAACAGCAAGAGCTTCAGGGCAGGAAGCACTGGGGTAACAAAGTATACCCAATATTTATCATATCCCTTGCTAAACTGATGAGGTAGTATCTACAAATAATATATATATATATACAGTATATATATAAAATACAATAATCAAACATGGAACAGAAAGCAAGTCAAAATGAAAAAAATCACATTAACCACTTCAAGTCCAGACACTTTCACCCCCTTCCTGTCCAGGCCAATTTTCAGCTTTTAGCGCTATCACACTTTGAATGACAATTGCGCAGTCATGCAACGCTGTACCCATATGAATGTTTTAGCATTTTTTTGAGACAGATATAGCTTTATTTTAGTGGTATTTATTTACCACTGGGATTTTTATTTTTTGCTATATAAATGAAAAAATCCAAACATTTTGAAAAAAACTGTTTTTCTTATAACATTTTGCAAATAAATAATCTTTCTTCGTAAATCTTGGCCAAAATGTATTCATCTATCTTTTCAAACTTTTTTTACATTTTTTTTTTTTTTAATGTTATTATTTATGTTTTTTTTTTAACATACTGTCACCCTAGTTGTACAGTGTCACCTTAGTGACACTGTACTAGTTGTGGGGGGTGATGAAGATTTATTTTTTTTACACTGATTGCTTTTACACCCATAAAGCCTGTAAAAGCAATCATTTCTCCTTTTCTCTGGCTGCATTCTTGCAGCCATTGAGAAATACTGTGTGGCTGTTGTGAATAGCCTTGTACCATGTGACCTCTGTGATCATTCACATATTTCACAAATAGTAAACAATGATGTCAGCAAGTGACATCTTGCTTACTACTATTCATGTGATCATGGGTTGCTAACCAGTTGACTCAGTCTTTATGGAGTAGTAGAAGAAAGAACATATGTGTGCATTATGTTGTTGGCAGAAAATGAGTGGCAGGAATCTGGAGCGGCGGATTAACATCAAGTCTTGTGTGAACATTTTTAAAAGTGCGTGTGAAACTTTAGCTCTATTACAACAGGTGAACATTCATTGAAAAAATCAAGTGAATGGCATAGACAATTTAAGGAGGGGTGGGAAGATGTCCACAATGATGCAAGAAATAGACAGCCAAAAATGCAAAGGGTAGATGTAAATGTGGACAGATTGTGAACCTTTGTATGCTCAGATCGAAGATTGAGTATGCAAATGATGGCAGAAGAATTGAACATGAACAAAGAAACTATGATATACTTTCTAATGGAAGATTTGAGATAATGTATAATAGTGTACAACAAATAACGAGGTTATCTTTGTTCAAGCATCATCCAGGGTCAATATCTATTTCTTACATTAGGATGCAGAGATGACAGTAATATCAATCCTGGTACCTGTGCAATTATTGGCTGTGTTCACAAAATTTTTGACACAGCTCATTTATCACTTTAAAGCTGATTTTAATTTTTTTTTAAATCAGCACCAGGGACAGTAATTACATGAATGTCAAATGCCCCACCTGCTGGTGGCTGTTCTGTTCCTTGAAACCTTATATGCTCTGCCCCCCTCCCAGATGCCTTCGCTGCTGCGATCTTCCAATGCTGTGGGGCTTCATACAAATGGCTTCACTTGTCACTGGCACTAAATGTTTACTTTAATGCTGGTACTGCATCTCCTTTTACTCGCTCTCCTTTTGCTCCCCACCAATCCATTCAACCTTAGGGAGGGGAGAAAACAAACCAAATTCTTTGGTTATGGGGAGCAGGCGACTCACACTTCTTCTTTCCATGTTACAGTGCTAGTGCTTGAAGATTGGCATTACATTTCTCAGGGTAGGTTTCCTGATAGCGACAACAGTGGACTATGCTTGTATAATGTGTATTAAAATAGCAGAAACAATGGGAGACAGAGACAGAATATTATTTAAATAAAAGTGGCACATTTCAAAGTATTGAAAAATACTTTTCAAATGATATTGCCTTTAGGACTGGGCTCAGTGGACTTTTGCCTATAGGTGCCAAAAGCAGAGGCTACCTTTTCCTGCGTAATATTGGAGTAGACATTTTTTCACATTGTCTCAACATTCGAAGACAAGTTAGGACCAGGAAAACAAGTAAATGTCTTAGGTAAAAATTTGATCCTAGCAGGGGAAAGTGGGGAGGGTTTAGTTACGGCTCCAAAATTTGTGTACCTACAGGCTTCAGCGATGAAAATCTAAATTATCACTTAAAAAGATCATGTACGATTTTAGTGATTTGGTTTACATACATTTTATCATCTAACCTGCCTTTTACATCTAACCCTCACTATAAGCCTAACACATAACTTAAATATTTAACATAAAATGTTCTCCCCAAATTATTGAAGTGGAACTCGAGTCAAGCATCCAGATATAGGTTCAAAATACACATTGGCCATCCATCATGTGATACACTTTGCTAGTAAGAGGTATCATTTTGCTAGTTTCTTTTTAACATTTCAGCTCCCTTGCTAGACAATATGGATGGTGCTGATTCACTGTCTAGTGAGGAGGGTGTATTATTATTGGTTTGTTACCTATCTGACTATGCAGTGAGAAAAGTGCATATACATCTTATGATAAGCTGTAGAGAATAACACATTCTTTTGAAGATAGAGAACTGAATATGTACAGTATGTATTCCAGCAGTATATTTGATAGTTTGCCCAGAGATTCAATTTAATCTAAAATATAACTCCTTTAAACTCAACTCTACATTTGTCCCTAACAGTTAAAGTGGTTGTAAACCCTTACATATACCCAGTGAAGTGACTTTAAACAAATGAAGAGATTAAACAAATCTTCCTACATAATTTGTACCCGTTTATCTGCAGTCTTCTCCTCTCTACATCTATTCAAAGTCCAGACTTTATAAAGCTTGTCTGAGAGTTCAGAAAAAAATGAGGGTGAAGAGCTGAAATTACACTCTGCAGAGCTCAGTGAGGAATGCTGAGAGCTTATTGGAGGGACGGGACACCCCCCCCCTCCACTCATCTAACAGGAACAGAGGTGAAGCTGTCAATCACAGGCTGTGTGCTGGAAATCCCTTCCCTGTCACCATTTTTCTCTTGGTGCCAGGAAAACTTGCCACAAGTGACTTATGCTGATAGCAGAGGAATGAAGTAGCAGACAGAAGCCACACTTAGTGCTCTTAATTGAGACACAATCACACTATAGAGGGATAAGCTTTTTTCATATTTCATGTCTGAAGTTTACACCCACTTTAAATTAAACCCCCTAACCTCCTACCCTAACACTAACTGCAAATCTCTAAACTAATCCCTAAAAAGGGGGTCTATGTGTAAAATAATAATTGGACAAATATCACAATCATTTGTCCAGGCTGCACAAATTTATCCTGAATTTTCTCTAATACTATGATGTCCTATGTTGGTAAATTCCATCTTGTGGTCAAAATGCAGTATATTTTTCTAAAATACCTCCAGCAGAAAATATGTTGCATTTTAGCCAATGAATGGAGCTGACAATCATAGGAAGTTTACTATTAGAAAAAATACAGGGAGAATTCATGCAGCCTGAATGAGTGTCACAATCAAAAACAAAAATATATTAAAAATAGATCTCTAGGGTTGGGTTCACATCACAACACCTGTGTCAGCATGTCCAATGGCATGTACTTACGATGTACATTGCAATGCATTTTCATGCTGATTTTGGTGCATTTTTTAAGAAACACATTGGAAGAGATTTACTAAAACAGGAGTGTGTAAAATCTGGTGCAGCTCTCCATAGAAACCAATCAGCGTCAAGGTTTTATTGTCGAAGCTTAATTAAACAAGCTGAAATTAGAAGCTGATTGGTTACTATGCACAGCTGCACCAGATTCTAAGTGCTTCAGTTTTAGTAAATATCCCCCATTGCTTTGCTTTTAGACAGCATGCACTGCAGCGTATTGCAATTTACTGCAGTGTGATATAATGCTGCCAGACTCTTTTTTTCAGTGCACACCAGCACTGCACTGTCAACCTGCACAATAGAGAACATACAGGATAGCAGAAGAAAACAGGAGCTGGAGTTCAGAGTGACCACATGTTTGATAGTGAAGATCAAAAGACAAGGTCACTGAGTTTAGTGCATCTTAGATTGTAAGCTCCCAGGATCAAGCCCTCCTAACCCTCTTGTATTGAACTGTATTGTTGCTGTATTGTCTCCCTTTATATTGTAAAGCGCTGAGCAAACTGTAGGCGCTATATAAATCCTGTATA
This sequence comes from Staurois parvus, assembly GCF_062004578.1. NCBI lineage: Eukaryota > Metazoa > Chordata > Amphibia > Anura > Ranidae > Staurois > Staurois parvus. The sequence continues at coordinate 11,307,055 of NW_028317876.1, forward strand.
TTAATAATAATATTACAAATTACATTCACCTTGGACTAGTCTTTTGTGGTTTTTTTTCAAAAAAATGCTGAACAAGGGACCTTTGAACTGTTGGACTGACTGGATAAAGCTCTCACTATAAATATGACTGTTACAACAACTATTCCTACTACACAACTTTTTACTCCATATATACAGTATGTTATACTTTTATCAGTTATTTCTATTTTGAAAATGTCAGACGTAAATATCTAAGAAGAAAAATGTTTTTAAGTGACAAATAAAACAAAAGTAATTGACTAAATTTGCAACGGTGATATGTGACAATGCAAGTTTCTATGTATATTAGCATACATATGTTGTGCTTTCTCAGAAATGAGTGAAACTAGGACCTTCGTAGATTTCATTCCAAGCACGAGTGATTATCGCATTAACCTGTCGGCTATGTGTAATTTACCATGTACAGCCATTATTGTCTCTTTTTTCTAGCTAATCTGTGCATGTTTATCTCTATTAAAAATTAAATTTTAATTCACTGAATATAAAGATTTCAGAAGCAGATATCCATATTTCATAAAAAGAATTAAAAAATGAGATTAAAAAAATCAGTCAGATTGTCCACAATTTTGTTAGGAAGAAGACATCATTTACTAAGCAAGCCTCATTAAGGACCAATTATGAAAGAGTAAAATTTATCCGTGACTGGCTGTGCACCTAAATACCTCCTTTGAATGATATACATATGAACATGAAGGTTTGCTAGTTTTTATGCACATTATATAACAATTTAAAGTGATTATAAAGTATTTTTTAAATAAAAAAACACACTTGCCTGCTCTGTACAATGATTTTGTACAAAGCAGCCCTGATCCTCCTTTTCTCGGGTCCCCTTCCGGAGATTTTGGCTCCTCCCCCCATTGAGTGCACTCCTGAAGGCTAGCTTCCAAGTTGCACTCTATGTATTCATTGATACACAGAGCGTGGATTCGCCCCAGCCCCTGCTTTCTCCTCACTGGCTGTAATTGATAGCATCAGGAGCCACGTTGCCACTCTGGACAGTGAGGAGAGAGAGAGAGCAGCGGTTCTCAGACAGTGCTAGATCAAGATCCAAATGCATTAAGGTAAAATACTTTTTACCTTTAGAACCACCTTAAAATTTGCATATAGTGAATTTGTGCTTTTTTATGCAGGGCAAATCTATATGTTCATTTTTTTCTAGCTTTTACTCAACTTTTTTTCACTCCCTGGTTTTCTGATTGGCCACCAGAAGGAAAAGTAAAACCCTTGTACTTCAGGCATGAGGAGCATGGGACTTACTCCCCTTCCTCACACATGGCAGTATTAGCACTTGATGAGCACTTGATATTAGCTCAGCATTATATTATGGGGATAGGAAGACAATACACAAGCGTATATTTTTGTTGTCATAGCTTAACAGGCTGAAGTTAGAAGCTGATTGACTACCATGCACAGATGCACCAGATTTTTAAAATTTTGATTTTAGAAAATCAACCCCAATGGATAGTGAGAGGAAATCTGTCAATTATAAGAGGGCATTCTATCTTAGATAGTTGTCACTGGAACCATTGCCCCCCCATTGGAAGATTTCATGTCTCATTGACAATTGTAAAATGTTTAATTTCCTGTCTTTTTCTGTCCCAGTGACAATAGCCACATGGCAAAATATAGAGAGTAAATCTCCCCAGTGCAGACACAGATAGCAAGAAAATTAACACAAAAGTTCTAAACCTTCCACACTTTATTCAAAACTAAAAAAGAAGGATTTAGATAGAGATACACTTTAATCCTGATTGGGTATCTGCACTCAGCAACTTTCTTTTTGCGTTGCCAGACAAACTTTATAACTGGTAAACCAGCTTATCAGTATCATCCCATAGATTAAATAGCACCTTTATGACTAACCATTTATATTTCTTTAGGGCATGCAACCAGTGCCTTGAAAAAAGCATGTATTAATCAAGGGAAGAAGAAGAATATGTTCATTTAAGTGAAGAATCCTTCCAAAAGCATTGACTCGCTATGTGTAAGTTTTATCCCTAAATAAATCACCTATATTTCAACTGAAACTACACGTCTAAGAATGTAATGCTAGTCTAATATTGAAAGATTATGTTAGCAGAAAACAGAAATGAGTGCTATACTGCAGTAACAGAAGGTTTTGTTTCTGAATGGATTCCAATACAATGCAAACCAGGTATTCCCTTGTGGTGATTCAAACCTATAATGGTCCATTTCATGTTATTTTCCATTCATACAACTCAGCAGCTATCTGTAGAAGTCAAGAGAGTGGAAGTAAAGGAAAAATGGAAAGCACACACACTCACAGGCAATAACCTTATCAGAAGAGAGCATAATAATCACAGCAGGTTCTAGGAAAATACAAACACATCAATAGGGACATTAAATCAGAATGTCACTGAAAATGGGTCTAGCTGGGTGGAGCAAGACCCAATGCTTATTGTTTTCAAGACACTGGAAGAGATATAGTCACCTATACTTGGAATAACGTGTACAGCTGACGCTCTGCTTTAAAACCAAAATTACAGTGTGGGGTTCATGGCTGAGGCTAGTTCTAGATGAAATGATGTTGGCAAGTTCTTCATTAGCATAGGTCACAATCTCAACAGTCTGGCAAAATTACTAGATCAGTAGGAGTTCTTTAGAGTGTTTTTTTTATCATTGTTTGATGTGCTTTAAACCACACTTCAAACACAGGTCTCTAGATTTCTATAAAAGATACAGTGTGGATGACAGCTCTTAGGCTGCCTTTGACCTACCTGTGTTTGTGTTGCATTACCCTGATTGTCCTATATACTATTGAGGGTGCATTTGCACTACTGGCAAAGAAGGTTAAACAGAGCATTTCAATTGGAACACATTTGAGCTGTGTTGTGCTCAAATATTAAAAACTAGTTTAACAAGCCTTAAAGGGTATATAAACAATAACATCTCTCCTTTGGATGTGTTAAATATACTATTGATTTTTTTTTCATATCTGTTCAATAAGTGGAACAAATACCTGTTATTCCTGCTAGAAATATAGAGTGTTGATAATTTTCTGTGCTTTCTACCTCCTATCACTTGTATGGTTCTTAGCTATCTCTGGACTACATACCACTTATGTTTGGAGAAGATGGGAGGGGTGAAGTCCTAAAACACTTCCTCTCCTAGGGTGTAAACATAGCTCCTCCACTGGTACTGTATGGTGAGTTAGCGTTGTATCCCTGGGGCAAGAAGTTTGGTACTAACATGATTGCAAGGTGAAACTAAATGAAAAAAGCCAGGAAAGGGAGAAATAAAGCAGGTCATACATGGTTCAAAATGTGGGCAATTCAGCAGGGACTGGCCAAAATACAATCCATGTATGGGCACTGTAGCTGAACATAATTCATCTACTGATTAATTTTTGTTCAACCAGCCTGTTGGAAAATTTGCACTCACACTGAACTGCAGGCAATAGCCCACAGCACTGATCAGTGGTTTCTGAGGGCAGTAAAATCTCCCTACTATCACAATACAATGACACAGAGGGGAGGAATCCCCCATCCACACATCTGAGGCATTTGTGGCAACTTCTGGTTCTACAAAAAAAAAAACTGATACATCTATGGCCATTTTAATGTAGAAACCACATCTAAGGACTAAAAAGATGCAATCTATCACAGTTTTGATTAGTCACACTAAACCTTGTTCCCATCAACACTTTTTTTCTGGACATCTGCTTTAAATGAAACAGCATTAACCGTAAGGGAAATTCTGAAGCTGTTCTCACCTTCTTTTAATGTGCTCTGAAAGGATTGCCACTTTTCACTTGGGAAACAATATTGGTCCCAGTTATGCTATTCTCTGATGCATAAAAATAAACTGAAATAAAATGGCACACATTATAGAGAAGTAGTGAACTTGCAGCCAACCAGCATGCATGGTATGCTATGAACAAACATGACAGCCTAAGATAATTACTAAGGTCATAGGGAATGCAGTGCTATAGGGCTCACTGAGAATGTGTTTTTTTAAATAATCTGGAAACAAATATTTTCCACTTTCTGAACTCTAGCTGTACTGTATATTCTAATAATATCACCTTGTATCATTTAACGTTCTGATCCTCCATGCATTTTTTTTCCTACAACTCCCTATGGCGCTGTCCAAAACTGGAATCTATTCTTAATACCATAGACCAGGAATTTCAAAATACTCTTACTCATGATCCCAAGAGCTGTATATTGGGCATTAGAGACAATGTGGTGGCAGATCAGATTAGTAGGGATCTCTATAGCATAGTTCCAAACCTTTAAAGTTTTGCTGCTCTATTTGAAAAGCACTTCTCCTCCTTCCCTTAAAGAATGGTTGGACCATATGGGAACTACCTTAGATTTAAATGTGTCAATTATCAGCACAGGGGCTGCCCAGATAAATTTGACAGGGTCTGGGGATGATGGCTGGATATTCCTGGCCTAGCCCCAGTAGACCTGGTCCTGGATAGATTGTTAGGTTGACACTTTTGTGTCCCTACATGCTATACTTTACTCTTTGTATGGTTTGGTTGATAGTGGGTATCTTACATCTACTTGTATGTACCCATGAATTGCAGCATGTCCACAGGACCCTTGTAACTTTGCGGGATGGGGTGGGCTCTGGCTAGTATTTATTCTGTCACTTGCAAAAATTGTATTTTTGGATATTTGTATTTTTGCTGCATTGTTTGTTCTGGACCATGTATGTTTCCAATTGCTTCAATAACGCTTTCTTTGACCAAAAAAAATCTGTTATAGGGGATAATAAGGACACAGAGGCAAAATTAATAACAGTGTTAATATTGATGGCCATGCTTTCCTGTACTAGTCAGGCTCTAAAGCTCGGTAGAATGTTTTAAAAAAGAGAGACGGATGCATTTCTAAATGCACAAAATATAACTGGATTCTAACAATTATAATGTAGGTAATAAAACCAGGGTGGTTGATCCATGGAATATCTAATTGCCACCTAGGGGGTGAGGAAGGATTTAATTCCCACTCGTTGGAAGGGAGGTTTTTGTATTGCGTTCCTCTGGATCATCTCAGTATATGATTGCTTATCGGGAGGTTTCCTATAAGTTTTTTTGTTTTGTTTTCTATTGGTCAAACTGGATGGATTTGTTTCAACCTGACTAACTGTGTGGAAATGCTAGTGAATATCTCCACAATGGATTTACAGACAGAAATAAAAACTTGGAAGAAAGTGTAACACTTGATCAAAACATAATAATAGTAATGAAAGTTAACTTTAACAAATGACTCACCAATCCAATGTAGAGGCCTGAGTTATTATATTGTATATTTTTTTCAACTTATTTGAGATGTTAGGGGATTTTCTTTTTTTTTTTTTTATAGATCCTGATTTTTTTTTCTTTTTAGTCCATATGTATGACAGCACATTGAAGGCATTGTATTTTGAACTGCCCCATATACCTAATAGCAGTTTTCCTATGTAATGGTAAAATTAGAAGAAAATGCACCACTTCAGTCAAGTATGGAAAATGGTCTTCATACCTTTTGTTATGTGTTACTTCTTTATTATCAACTGTTACATTTTTCTTTTCTCTAAATGAGTGTAAGTAGTGAAACTGAACGCCAGTCATATTTAACCAGTTTGCAGTTGCTTTGAGCTGTGCTCAGAGGGTAAAAAAGCTAAATATTTAAAAAAAAAAAAAACATCTACAACCAGTACTTATATTTTAAATATATTGATTAAATAAAATGAGCAAAAACAAATTGTAATTAAAACAGACATAAAGCAACTGCAAGAACATGTAATATATGACTCTCTATATATCCCATTCTCTTATTTAGCTGTCCATTTAACAAAGACTTACAGCTGCCATTGACCACATACAACAAAGGAACCCCTCATTTCTTGCAAAAGCATTAAATGCAACTTGGCAACCAAAGAGTTATAATGATGTCCGATGATGCCTGCCCCATTGTCAGCAGGGTTTAGGATCTGTAAAAAGTTGCAGCAAACTTTACACAATTCCACGGTCTCATTCCAAGAACACATAAAGTGACCTAGGAACCTTCTTCATATCACCTATGAACTTGACAAGATGATAAAAGAAAATCTATCAGATACCTGTACATCAGTTCTAGGAGAGGAAGTCAACAGAATACAGCCAGTCATTACAGAAAGGTAAGCCTATGGTAATCATTTATGGAAATGGGCTTTTTCTGCAATACAAGAATTTTGGATATACAAATACAAAAACTGGCACATTTTACTACATTTTTTCTCTTAATGCTACAAACATGTTTTTAAGAACAGCTAATCGTATGGTTACTATACTTTAGACTGAATAAAGCATAGCAATAACTAAAAGAACAGGCTAATGTACAAGCATCTTTTTATGTGGCATTAGCATAATTTTGCAGAAAAATATTACAGTACTGAGTTGGCTATGCATAAAAGGAAAAAAGGTCTATTAAAGTACCAAGATTCACTGAAATCCAAGGGTGTGTTTCTTCAATAAATAGTAGAACTGCTCGACTTCTGCTGCGATACATAACCCTGTAGTGATCTAATTTGAGAATTCACAGGGTGTTATCGCAAACTGCAATGATTTATTTGAAGAACCAGGTTTTAGATTTACAAATGAACACAAATTTTTGCATGACAGACAAAAGCAATAAATGTACTGGGAGCTCCCTGCTGAAAATGCATTTCCTGTGGTTGGCTCACATGATTGTATTAGCTTGTGTTGTGCTGTGAACGTAAATATTCATAGTACATTCATACACAGGGGTGATACAAGACAAAACTCCATCTGGTGAACCTTATCTTAAGCCCTGTCAAGCACCATATGTAATTAACTCATTTTATCTACAGCATATACTTTACATATAGCCATTTAAGTTATTCTAAGCAGAACCCTAAAAAAAGACAAGATCAAAAAAGTTTCAAGGAAAAAAAAACTCTTAAGGTATCACAGCTGGGGGACATTACTTCTCAGGCAGAGATGTTCAGGCATGCTATCTACTGATGGATTACAGCCACAATGCAAAACCTTATCACATCTAATATAGTTTACTATAGCTTACATACTACACAGCTTATAGGAATAAAACATGTTTCTTCTGCAAACAAGCCAATACAAGGCATTAGATAACAGCTGAGAAAGGGATGTACAGCATCATAGTTCCGGACATTTCATAAAAATGTTGAAAATATACCTATATAATCATGCACAGATAAGATACAACTGCATCAATAAAGCACAACATTATTATTCAAACCACTAGCACCTTTGGTATAGTATTTTGTTCAGACAACAGTATCAATATTATTTAAAGTTGGTTATATTCTATTTGCAGTTATGTTTATTTGGCTGTACTTAAAATTCATGGATGAAACTGGCATGGCAGAGTGACTACTGTAAAAACAATATGTCTGAGTAATCTGACAAGCTACTATTCTTTGAACTTTTACCCCTACTACTAAGCTCCTGTCAGTCCATGCATAAGGTGATACACACTACACTTTGTAAAGGAGTGTGATTTGCCAAAGCAACAGTATAAATTAGGAGATGTTGGATAACACAATTTAGAGTGTGCTGAGAGCTGTCACAAATCTGATCACAGCATAAAAAGATATTGAATGTTCTTCTTACTGACTGTAAATTATTAATAGCACCCTCTGTTTTGCCATGCATTTTGTGCACAGAGAGCACATGATGTTATTCTTTTATGTATTTTACAATGAAATGCAGAATGACTAATAATATTAAAAAAATAATAGAAATAATATCTATTATATTGTATATTATCATGCGTCCTTTTTATCTGTAAACATATACTTGAGAAATGTTACAAACATTATTAAACTTGTGCCAAATTATCTAATTTTACAGTCCAATTTTTATCAGCTGTTTAATGTCTGAGATGATTTACTTTGGAGCTGGTGCCCTTTTCACTTAGAGCAGTGAAACTGTATTCACTTCATTTAATCCTGTGCAAGAGAAATTCCTATTTTTTAAAATTAATATGCACATGACTGGGTCATCAAAGATAACACAGGTTCTCTAGTTGAAGTGAAAAATATGCTTTTTTAATATCTCAAACTTATTGCATGTTGGTAGACAAATACATATAAAGTCTGAGACACAACTTGATATATACAGGTTCAAACACTAGCTGATAGTGCATTGCATAAGAAACTGGAAGGCTTGGAAAAAAGCCACAGAGTATTTATGTTAATTTGTGTGACAAATGAGGCAACATTCTCCTGATGGTCTGATTGTCTTCTAACAATTGCAGTTGTTTTTTGTTTTTGTATTTTGACTCATAATTTACAAAATGTAACCAGTCATAGCCTACATTTTGTTAAAATGGTCAAGATGATTGTCCAGGTGCTGAAGGTTTTTTTTCACATACACAAAAAATGAACATGAGTTCATGGCTTCAGACATAAACTAAAGTAATGTAATATTACAAGAAAAAAAATATTACACAAATAAACTTGTTAGTATAAAGTATTTTCTGTTTCTTTCTTATTTTTAAATTATTGAAAGTTCAGGTCTAAAAGTCATTGTGGTATATAGCAGCAAATTGTCATCTACGCTTATGATTACTAATAGCACATAAACCTTATTTTATCTATGGTATTAGAAAAACGGGTTGCTTCAAAAGAACATCAGACCAAGGCAGATCTCCTTAAAGACAGGATGGGGGGAAAATATAGAGTATTTGTTAGTGTAAAGAAGTTCATGTCTGAGATTAAATAGTAGCACTATGGATGTCTAATTGGCATATGCATATATATATATATATATATATATATATATATATATATATATATACACACACACACTTTCATAGGACACACATCTCCATGGCTGTAGAAACATTAGTGAAGAATCTGTTGCAATTCAGTTGATTTCCTAATATATGAAAGGCTTTTAAAAATAAAGTTAAATTTTCCATTTGATTCTTGGTGAGCATTAAAGGTTCTGTTTAATTAGAAAAGTTAAAGCAAAAAAAAAGGCAGCACAGTGGCTAAGTGCTTATCACTTTCACCTGGCAGTGTTAGTGTTGTTGGTTTGAATTCCAACCACAGCGCTACCTGCCTGGAGTTTGCATGTTCTCCCTGTGCCTTCCTAGGTTTCCTCCAAGTACTCCGGTTTCCCACCACACTCTACAGATATGCAGGTAGTTTAATTGGCTCCAGTTTAAATTGGCTATAGTTTGTGTATGTATGAATGTGAGTTAGGGGCCTTAGATGGTAAGCTCCTTGAGGGCAGGGACTAATGTGAAAGTACACAATACATGTAAAGCAATACATGTTGGCGCTAAATAAATACCTGTAATAAAATAAACAAACTATTATATGAGTTTCTGGGGTGCTTGCTCAATATTATAAAAGTTTCACCTTTCTGAGCATATCGAAATTTCTATAGACAGTTTTAGGGTTCTAGAACTGGATCCTGATAAGGGGAAGGAGGAGAGGTAAGAGAAGTTACATCATTGGTACCTGCTATGCAGTGGCAGGCAGGGTCATTCTAAGTGCACACTAGCAAATATACTTATCCAGCATTTCAAAAGGAGCAGTTCACTTCATTAACAGTGAAAATTGTATTCTCCTCAGCAAATCACTCTTAATTCTTGTTGCACAATTTAAAGCAGAATACCATTAAAATTATTCTGCTACATTTGACAAATTAATTATAGGTAAAATTGTTTTGCCTTCCTATGGAAAACTGCTAAAGTTGTAAGAAGTTTAATGTATTAGACAAAAGTCTTTTTAGTCTTATTAACTTTGGAACTATAATACTGATTTACTAATGGAGTAGAGAACTTTCACTTTGCAAAGTAAATGCTTGTTTAACGAATACAAAAAATTGTGAGTTAACTTAAACCATTCGATCATGGGCAAACAAACATCCATTTTTTTTTTCATTTTCCCTAGCTCGATTGGGTAATCAAAGTGAATATAATGTTACCTTTTTTTCCTTAAATCAGCCCCTATGAATTCTTCTACACTTGAGCTGGTGGTTTAAATTAGTAGATTACTTAAAGAAAGCAATTTTTATTATATCTGCTGTAACAGGTTGATGGAGGACATGATGTAAATGAGATGCCAAACTTACTCACAATAAAGTTAATCACAATATGTCTGTAAATAAAGTCATTTTAAAATGAAAGTTTTGAAAAACTTACCTGTTTGTATGTCTTTAAAAAGTTTTCAGAGCACCGAAGGAAGTTGAAAACGTATCAGGGATCAACATGAAGCCATTCTATCACTGTGAGGGAAAAAAAAGAAAGATCAAACAGAATATTTACTGATGGTAATCAACCCTTCCCAATATTTCTCTAAACTTCTAGTGAAAACTGACAAACTATACAGACGCATAAAACATTGGCTACCGGTGTAAAATATTCACACAGATATGTGCATTCTGAATACCTAACTATAAAAAGCATATTATTAAAGTAACATAGATAGGAGTACAAGCCAGCTTGAAGAGCAGGGCAGTCTTAATTGGCTGAAGAAATGCCTGGTTTAAGGGTCAGTGAATTGAATACATATCTTGTTAAACTAGCTTTCAGATGTCTGACACACTTGCTCTTTTCAAAAGGATAAATGGCCATGTGATTTAACCACATAAGAATTGACTGTATTTACCTGTGTGAGTATGAAATACGTAGTTTAATTATTATATTTGTGCAACTCTACTTCCTAGTATTGATTAAGGTAAGCAGATGCATATAGATATGGCTCCAAAAGCTTCTAAAAAGTGCAAAATGCTAATTTATAATGGAAAGGGGCTGCTAAAGCTTACAGTGGAAAAATACATGATTCTCCCTGATTTGAGTAAGGACTAGGTTCTGTAAACAAGCCACTTTTTTTGTGCATATTGGCTTGGCCAAAGTACACACTTCACTAAATGAGAGCCTATGTCGGGTACTGTAAGCACGGGGTTTGTAGCGCTAAATTGAAGCTTATGCACTTTAGTAAGTCATTCCTCTACTGTCATAATGGCAAACAGTAATTATTATTAATTTGATGGTTTATTACCATCATCTTCACCTCCAAATGCAGCCGGTATATATCCACCATATGCAGCAAGGAATAAAATAAAAGTATACAATAGAGGACAGCTCCCTGTCCATTTGTTAAAATCTACAGTATAAAAGGATGGCATAGTATAATAAACTATAAAAACATAGAAAATTTACTATTCTTCAACAAATGTATGCACCAAGGAAGATTAGATGTATGGCAAATGTTTTCTATGTAGCATTTACAGGGAACACTAGTAAACATGTGACTGTTATGACATAAAGTCTTAGAACAGATGTTACCTCTGATATAGCAAAAGTGAAAGCCAGATTATTAAAGTACCAAAACTGTACTTGGCCTATATATATATATATATATATATATATATATATATATATATATTTTTATTATTATTATTTTTTTTCTGTAACCTATGAAACATATTTACTGATGTATTCATGTATTTATTTAAATTAACCTATTGTTACTCCAACTGTCAAAGTTTACATGAGAGTTAATAAAAAGTGTGTGTGTGTGGAGGGCGCAATAGTAATAATAAAATTGTAAATAATAATATTGTGAATATTATTTTAATATATTGTGTTGATTAGGCTATGATATAGAACAACAAACGCAAATATGTGGTGACTGTCTTTATAAATATCAAGATATACTCAGATTTTTGGTGCCTCCACCCTACACAAAAAACTACTCATTTCTAAAACATAGTAGCCAAATTATAACACAATAAAGTGTTAGTAATCTATGTGAAAAAGTTTCATTCTTTCAGACTACTTTTAAACATTGAGTCATGATAGTTTTCTTTTGTTATGATATATTTGTATTTTCTTCTGTTGAAATTAAGTGAGATTCACTTAATCATGCCATAAAATTGGTTAGTGAACTTTAAAAACAAAGACTGAGAGGACCCACTAAAATCACTTTGTTATTTGCTTAAAGAAGATGAAGCAAGTCAGAAGACATAACTTTAAAATGTATTTCCTGATTCTTGAAAATGATGATGAGCTGCAGCATACTATTATACTGTTTCTAATTAAAGAAGCTGCACTGCATATATGAATTTGTGCTAGATTTTACAGTTAGAAAAATTCAATCAGAGGTGGAATAATAAAACACGAACCATCAGCACAAATAAATATTTGTTATTTTTCTAATGTTAGAAGATATAAAATAAAAATCATATTAGTACATAACTTTTCAGAGTGGCAGATCAATCAACAACAAAACAAAACCAAAAAAACCCTTGTCTTTTACAGTATTTAATTAATATAATGACAAATCACAATTTGGAAACCTTTTGCCATGTCAAGATAAGCTAAGATATAAATGTCCTTCACTATTAAAAGCCTTTTGTACAGATTACATAGAAAAAAAGCCGCAAATATTGCAAACATTATCCTTTGAGACAACATTTCAAATGGTTTTGGTTGTTTTTTTTTCGATTCTTTCATTTTGGTGAACACGTTTGTTGAAAGATTTCATTACTCATGTATAATTTGAAACTTGGAAATCTTGCTTTGTCTCTGACATGGGGTCATTCATGACATATTAATACACATAATGCTGTTTTCCATTTTATAGTGACTTGAAGGCTGATTTACCAAAATCTAATCTAATTTAACATGATTTGATTACTACAGTGAATGAAGTGCGTAAAGATTCTTCATTCCTTTAGTAAATCAGCCTCATCAGGTGGATTTTCTCAACGTCCATGCTATACAAGAAAAAAGGACAACCTGATGTCTTCACTAGAAAGCTCTACATTTCCCAAACATAAGGATAATGCTGTAAAGTGTAAAGCTTTTGCGCATGCTTCCAAAACTTGTGCGTTATTAAGAACTTTGGTCAGGCTGAAAAAAAGAAACAAAAAACTACTTAACTAATTAAGGAAGACCTTTAAAAAAGGTTCAATGAAGGAATGTAAAACTTACACCTAACAGTAATCTATGTAGTAAAAAAAAATGTTATCGTTATTACAAAACCTAATGCGCCAATGATGATCTTAGTGCAGTTAAGTTAAACAATCTTGACAATTTGCACAGCTTGCTAAGTTTCCAAACAGTTCCAGTGCTTTAGATGTTTACCAGTTCACTTACAAGTATGACTGTAATTCAAGAAACTGACCGATAATGCATCCAGTCAATTCACTGTCCTGGGAATTACAAAGAGACAGCTATGATTCCTCCCAATTAAACAATTCACAAGTCACAAGCTACCTCAATTGAGGTCAAGCAGAATGCTTGCCCTCCTAATTCTGCTGTTAAATATCAGAAGACTGCAGCTGTGCACATGAAAAAGAATGGAGGCAGGTGGAGTTACACATGATCTCTTGGTAATTAAAATGATTTCTCTCATTTTTGGATATTATTAAAAAAAAATTATAAGGTCAAAAGTGCAAAACGTGTACTGATACAACCTTCTAGGGTTAAATCTAGCTTGGATAATTTCACATTTCCTGCAGTATAGATAACTGTTACACTTTGATACATTTTGATCTTTTTCTCATCTCGTTTGATCTCTTTCTTTAGTATTTAGTATATTTTTAATGGTTTAGTTTCTTCCAATGGGTGCTTTAATTGGCTTGTATTTTCCTTTTGTATCATAGTGTGTGTTTATGAAGATTTTTCTATTGAAAACCATTCATATCACATAAATATAGGATTATAATGGCATTAACTGTGATAGAGATGCTTGGTTCAGCATCAGAGACATGATAGTTTTCTTGTTACCCTTCAGATTGTATAGCACTATAAATGCCATTTTACCAAGGATCATATTAATTTATTTACATCTAACCAAACTAGGCTCTTCATCAGTTCTCAGAAGCCAAGAAACATGCACAGAATATTCAAATAAATGTACGCAGGCAACATATATAAATTATTAAACCATTAGATAAACCGCCAGTAATCACATCTATACAATGTTTAACAACAGGTTTCAACATTAAATCTGAAGCTTAATCTGCTTATATTTTGCCCCCCTGGTTGTTCCACCCCCCAATTCCCATAAACATGCTAATTCTTTTTGTTAACTAAAACCTTTATTTCCTTTTACTATAATCCCAGCAACATCATCACTAGGTCTTTGTATTTATCTATGTGATACAGGTAGATCATGACTTTTGAGGGGAAAGCAGCAGGTTGTTATACAAGGTGTCTTGTGAACATCAAAGAACCCTGCCTCAGTACTACTCTCAATAACCTTCAGCCCTTATACTAGCAGTAGATTCGCTCTTGCAAGGAGTTATGCAAATATAAAATGCCTTGGTGGGTTGATGTCAGGCTGGAGAACTGGATATTCCAAGGCAGGCTGTATTTGCATGCAGACACACCTAGGTAATGCTCACATGCAGGGGTGGACTGACACCTAATGGGGCCCCCGGGCAATAGGGGTTCATGGGGCCCCTGTGTCCTCGCCCACACTCAAACCACACACAAAAAAGACTATGAACAGTATCAGGGACAGCTCATGGGGCCCCCTACTGACCCCGGGCTCTTGGGCAGTGCCCGAATACCCGAATGGTCAGTCCGCCCCTGCTCACATTTTATGCTGAACCCCCATGATTGAAATAACTGAAATCCACTGAGGCAGGATCTGTCTGACTTTCTGCACTTTCTAATACACAGTATGAGAAGCTCACAGTGCACAGTGAGATCAGAGTAAGCATTTTAAGTACTGAAGAAGAGCTTGTACATCTGTGCTAGAGTGAAGGTAAGGAAGCCAATAGAGGGGTTGATTTACTAAAGGAGAAGAAACTGTTCACTTAGCAAATTGAATGTTCACTGAGGTAATAGCATGCAAAGTGAACCTGTATTAACTTCAATCAACTAACCAATCATCCATATTTCTAAATATCTCCTACACATTATTGAGTATTTAAAGTGTACACAACCTAACCTTTTTAACAAGCTCAGTAAACATTCACTCAAAGCCTACTTTAGTAACTCAAGTAAATCAAGCCCAGATAATGAATTTCAGGTTTTGGTAAATGCCCCATATATTGATATATCTTTATGAATTCAAATTATTGAACCATATAGTCTCCCATACACACAAACAATATCAAGAAAAGTCTTAGTAATCATGTTAGATGGAAGTTAAGTGGAATGAATACAATGATCAAGGGCATTTTTTTTTATTTTCCAGCAATTTCATTGACAGTTATATTCCAAACTGGAATCAGAGCAAGAAACACATTTTATTGTCCCAGCTTTGTAGAAAGGGCCTGAGATTTTGAAGTTGGGCAGTAATTAGTCTTGAACAAGCTTAATAAAATAACTGGATGAAAATCAAGCAGACAAGAACAAATACATCATTTTATTTGAAATATATGTATTAATCATTAAAACATCAGTCCATTTCCTGACAGAGCTCACTCCTTATTCTATAAGCCTTTAACACAGACCAAAACTGACAAAATGGCAGTCCTAGTGGCATTATAAAACACATAATAATGAAAAATGATGGGCTTATGACATTTTAAAACAGGGGTGAAAGACATTCAATATTAGAGAGTGGTGTTATAAGACAGAGGTCACCACATTTCCAATTTCACATTCATATCTAGAGTTGAGGGTTTTTAAATATACCTTTTATATGTGTGCAATATATTTGCATATATTTATTCAAAGATAAACACATCAATTTGCATGAGTCAGAATTTATTCATGCTCTATTGGCCATTCTTCTAAGGGACTTTTTTTTAGCCATTTTACTCACCCCTAGCCATGTCTTTCAGTTTGTAGAGACATAATTAAATACAGATTTACAAAGTCTTCATAAGCCTCAGATTACTAACTAAGGACAGATATTTGATGTTTCTTACACCTCTAATTATTACTAAGTTAGAAATTATATTTCTGATGACCTTCTGAAAATTATTGTTGTCATTTTCAATATGGCAACAGTTTAATCTGTTCTCTGTCTGATCTCTGCTCAACATTATTCATAGAAAAACAGACATAAGTGTGTCTTTCAAGAAGTTAAAAAAAATCATCAATTATAAAATAATTCATCAAATATGAAATGTGTAAGCAGCAATGCAATTAGTAGGAAAATCTAAAACATCAGTGCTCTGGAAAGTTTGTTTCTTGGTTAAAAGTAGAAACAGATGGGCTCATTAAGCTACTGGCTTCCTATATGCCCTGGTAACTTTGTGAGCACTCCCTTCCATAAGTTAAATCTGAACTCCAGACAGATATAAAGAATGAAAATTAGTGCAGCAGTGTAAGGGCCTAAAATAAGTTCCTACAATACCCTTTACAGTAGAGCTCAGAAAAGCGGAGGGAGAAGTAGCATAAGAAGCCTATAAGGTGTGTTGAAATGCAAGGAAAATGCTGATAGGAGTGGAGAGCAGAGTGCCAGATAGATGGACTCCTCAGTGCGTTGCTTCTCTTTTCAATGTTCTGTCACAAGGTGGGTGTGGAGGTAGGGGGGAAACCTATAATTGAAAGAGAAACTGCAGAAGCGAAAAATAGGGTTTTCTCCCCTACCAGGCAAGATTATGTTGTGGGACAGAGCTGTGTAAGTTTAAACCTTAGGTCTAGATGAATATAAATACTTATCCTTTTGACAGGTATATAAATCCTAACTCTGGGCAGATAAAACGAATCCCTTACAATGGTACCGTGTCTACACTGCAGTGGTTAAAAGCTAATTTTGTCTAGGGTAGAGGAGAAACAATTTTACTTACCTGATCCTCCACTCCCTTGGCAGGTGGCACTCCCCCATGATCTGGCGGTGAACTGTCCCTCAATATCCTCACATCTAGACCAAGGCTATGGTCCCTGCTCTGGTCTTGATGACATCAGGACTTTAGACCTCTAGAGTGTGGGAGTTTAGAAGCTGTGGGGACTGGTCTAACTGTGAGGAGGAGCAGAGTATCGGGTAAGTATATCTCCTTTTATTGTTCCCCTAGACAAAAATGAGCAATTAACTCTTGCAATGCAGACACAGTTACACTGCAAGGGATAATGTTTTATTTGCCTGGAGTTGGGTTTTAAAAACCCATCATGTAGATTGACAAGCCATTTGATTATTTAGATCTCCAAAATTACCAAAAACTGAAACTTGAGTGGACTGACCCTTTAACTGCAGTATTTGGAGGTGAAACAAGTTCTGCGTTGACTTTACACATATTTATTTTTGCAAGACCAGTGGGCATGTTGAAGAAATAGCATTTCAGATAAAAGACCATAAAATGAAGCAGGTAAGTCCTGCTGGATGTTAACACATCCATGGAATAGCTTTGATTTGCACTCCAGCAGAGATAGGAATACTTTAGAGTTTCTGCATTGCTGATCTCTTTAAAATAGGGTCACAGAAAAAAATTCTAGAAGATGAAAAAAATATGTGTAACCGTCTGTTCAGGGAAAGTGTTTCTAATTGATCTGACATAGAAACATGCTGGTGATTTGTGTGTGTTGCAACTTTACACAGAACAAAATTAGAAAATAGGAAAATTCTATCCACTGACCAGGATTATTTTAAACAGAGATTTCCCATATATATTTTCTACATCCTGGTATAATAAACCAATAATATCACGCGTGTAAACATGATCGGGTTGAGCTATAATAGTCACTTCCTTCCAGACCAATGTGTTAAAAAATCCAGCCAATTCAAGAATATAGAAGTGTGGACTTTATTTCAAATTATTTGATTTTTTAAATTAATTTATGGAATATATTTGTTGTCAGGTAGTAGGTGTATATGTGCAATGTCCAGCCAGATTACATAAAAATAAAAATCAGAATTTCAGCATTATTGTTGTTATGATTAGTATTATTACTACTTAAAATTGGAGTTCTTAACCTTCATTTTATGATTACAAACACTCTTTGGAGTGTCCACTATCCTCCCATCAATATGCTACTATACCCTCTTTACCAGATTGTCAAAATCATTATTGTCATTGCTAGTATTCTTGGGTACGAGCATAACTTCATAAACTGTCAATAGTTTGGTTTTACTCTACATAGGAATAACTAGGAACCAAACAGCTGAAACAGAATCACAAGAATCTTATATTTATTCACTGAATAAAACAGAAAACCACAAATACATATGCCAGCTGCAGCTGGTGAGCTTTTTGCTCTTGTTTTGCACAATCAAATCATAGAATAACAGTACGCTTACTGGCAATGCTTCTTGGATGTCATATTACCTATAAAGTACATTTTTAACTTTGAAGACAGATTTGACGAAGCAGATAATCTTGCTTTTTTTTTTTAATTTTTTTATTATTCAAAGATCCAGTCCCATACCCCCATCATAACCTATTCAGTTCATGCAGCCGGTACTTAACCATTAATTTTAGCACTGCACAAACAGCATGATAAAGAAATAAATACCCTGCAATCAAAGACTGGACAAATCTTGGGGTGATACTACATTTCCGTGTGCTTTGGGTGTGCAGGAGAAAAAAAGCAAGTAATGAACTTGCTAACAGAGCAGCAATGCTGCGGTGAAAATGTCTTATTGCTAATATTTTCTTTTTTTCAATTAATTTTATGATGTCAACACATTAAACAGCACTTTGTTGCTGCATTTAGATGAAGCTGGATCCAAAGCTCTTACTGGGGTCACACAAACAATCTAGGTCCAGTTCAGATGGAAGTCTAGTTTTATGAGCCTCCTGCTAAAGACATGAATTTAAGGGTAAACTATTTTGGAAGAAAATGGGCACTGCCATTCTTGATGCCTTCTTCTGAAACATTAGTCCCTGCCTGTCATTATGATTCAAGGACTTCAGTATTTTCTGAAACTCTAACCTGGATATGAGCATTATGTCCCAGTTTGGCACCCTGCAACGTGCTGCAACACATGTGCTTTGCCTAACTGCATTGGGGTGCTATTTAAATTGAATAATACTTCAAGGCCTCAATGCATGTCATGTGTGTTTCCATGTGTTGCATTAACGTACGTTACTGCAATGCATTCATACAAATAACCCCTAAATGTCCCAGCACTCAAAGAACTTCAGAAGAACGGCAAAACTTCAAAAACAGAGGTAAAATTCACTTAGTTTAAAATGTACTTCCATAATTCAAAAGTAAGCATTGCATTTCTTTAGTAAGGGGAAATATGCATTTGTGTGGTCTTTTGGAGTTTAGCTTGACAGAGTAATTGGTCCAATTCAGACAGTGGTCTGTAATCCTTTAAGCATGTTGTTGACTGTGAGAGGAAACACACAAAAACCTGCATGCAGTTAGGACTTCAGAGCCTTGGAAACCAGTGAAAACCTCAGGACTAGTTCACACAAAAATGAATTGGCTAATGTGCATTGAATTGACGTGCCCTGATATTTATTTTAGACGTGTTGCATTTGATCATATTGATGTGAATGGCATCATGCAAACAACCTCAACATTTAGTATTCAAGGCTTTTTTGTATCACTATGCAATGCACTGGTACAAACAGGTTCTGTTAAAAACAGTAACTTTTCTCTTGCCCATTAATTTTGCTGGCACTGGCAAATGTAGCAAACTGCATGACAACACAACCTCTGTGAAAAAGCCTTCAAACAGTGATGTAAAATGTTCTCTCTTAGTAAACCATCCAATTTTTCTTTTATATTTTAAAGAGTAGTGATAAACTCCTTAGCAAGGGTGGAAATATTTCACATGTATAGCACTTTTGGGTTAAGCTTGACAGAGCCATTGAGCTTAAAGTATATAAATCCAAAACAACCAAAGTGTTGAAAATGGCACTTAGGAGGAAAAGGACAATTTATAAGATTGCCTGGATTTTTTTTTTGTTATATTGAGTTTAGAGATCACATGAACAGTCCTGTTACTCCATATTACAGTTATGTGTTTTTAATTTTGTATTATATTTATACAATATATTATATAAGAAAAAAATCCATCTTTGTGGTTCCAAGGTATATTATTTAGTGTAGTGACACAAAAATTGTACAGAAAGACCCCACTTGGGAGAGGTCATAGATTAATGAACTCTAGTCATACACCTACACACAAACTAGAAGCCAATTAGATGTGTATGTTTTCTGCATTGTTGGAGTCCACCTTCACGTCCCCAACATGTAAGCAGAGGGCAATTGAACAAACCAATTACAAATAGTGTTCTTGAAAGGAAATTAATACAGGACAACAGTGCTTCAAGATTTCTAACTATTCTGCCTTTTTACCTGCTGTAGTAATAAAATGGTTGCATGACAACAAATTCCTGTTAGGGAAAGTAGCCTTCTCTCAGCCAGGTGGAGGTTGTCCTCTAGGGAGATTGTATGGTGTGGGGGCAGCTGTAGATTCCAACAGACACCAACAGATTGAAAGAGTCAAGTAGTGTGAATTAGGGGAAGCATGGATTTCTTTTGATTTGCTCATTTGTAGTCATGGCAAAGTCTTTTTTAGGATGCTAACAGAAATTTAAAAATTCCATTACGCTGATCGGACATTTGAAGATTAAAAAAACAAGACACACTTTCTGCTTACCGGTTAAAAAAAAGAAAAGAAAAATATTTATTTTTATATTGATTGTTGTTTATCACTTCACCAGAGGCAAACATGTTTATTATACTAGCAACATTGTCAAAAGCCAAAATTCAAAATTTAAATTCATATATGATTCCACTAACAAAAAAAGTATTCTTCTTTCTAGGCACTTGTTTGTTCACTACAGCAGGCAAGCAACTAATGTATCACTGAGGGAAAACATGTTTTAAAACAAAATGGTATTACTCTTTGACATCCAACATGAACATGTTGCTTTCAGAGCTACGATGATGTCTGATTTGTACTGTGAATGTTGTAGAAAACCGTAAAACAAACATAATAAACAATCAATTGGTTCTAACAACCTTCAGCACGAATGCAACAGCAAAGAAAACAAAAATTGTTTTCTGTTTTCCTCTAGTTTTTTTTTCTTTTTGTAGTACTGAATTAAAGGTCAAAGTTTGTAGTAGTTAATAACATGTTTCAGATACCATTGGCCCCATAATTCAGCCCTAAATTGCCTCTAAAAAAAGAAGAATCCTTTAATTAAAAAAACTGCACTGAACTAATCCCTCTAGCTGAAAAAAAGAAAAGTTTCAAGCAATCTCTTTCTGCTCTGGGAGAGAAAAAGCAGACAATACCATAACAGATCAGAAACATAAGCTATAGTATGCAGCCAGGAGCACAGCAGGGAACTGAATACTGCTCCGACTGTGTCATTTTTTAATCCCCCATCTCAGTTTTCCCCGTCTGACCTCATGCTGAGATGAAGTTATCACAGAAGACAGCTTTACTCTCACCAATGAATCCAACCCTGGATCTGTATTATCCTTAGCAGATCAAAACACCGCTTTCATCAAACAGCATTATCTGCATAAAAGGCATGCAATTGCCCGATAATTTTACCCAAACTATGCTATTCATTTAAAGGACAAGAAAAGATATGTAATTCATTCTATTTTTGCCTGTAACAGCTAACTCCAACTTTACTCATGGGAACTTTTTTTTAAAATTTGAATCTTCCTAAAAATAGTTGGTTTTGATATTTTCCATCCATTGCATAAGCTTGTTGACGTTGGACAGTAAAATGGAGAGCGTTTAGGCAGGCGTGATTGAAATCATTCTCGGTGCTTTCTTGGACAGGACAGTAAATACTGTTAGTTATGCTTCTGTGAACCTAAAATATCATTCATTTCTAGAACACAGAAATAAGCATGCAATAAAGCCAGCACTGCAGAAAATATGCATGCAGGGGCAGAATGAGAGTTCCTACACTCTTGGACAAATTAATCTGTGTAGAGAAAGTACCATTACCATATATATATATATATATATATATATATATATATATATATATAAAATACTAAAAAATGCAGAGCAGAGTGAAACGCTGGACATAGAAGATCCCAATACTGTATACACACATTTAGGTTCCTACACTCTTGGACAAATTAATCTGTGTAGAGAAAGTACCAGTGAACCTCCCATTACCATATATATATATATATATATATATATACAAAAAATACTAAAAAATGCAGAGCAGAGTGAAATGCTGGACATAGAAGATCCCAATACTGTATACACACATTTAGGTTCCTACACTCTTGGACAAATTAATCTGTGTAGAGAAAGTACCAGTGAACCTACCATTTCCACATATATATATATATATATACAATAAATACTAGAAAACGCAGAGCAGAGTGAAGCGTTGAACATAGAAGATCCCAATACTGTACACACACATTTAGGATCAGAAATATAAAATTATACTATGTTAATTCAGATGTCCTGTGCATAATCACTGCCAGTTTTGCTTTCAGCATTTTTTTTTACAGGAACAGCACTTTTATTTGCAGGGCCTCACACATTATTCTGCTCTGTTATCATTTACAGTATATATCATTTGCAATATTCACAACTAAATTTCAGATCCTGATGGTATCCCCCCCCCCCTTCCCCAATGGCTACCTATATGCCCTTGAGTGCAATAGGCGTCCATGCTGAATAAGAGTAGTAAGTAATGAAATACATGACAAGCCACTTACATGGAACTGAAAAAGTTTTGTTTGGAGGCACACCTTTGCTAAAGTTGATCTGATAGGACTGCCCATTGACTTCTACAGACATAAATTAAGTAAAACTATAAAAAATGTATTCAAAGAGACTTTGCAACTTTGCCTATTCAGCCTCTTTAAAATATTGAATCTAAATACACATCATGTTGCCAAAACTCTTGTTATAATGTGCAAGAATACATAGTATATTGCACATTATGGCAGACTTACCCCCCTAGAGTCCTTTCTTCCAATAATATGCAGTCCATAACCATTCTCTCCCTTGTCATCCTTTGTCACTTGCTATTTTCACAAGGTCTTCTTCCAAGTCCAGCTTCTTCTTTGTTCTGCCATTGGTCGATGATGATGATGATGTAACTCCGACACATGTGCACAGCAGTTGCATTGCTCTTACTCTTAAGGGATGTTACACCACACTGTACTTATGTGGCATTCAGGGGTTGATTTACTAGAACTGGAGAATGCAAAATCTGGTGCAGCTCTGCACAGAAACCAATCAGCTTCTAGGTTTTATTGTCAAAGCTTCGTTGAACAAGCTGAAGTTAGAAGCTGGTTGGCTACCATGCACAGCTGCACCAGATTTTGCACTCTCCAGTTTTAGTAAATCAGTCCCTTAGAGCACAAAAAAAGTTAGCAGACAGGGAAAGAGGTTTTGTGGCAGAGTTTACCAGCAGAAGAAACATCTTTGTCTCAAAGATGTTTCTTCTGCTGGTAAACTCGGCCTGATAGCAATTTTTAAACTTTCTACTTTACCATTTGCCCTCTGGAAGATCTACCCCCCTTCATGGCCAGGCCATTTTTTGCTATACAGCGCTGTACTATTTTAAGCGTCAATTGCTTGGTCATGCAACACTGTACACAAATTAAATTTATATAATTTTTTTTCACACAAATAAAGCTTTCTTTTGGTGGTATTTGGTCATCACTGTTTTTTATTTTGTGCTATAAATGAAAAAAGAAAAAAACAAAACAAAAAGAAAAAATATATATTTTTTACTTTTTGCTATAAAACATATTCAATAAATAAATTTAAAAAATTAAATGTCTTCATAAATTTAGGGCAAAATGTATTCTGCTACATGTCTTTGGTAAAAAAAAATCCCAATAAGTGTATATTAATTGGTTTGCGTTATAGCATCTACAAATCATCGTATAATGAAAAAATTCATTCGAAATTCGATTCGGAATTAATCAAACTGCACATGTCTACTTAGCACCCCTTCTTCATACCTGCTGTCACTGCCCCAGTTTAATGTGCTCATTCTGCTCTGCCCATTTGGTCCTGACTTGAATTATGTATTATTATCTCCGCTTTGTTTCCCCCATTTCTTCTCTGCATTCTCAGCTATGAACGTTTGGTGTAAATCTGGGTACACAAGTATCAAAATTCAGCCAGCTCAGATGGAACTGGCCGAATTTTAATCTGTGTGTTCTCCTCTCTGTTCAACAAAAGCAGATTAAATAAAAGTCATTAGACTGGCTTCTGCCTGGCTTCTATTGAACAGTCCTGAACCAGCATTACAACAGCCACTGTAGCCAATGGCTACAGTGTTTTTCAGTGTATTCTGATGGGGAAGTCATCCCTGTTAGAATACAATATCAAGCTGGGGATATCCCTGCATTCCTATTGCTTATGTATCAGCCCACTGTTTAACAAAAAAAAAATCAGAGTGTGTACTTACCTTAACTTTGTGGCACAATTACAATATGAAGGTTTATTCGGCACTTAATCATTCACTTCACTCCTTCATGGATGCTGTAGAGGAGCTTGTCTTTTATTACATATATAACCTATTTTATGTGTCTCCTCCCATCTGTATTTGTCAATAACTGTGCTTGCTCCTTCCACTGTTTCTGTTTTTTGCATGTTCAGCTCCTGCAAGTGTCCATCTGTTGGGCCCCATATGCTGCTTCCAGAGTCCCTATACTGCTTTTAGTGTCCCTCATCTGTGCCCTCTGTGAGTTTAAAACAGGTTTGCAAACTTAGGAACTGAGCTTCAGGTATCCCACCAACAAAGTTTCTAAAAAACATAAGAAACTGTGAATTGCCTATGCTTTTCAGCATTTATTAAAAATAAAAATATTAGTTTTGGGTGGACTGGCCCTTTAACATGTAGGGGACTCTTATTGAATGTGGCACACATTAGGACAGCTCAAATAAAACTTGCTGTATTCTGTGTTATATAACATATATCTCATAAGATTGCTATATAATTATCTATATGCACTCTCAGATGATCGTAAGCACCATCTAGTAGTGCAAATGCCTCTGATTCAGGTGTTTAAAAGCAAATACCGCATTATAGCCACTAGATGGCACTCAAAAGAGATCGTTCTATAGTGTCACATGACACTTTGTCTTGAGAAGTGGCAATGAGGACTATATGATCAACAAGTATAAATACACAAGTGGTCCATATAGTGAACTTGGTGTAGAGTTATTATTTTTAAGGTCATCACAGAGGACAAGGGGCACTCTTTATGTCTGGAAGATTTAACCTCCAGTAATGGAAAGGCTTCTTCACAGTTAGAGCTGTGAAAATGTGAACTAGATTCTCTCAAGAATTAAATCTAGCCAGCTTAGTAGATTGTTAAAAAAAAATCACTGGATGCATTCTTTAAGGCACAAAATATAACTGGATATTAACATGTATAGGTAATAGCAACAGTGGTAGTTGATCCAGGGAATATCTGATTGCCGACTGGGGGATCAGGAAGGATTTTTTTCCCCTGCTGGAGCAAATTGGACCACGCTTCGTAGTGTTTTTTTTTTTTTTTTGCCTTCCTTTGGATCAATTGTGGGTATAAGATTGTGTATGTGGAGGTTTTCTATAAATTTATTTTTTTCTATTGGTTGAACTAGATGGTCTTTTTTTCAACCTTACTAACTTTCTTGCTATGCTTTCAGACTACAATGGTTCACCCTACACTGCCACTGTCTGCTTGTCTTGTGGTAAATTCTGGATACTGATTGACCTTAGTGATCCAGGCAGAAATATAATACCATATGTGAAGTTATTTAAAGGTTGTTTTTTAACATGGTATTTGGGGGACAGCTTGATGTACCTTTATAAAGAACTAAGATTGTGCCCTCCATAGGTTATCTGTGTGTTAGTCAGCTTTTAGAAACAATGAACATAGACTTACAGTATATTGACACTCTAACATTAAGAGAATGATTTATTGGAAGAGTATTTTTTATCTCTTGGTCCACAAAATATTTTTTTTTATTTAGCTTAATACATTTTTATTTGCATCAAACCTCCAGTCAGGTGTAACAACAGTTCTGATGTTTTAAATTTTTTCCTGCACTAGAAGTTTCAAAATTATCTTTACCATCTAAAAACCTATCCATATTTATTAAAATATGGTTACTCTCTATAGGTTTACAGTGGCACAAATGCAAACTACTGTGTTTTTTATATATCTATTCCATTCTCAGACAATCAATGTAAAAATACATGTAGAGAAAAGACCGCTGCCTCCCAGTGGCTAAATTATCACAAAACAGATAAAAAGATGGAATGTATAATTGCTTGTAAAGCTAATTAAAATGGTTAGGCAAGTAGACAATTACATTACAGCTTAAGTGAACATTATCAGAGTGGCAGGTAATGAAACAGAAAGCAATATGCAAGGGGTTAAAGGGACATTGTCTTTCCTTTTTCTTAACTTCCATGATTTAGTAAAAATACTGTTCATTACAAATTTGCTTGAGGTGATTGTAGCCGTATTAGTGCATTTGCGGCAGAAACAATTGAGTACTGTCCATGATACTTTTTTTATTTGCACTAACAAACAATTTTGAGGACAAGCTTTCGGGGAGTGTCCCCTTCTTCAGATCAAAGCAGTACTGATCACAAAGGTATAGCAGAATGTTAGAAGAGATGTAGGGAATGGAAAAAAAAAAAAGAAGAGAGCAGAGATAAGACACAGCGTCAAATAGAATTATCATTCTTAGTTCAAAAGTTTTTCTTTCCTGAATGGATTTGAAATTTCCTTTAAGGACTAAAATATTGAGGTCTCCCAAAGTGATGTCTGGTTGTACGAAATGATGTCCCACAGGTGTGCAAAAGTCATCTTCTTTATGTTCCTTGATGGTATGTCTGCAAGTAAAGTAGTTGTGTGAAAGTATGAATTAAATTAGCTGTGTAACATCCTCAGCAGTGTATTTGTGGTTTGGTGAGGATTATAAGGATCTGTGACATGCAGCTAATCCATCCTTGTGAGGGATATTACTATACAGGAACACTACATCCATAGTCACTAGAAGTGTATTAGATGGTAATTGCTGTATGTTGTTGATCTTGTTCAGAAAGTGAGTTGTGTCTTGCAGGAAACTAGCAGTATTCTTGACTAACGGTTTTAAAATATTTTCTACAAAGCCTGAGATTTGTTCGGTGAGTGTATTCATACCTGTTATGATGGGTCTGCCTGGATTTCCTGGCTTGTGGATTTTGGGCAGCATGTAGAAGTCCCCGATTTCTGGATGATCCGGAATAGCATTTATAAGTTCTGAATGTAGGTGGGCTGGAAGTGTTTTAAAGAGACCTTTTAATTGCTTTGAAAAGTCCTGCGGCGGATCATAATCCAGCCTTCTTGTATGTATTTGTTTGTATCCATCACAACAACTGCTCCCCCTATATCCGCTGATTTGATGGTGATGGCCTGATTATTGCGCAAATCGTGTATAGCCCTTCGCTCTATTGGTGAAAGATTGTACAGAATTTTCTTTTGCTGGGTGGATATCAGGGATGTAGCTCGCAATCTGAAACTGTCAATATAGGTGTCCAGTTTGGGGTTGCGTCCTTGTGGAGGTGTGAAGCAGCTGTTCTTTTTCTTTGTGTAGCACTCCATTGTCCTAGGATTCCTTACATTACTGTGGAAATATTCTTTGAGCCTTAGTCTCCTGAAGAAATCCTCCATATCTGACAATATTTGTAAATGATCCAGTTTGGTGGTTGGGCAGAATGTAAGGCCTTTAGAGAGGATGGTTAATTCTGGTTCAGAAAGTTTATGATTTGACAAGTTGATGATTCCATGTTCCTCTGTTATATCCACATTTTCAGTCAGGTCAGCACTTACACAAGGGATACCTTGGGATTTCGGATTAGATTCCAGGTCACTGATTGTGGGAGGTATAGATGTTGTGTTCCTCTGTGTTGAAGAGGTTGAGAAAGGCTGGTCTACAGATACAACAACTAGAGACAATTTTGTGGTAAATTTGGGGGGCAGACTGGTTCAAAAACATTACCAATTAGTAGTTTTCATCTGATAAGCTGCACTGCAGGTGCTTGCAGATGTCTCACTCACCCCTAGCTTTAAGCAGTTGTGCAAATGCTCAGACAATGTGTTTGTGATTCTGAGATAGCTGGTCAAGTTCTTTGATGGTTATACTGTGCCTTCACACTCAATTGCTCCCTGAAGATAATGTTTAGCTTTACCATGTGCTCTGTTATATCAACTATGGACAGTTACAAAAAACTGAAACAATGACAGACAGACACTTGCTGACTTATCGTGGGGGTAATAGTTGATTGAACATGTTAGAAACCTGCTCTATTCACTGCTTACTTTGTCAAGGCTTTGCTCCGCACCCTGGAATCACAGGAGAATCCCATAGAGAGTGGCACCAGGTTCTTTGGTGGTGTTGCTCTCTTCAACATTCAGGATTCACCATCACAGTGAACTCCAGTGTTTCTCTGGTAACACAAATGAACATTTGGAGGGATCCAAGGCCCTGGGACGAAGTACCACCACAGTGGACCTGGGTTCGTTTGGGAAGTAAAGGGGTTGGAAGGTGCACTGTACAGTAAAAAGGTCTGTTGGAGAAGCTGCTTGCTCTGGCCCAGCTACTCAACAAAAGTTTTGACAGTGGAGGGCCACTAGTTGCAGATCACTTGCCCAGCTGCCTCTCCTTTATGAAAGGTGGCCTTTCCTGAGGCCTAATCCTGAACAAAAAATAATGAGGAATGTGTTCTCCCTAGGTTTGTCCAGGAAGTTATCAGAAATTGCGTTTGAGGGGTCCACATCTGCATCTGAGCATGTGAGTAAATGGGCACTTTGCTACAATTCCAGGCTAAAAACAATGAATCTAAAAGAATCATCATGGTTAATTAAGACCTTTTTTTCTGATGGATTCCCTCTGTTGCCAATGGGCAGCATTAGTATGTCAGTGGAAATTCCAGCCTGCTTTGTGACTTCCTATTCTGGTCCCAAGGTCATCTTCTAACCACACTTCTGGTTTTCTATATTTACAGCCATGTATCCCCTTTCAAAATGTAGATGACAAAGCACACCCACCCACTATGTACACAGGAAGACCAGGGAAAAGTTGCTGAGGTGTGCAAGCAGCTGAAGGTAAATTGAACTCATTCTTTTCATCTTTCACATGGCTGCAAGACCCTTCAGACCAAATTACCAGTACCATTCTTGTATTTACTTGTAACCTGAAATCGCTGTTTATTATAAAAAAAAATGTTATTTCAATTTGCAACATCATCAAAAGAAACATTAACATGTCTGTTTTTTGCCAGTCTCTTAACATAATTGCTACAGCTCTTCAGAAAGATGTCCAAGTAAAAAGTTTACCCTTCCTTAGATACTTCCTTAGAAAAATTTAATTAAACCCTATTTTTATTTAAAATGGGCACATAACATAAAACCAAGATAATTTTAGCAAACCATCAGCATCTTTGTGAAAAAAACACATCCTCTGCTCTGCTTTAGAATGTCATAGTCAAGAAGATATGGCATTAATAAAAAAATATTACTTTTATCATGATATTTTTCTCATTCACTGACGGGCCTTAAAACTGACCCTGCTTACAGTCTGGTAGTTAGTGTGTGAGACAATGGCCATGGCACCAACCCTGTGACACTGAAGACAGATGCAGTTTCTTATAGAAAACAACACCAATTAACAAATGCCACAGTACTCCATGAAAATGGTAAGAGTTAGTGAAAAATCTTTTGTAGTAAATGCTACAAGTTAGCAAATGCAAATTTATTGCTGGGTAAAAAGTGCATTTTTAACTTTACATTTACAGCAGTCTTTTGGCAGTGTTTAGACAGGACCAAACAAGCCCCTGAATGGAAAATTGAGCCAGCTTAGATTACTTATCCAGTTTTAGTAGTTCTAGTAATCCGCAAGGCTGTGACTAAGCACATTTGATACTATTTCCCAGACTAGTTATTCTCTAACATTCATTTTTACCACTTTGCATATAGGGTGTAATAAATGGCCTCGTCCTCAGAGCTCTAGTTGTGTGCTCCATGAAAACTGCTGTAAAATGTAGGCTTATACTATTTTAGTCTACCTTATAACTTGGAAATTAAAAAAAAAAAGTATTTTATTTTTATTGTGAGAGTCTAAATGTCTGACTGTATGAAAGTTATTTCACCCCTTGTTCCATTATGACAAGTTTGTGCCATTAAACCTTATAACCCTTAAACTCTTAATTTTGGATATACAGTATATCAAGAAAAAAACAACTGCCAAAGACATTGCTACTAGGGATGAGGTTTGGGTCAACCATGGATACAAGGCGAATCTTGCCCATAAGTTACTTGCACACCTGGGAATAAATGTGGTAATTTATGGTAACAATATTGCACCTTCAGGGCCTCATCTGGTTTAGAAGGACTCGTAATGTGCTAGTAATAGGGGCTTTGTTATGAGCCAACTCCCTCACCATAAAAGTGGGGGTGGGGCAGAGAGGCCATAGTGTTAATGTATTAAAGGCTGCTGTGGGAAAAGGAAAAAGAAAGCTGATAATCTGCATTAGGAAAGATTAGAAAACTGCAAATATTGATTCTGCAGAACTAACTCTTTGCTGTCTTTCCCATTGCAGCCTTCTTGTCCTTTAACTGGATCTAAATGCAGGGAGGCAGAGACAGGCATTCTGATCATGTGACCACTGTGATTGACTGTCACAGCAGTCACATGATCAGAAAGTTCCCAATCACCAGTATGCATAGGGAACTTTATATTACATGATATTTGCTGCTTTGGAAGCGTGCTCTCAGCACAGTAACTTGGTAATCCCTTGAGAGGCCACATATTTGTGCCACATCAATGGGAAGAGGTTAATGTTTTAGGCTTATTTGTCTTTCATTTTATTTGGTGGTTGATTTGAGGTTAGTTGTCACTTTTAGCTTTTGTCCTGTCCTTTGCAACATTTTATTTTCTTTTTGGTGCTACACTTCTCTTTGAAAAAAAAAAAGACTTTTTTTTCAACAAGAATTCCACTGTTTTTTTTTTCTTTAATTGTTTTGCGGTTTTCAATTATTTTGGGGATATATTGTTTTTACTGTGTGTTCATAGAATATGGGCTAACCATTTTGCTGTTGCAAGGCTTTCTTAAAAAAAACAACAACTTTTGTTTCAGGGGTAGTATTTTGGTGTTTTCTTCTTGATTTTTATATTATATTGATAGGGCCTTTCTTAAAATGTGGGGTGCTCAAAGCACAGCATTCATTTTCCTAACATCTGTTCTTGGAGATGCCTTTTGTTCGCAGCACGCAGTTGCATTGTTTGAAAGCTAAATACTATCCCCAGAGATAAAATGAAAATTAGGCATAAACTAATTAGGTCTATTATCTATGATTAAAACTTTTCTACTGCTGGTCAATTTTGTACTGCTGTATCCTCGTCTGTATCTAAATTCTTGTAGCAAAACCCAAATCTGTACTCTTTGTCTCTACCAAGTTTGGGCCTAAAACAGCTATTTAAAATTGTCCTGCTGCTGTTATGTCACCTGCAATCTCTGAATTATTTTAACAAAAATCTGACAGTGTTTTTTGTCTCCAGTACATTTCAGCCAATTCCCCCTCATCATGTCCTTCTGTTGGCCAGTTTTTACAATGTTTTTTTTCGTCATTGATAAATGACAGATTTCCCAATTGCACTAATGAAAATTGATAGCTGGGAATCCCAAGAGCTGTCATTGGTCAAATTTGGTCAGTGACATCAATCGGGATTCCCAGCTCCCTATTTACATATCTTCAACTGATGGAGCATGTGTGCATGTGTGTTTATTTACTTTTAACACTTTGTGGAAATAGGTAACTGGTAATAATGTCCTCTTGTACTCATTCTTCTGCCAGAGGGTGGATATCTGGGAAGCAGCAAAAATAGGGCTTCCAGATTCCTCTATAATTACCCCCATATTATCCCACCTACTTCTTGTAGAATTGAAGGTGGGGAGGAGGCCCTTTAACTCAGTACTGGGAAGGGTTCTTTGCAAGGGAGAAAATCTTGGTTCCCCCCTCTCTACAAGTTACCCTTTTAATTTAAAAAGGTATGTGTCCTAGTCTGGTACAGAAAGGAAAAGCTGCATGTCAGGGGCGAACTGACAACTCATGGGGCCCCCGGGCAATAGGGGATCATGGGGCCCTTGTGTCCTTGCCCACAAAAAAGGTAACAGGGGCATTTCATGGGGCCTCCTACTGACCCCGGGCCCTTGGGCAATGCCCAAGTGCTCAAATGGTCAGTCCGCCCTTGCTGCATGCTCAATGACTTCCATTTGCTGGCCACCCAGACTGAATGCCTGAATAAGAATCTGGTTGAAATTTTAGGAAGACCTCCACACCAGTTTTTCACATTTTTTTCAAAATTTTGACATTCAAGCCCCAATTATTCAGAATAGGGTGCTACATTGTAAAACGCTACACACAGCTTTAAGGCATCCCCAAGCATGTTATGACATATTTAATATTTTCAAGGTTGCCCTTTACACAATGATCTCCTCTCCACTGTACAATAGTTTTTAAAATCTCTTTTGTATTAGTATATGTCCTCCATATTCTTCAACAATAGCTTACCTATAAGCATTGAAATTGACCAGAACAAATTAGTTTGCGTGTTCTCCCCGTGCCTGCGTGGGTTTTCCTCCGGGTACTCCGGTTCTCTCCCACACTCCAAAGACATGTTGGTAGGTTAATTTGCTCCTGTGCATATATGTATGTATGTATGAATGTGAGGTAGAGGCCTTAGATTGTATGTTCCTTAAGGGTGAGGGACTGATTTGAATGTATAACATATATATATATATATGTAAAGCACTGTGTAAAATTGACGACACTATATAGCTACCTGTAATAAAATAAAAAAAAAATATGTCAGGAAAGGCCTGCCCATAGTGCAGGCAAAGATCTGTGGCAAACAAAAATGCGCAGAGTTATTACGAACCGGGCAGATGTGCGGGTGCTTGGGTATAGGCGCGTGCACGTGCACTCATGCATCCAGGCGCAGGCCTGTCACTAATGCTGGCGCCAAAAGGGCTATTTAAACTGGCTGCAGTAAATGTCTCATTGCCGTTTGGTCTTATCCCTGCTTGCATTCCTTAATTTCTGTGATTGACTCCTGATACCATACCAGCTTGTTCCTGACCTCCACTTGACTGCTACCTGCCCTGACCTCTGGCTTGCCTTGGATTACCCTTCTTTTTTTTTTTTTTTTTTTTTTTTTTAATTTAAATATTTATTAATTTTTCACATTATTACAAAATTTCCATAAGAAGAGACACAATACTTATAAATATCAGTACATTTCTACTTTGTCCCTTCTATTTACCTCTTTTATTTCCCTTCCCTCCCAACCCACCATTTCCCCCCCTCCCTCCCCTCTGCAAAATCTTCCGTCTCTCTAGGCCCTACAACTTTGAATAGCTTCCTAGTTTAGAGTTTTCTATATTTCTCTTTTAATCCCGATTTTTCCCATTTTTCCCATCGTGAATAGTATATTTTCATCCTGTCTTCCTGCATATGATAAGATTTTTCCATTCTGCTAATCTGGTTTACCCTATTGATCCAATCCTCCTCCGTTGGTACCTCTGTCTTCCACCAAAATTTGGGGATCAACCCTTTTGCTGCACTTAGGTAGTACCATACTCCTGATTCTTTATATTTATTTACTGTTGTCTCTACACTATGTAGGAGACACATGGTTGGGTCTAATCCTATGTCATTTCCAGTTATTATTTCTATTAATTTGACTATTGTCTTCCAGAAAACCTGAATTTTTGGACATTGCCACCATATGTGAAACACCGTGCCCTCTTCCCCACATCCTCTCCAACACATTTTTGAATTCTCCCCCCTCATCCTGTGCTCAGTGCTCGGTGTAATATGCCATCGTGTCAGACATTTATAGTTAATCTCAACGTCTCTCATACTAACATTCTCGTGAACTAATCTAAATATCTTATTCTGTTGCTCTTCATCTATCCCCACCCCCATATCTCTTTCCCAATTTGTTATAAAAATTAACTTTGTGTCTGTGTCTAGTTCTGTAAGTATTCTATACATTTTTGTAACACCGTGTTTCCCATCTCTACGTATTTCTAATAACCTTTCAAACATATTCCACTCCTTTTTTAATCTCAAGGGTTTTGGGAGAGCTCCTATAAAACATTTTAATTGATGATATTTCCATTCATCTATTTTAGTAATCATATCTCCTCCCTTCTCTTTTAATTCTTTAAGTGTTCTCAATTCCCCCTCTATCAATATGTCTCTCAATTGGATATCTTCCTTTTTAAACCATCTCCCTGATATCTCATCTTTTCCTGGGGGGAAAAACTCCGTGTTTGCAAGAGGCATTAGTATAGAGTTGAATTCCCATTTCATGTGTTTATGTAAGTTATCCCATATCCTTAAGACAGTTAAAGTGTAAGTGCTTGTGTCCTCTTTAATTCCTCTATAATGTGCTGGAACCCATATCATCTTACTCAAATTAATTCCACTCAGATCATTTTCCATTTTTACCCAAATTTTCCTCTTGTGATTAAAAGTCCAGTCATAAATTCTTGCTAACATTACTGCTTTGTAATATCTCTTGACATCAGGTAGTCCCATCCCCCCTTTCTCTTTAGTCCTACTTAGTGTTTCATATGATACTCTTGGTTTTTTATTCCTCCCTTCTGTCTCCTGCTCCTGTCTGATTGATCTTCCGCTGCTGACCTGGTCTGTGACCCGACTACTCTTCCTCGTGCCGTTTATGCCTGATCTGCCCGACCACTACCGAACCTGGGTCGTCTGACCCTGCATCTTCAAACGCACCCCTCAGTGATCCATCCAGCACGACTGCATCCGGATTCAGCTCCCTGCCTTCAGCCTGCCCTGTAGCTCACCTGCCTACCAGCTACTACTGGACTGATCACAGTCACTCATACCCCACGGTGCCCCTGCAGCCGCTGTCCCACCATCAGCAATCCTTGAGCTGTACGGGAGGTCTTAAATGTTCCATGCGCTTTAACATGCGCTATCTGGTTAGTGCATTACTTGGCTATTCTTTATGATTTCTGAAATTCACTATTTCTGGCTCCTCACACGTTGGCGACTGTATGCGTATTTTGCACATCTGATGAACTTACGCCGTCATTTTACTGATCCACAATCATATGTGATCTATCATATGTGTAATCATTGTTTAAGTTAGCGCTGCACTTTCATGCTTTATCATGTACGGGAGGCCTGCCTCTTCACGTCAGGCTCACTATCCAGGTACATGATAAAATAAAACTAACAAGATTTGCTTTCCATTGTCTTCAATGAGCTTCAGTGTCAAGCTCAGAGTTGGCAAGCTTTAACCTCCCTGGAGGTATTCCAGAGTGTAGCTCGGGGTAAAATTTCAGTACCACAAGCGGTAACCCCGAGCTACACTCAGGCTTACCATGCGGCGTTGCTCAGGGATTCCCTGCAGCGCTTAGTTTGTCCTTCGCTCCCGCGATGCGTTCCCTGCAGCATCCCCGGCCATCTCCTCCGGCCGATGCTGGCATCCGTGTTCCAGTCCCTGCGAGCATCGGGATGTACGGGACGTATGGGGGCCAGAACCAGCGGCAAATTAAAACATTTTAGAAACTGTCATTTTCTAATAAACAAATATGACATAGTAAAATATTACTGTTTCAAAGCATTTCACATACATTTTGTCCTGAGTGCTTTGTCATGTGCCCTGCCTGCATTTTGACTGTTCTTTCTGCCCGGAAACTTGGAAAAGTCCATGGCGTCCAAAAAGCGTCGCTTTAGGTCAAAAGCAATTTTAGACCAGCTAGAGAACAGCGATAGTAAATCAGAACCACTTGCAGAATTGAGTGATAATGATTCGTGGGGAAATTCGTCATCAGACACTGAAAACGATTCTGCGACTTTGCTCAGCGATGTGCAAACTTGGCACTATATTTTAAATTTCAGTGTTTTTGGTTTGATTATATTATTGAATTACCGTATTTTCCGGCGTATAAGACGACTTTTTACCCCTTGAAAATCTTCTCTAAAGTCGGGGGTCGTCTTATACGCCGGTATACGGCATGCTGACACTTTTTAGGGGGGTGGCGCGATGCCGCCGCCACCCCCCTTCCAACGGAAGGGACACTAAGTACAGGGGTGGGCAGGGGCTGCTGTCTCTTACCTGGCTCCGGTCCCACGACGATCCGGTCCAGGAAGCGCGGCTGCTCCTTCATTCGGTTCGGCCACTGGAAGTTCATGCAGCTGCTCGGCTCCGCCTCCTCACCGATGATTGGCAGCCAGAACTGTAGCTCAGGAAAGGCACACAGGCGGCCAATCACCGGCGAGGAGGCGGAGCCAAGCGGCCCCGCGAAAATCGAGTGAAGGAGCGGCCGGTAAGTGTGCCGTCGAGAGGTGCTGCTGCAACCACATATGCTGGCTGCAGCAGCACCATACTAGAACAGGGGTCAGCAAGTGTAATTGGTGTCAGTGGGAGGAATAGTGCCCCATCATTGGTATCACTGATACCAATGATGGGGCATTATTCCTCCCACTGACACCAATGATGGGGCACTATTCCTCCCCTCCACTGACACCAACGATGGGGCACTATTCCTCCCCCCCCACTGCCAACAACAATGGGGCACTATTCCACCCCCCACTGACACCAATGTTGGGACACTATTCCTCCCACTGACACCAATGTTGGGACACTATTCCTCCCACTGACACCAATGTTGGGACACTATTCCTCCCACTGACACCAATGTTGGGACACTATTCCTCCCACTGACACCAATGTTGGGACACTATTCCTCCCACTGACACCAATGTTGGGACACTATTCCTCCCACTGACACCAATGTAGGGACACTATTCCTCCCACTGACACCAATGTTGGGACACTATTCCTCCCACTGACACCAATGATGGGGCACGATTCCTCCCACTGACACCAAAGATGGGGCACTATTCCCCCCACTGATACTAATGATGGGGCACTATTCCTGCCACTGACACCAATGATGGGGCACGATTTGTCGCTCTGACACCAATGATGGGGCACTATTCCGCCCACTGATACCAATGATGGGGCACTATTCCTCCCACTGATACCAATGATGGGGCACTATTCCTCCCACTGATACCAATGATGGGGCACTATTCCTCCCACTGACACCAATGATGGGGCACTATTCCTTCCACTAATACCAATGATGGGAAACTATTCCTCCCACTGACACCAATGATGGGGCATGATTCTTTCCACTGACACCAATGATGGGGCACGATTCTTCCCACTGACACCAATTATGGGGCACGATTCTTCCCACTAGTGTGCACTGGAAGAGGAGCGAGTATAGCCCAAACACTACATTTTAACAGGAAAAGTAGGGGGTCGTCTTATACGCCCAGTCGTCTTATAAGCCGGAAAATACGGTACATTTATTATTATTATATTATTATTTTTATGATTATTTATTAAATTATAATTTATGATTTCGTGTTTCAAGTTTTATCATATCCGGAATGTTTACTAGACTCTTGTTCGGACAGATTTCAGTGAGTTATTCCTAAAAATGACAGACCTACAATATAAAACGCCAAATTTCCATGCAAAATAATGGTACCGCTTTCAGCACCAAAAATCTGAAATACCCAGAAAGGTTAATCAGGATTCTACTTGGTTTAAACCAAACCTTGGCAATTTTACTATCCCTAATTTCTGCATTAGCTGATCTTTTATTTTTACTGACAGCATGTAGCAGGATATACAGGAGGTGGTCGTCTGTATGATGCATATTTCATTAGGATTGTGACACATGTGCTAGAGCATTTTTGACAGCTAACATTATGTTATTCTATTGGTAGGGCATTATTTTATTCTAAGGTAGGGCTAAATCCAAATGCTAAAATCTATTATGTTCTTTAACCCCGTCACGCCTAAGGGTAAAACAAATCTTAACACCTAAGCACAATTTTGCAACTTTGACATGTGTTAGTAAAACCATACATATCATCACTTTGTACATTCAGGTGGATTATATCTTGTTTTTTTCTGGACAAATTGGGCTTTCATTTAGTAGTAAATGGTAATGAATATCTCTTGATTTTATTTTTATCAAAGGAAAACTGGTCCAAAATAGTAAAAAAAAAATATTTTTTTTTAAATTTAGCTGTGTGTTTCTTGTTACTACCATAACCTACCATCAAACAACAACCCAAAATAAATTTTCCAGCTCTTGACAATCACAGAAATACCATATATGTGTATGTTATTTGTTGTTTGTACTCACAGTACAGCCCAGAAACAATAGTGCACATTTTGTTTTTTTTTTACCTAAAACACACTGACACTGACACCATTTTAAAAAAAAAATCCTGACCTTCGACCTTGACTTTTAACCCTGATCTTGACCCAAACACTAACCCTGGCACTGAATTAGACCAAATCTTGATCTGGGTATTTTTTATTTTATTTTTTTATATCTATTTATTTATGTATTTATTTTTTTAACAGTTTTTTTTTGGGGGGGTTCTCTATGCAAGGAGAGAGAGAGAGATACAATGCATCTCTCTTCTCCATTCATAGAGAGAAACAAAAGAAGGTGGGGCAGGTTGTACAATGAGTGATCACTGTGATAGACAATCAGAGGCAATCACAGTGATCATGTGACCCGGAATCGGGAGTCCCGGGTCACGATCGTTAGAATGGGACATGGGGCTCTCAGTGACACCCCGGTCCTTGTGCTGGGAGCGTGCCGTGCGCGCGCTTCCAGCACAATAACAGGTACTCAAATATGTGGCCCCATGGAAAAAAAACCAGTTCCATGAGGCCACATATTTGTGTTATGTCATTGTGAAGGGGTTACAATTGAAATTGTATTACAAAAGTTGCTTTCAGTCTTTTTTTAACTTATATAAAAAACTACCTGGTGATTCTTTCATAAGTATTTGTTCAGGCACTTCCAGTTATGGGGTTACAAACCTCTCCTTGGATTGTGCTCCTGTATTGTCACCCAGTCACATGCACCCCTACTTGCAATTATAATGGGCCCTGTCACACACATGTTGTAGGCTTGCAATTTCTCTTAGGATAACTTAGGATTTACTGGATTGAAATGGACCTCCGCTGTGCAAATGAGCCAAATACATTCAATATGATCATTCTCATTAAGAGGTGTATAGATTATTAAAATTAGATTAACAGTTTGAGTTTTGTTAGAAAAGCCAAGCTACGTATTACTATCGACATTGAATGAATAGCAAACATGACTTTGTCCCTTTAATTGATTATGGGTGGCCTCTAGGTGGAGACAATACAGATATAAGGGACCATCTGATTACCACCCGACATCCAGACGAAGCTACTCTACTGTTCAGCGAAACACATTGACGTCACACGCAACGTCACGTGACGTGATTTTTCTATATGGGAACGACACCCTAAGGAGCCGGCGAGACCTAGGGGAGACACATGATATGTGTCAAAATGAAGGGGAGCATCAGTCATCTCTCCACACATACTGGCTTGACACAGAAGCATTGAGAACAGTTGAAAGAGTGGTAAAGTATACGCTGCTTTCACTGAAAAGTAGTGCAGACCTACATCGACATTGGACCATTCAAACACTCCATATATACTAGGTCTAGGTTTGACCGGGAGGAACATGAAGCAAAAGGTCCTATTGTGTTATCCATAGTTGGTCATATGTTCTTTGCTCACCCTGCTCAATACACACCAAACAGTTGTGTTATCCATAGTTGGTCATATGCTTTTTGCTAACGCTGCTCAATAAACATTAAACATT
The DNA here is from genome assembly GCF_062004578.1 of Staurois parvus. Lineage (NCBI taxonomy): Eukaryota > Metazoa > Chordata > Amphibia > Anura > Ranidae > Staurois > Staurois parvus. The sequence goes on from NW_028317876.1 coordinate 11,346,689, forward strand.
TGTGTTCATTGCCGCACAGGACTCCTACAGTCTCCCCTCTTCCAGTATTCCACACAAGGATCACCTATGTGGTGAACAAAGTGTCAGTCTCTATAAGGGATACAACTGATTGGACAAACTTTTATACAAGGACTGATGGGACGACTTATACAGGGCCCTGCTTTATACATTGAGCACGTTTTTCAAGTCATGACGATTATTGATATATTCTAGTGCCCTTGAGACTCCATAGCATTAGTTATGAGATTTTCTAAGCTAATATGGAGTGGTTGCTGCAGTACAGAGCCCATGTGTAACTCTACATGCGTCCGGACGTTTATTTGTTAATTTATGTTTGTCCTGCCTTTTTTGTCTATTCATGTTTTTCAATTGTTATATTTATGACTGTTGTTGCTTGGAATTCACATTGGTGATTGTCTTAACCAATATTAAGTAATAAAATATATAACTTTTTATAAAATTTTGAATTTAGTCCTGTTTTTGTGGCATTCCAGCCCAGAAAATATTTGTCACCAACAGTAACCACTGTGCCTACCTTTTGGGTTGTTTTTGTTTGCTGAATTGATTTTGGTTATGGTGACAACGCTTAATTTAAGCGGTGTGCTGATAAATGTATTTATCTGTATCAACCTCAAATGTCCTTTTGAGTGAATTGGTTGGTCTACCATCAGGAAGCCAGTCTAGAACAATATTATGCAGGTGACAAATGCACAAGAGCCAGAAAGTGGTTGCAAGAGGCTTCAGTACTGAGATAAAAAGCAAATTGTTGAAAATGTAAACAAAAAGGATTTTGTGAAAAAATAAAACAATTGTTTATTGTACACAGAACTTCAGCAAACTAAAAGTTATCCAGTTAGCATGTATCTGTACTTAAATATTTTCTAGTTTTATGACTATTGTTTAAATGTTATTGGCTCTTACCTTTACACTTTTTTGGTAGAGTGACAAAAACAATTCAGTGCCGTTCATGATACTTTTTTTAAAATTTTTGTTGCAAGTGCAATAATACAGTATATACAGTCAGGTCCATAAATATTGGGACATCGACACAATTCTAACATTTTTGGCTCTATTCACCACCACAATGGATTTGAAATGAAACAAACTTAATGTGCTTTAACTGCAGACTGTCAGCTTTAATTTGAGGGTATTTACATCCAAATCAGGTGAATGGTGTAGGAATTACAACAGTTTGTATATGTGCCTCCCACTTGTTAAGGGACCAAAAGTAATGGGACAATTGGCTTCCCAGCTGTTCCATGGCCAGGTGTGTGTTATTCCCTCATTATCCCAATTACAATGAACAGATAAAAGGTCCAGAGTTAATTTCAAGTGTGCTATTTGCATTTGGAATTTGTTGCTGTCAACTCTCAAGATGAGATCCAAACAGGTGTCACTATCAGTGAAGCAAGCCATCATTAGGCTGAAAAAACAAAACAAACCCATCAGAGAGATAGCAAAAACATTAGGCATGGCCAAAACAACTGTTTGGAACATTCTTAAAAAGAAGGAACGCACCGATGAGCTCAGCAACACCAAAAGCCCTGGAAGACCACGGAAAACAACTGTGGTGGATGACCGAAGAATTCTTTCCCTGGTGAAGAAAACACCCTTCACAACAGTTGGCCAGATCAAGAACACTCTCCAGGAGGTAGGTGTATGTGTGTCAAAGTCAACAATCAAGAGAAGACTTCACCAGAGTGAATACAGAGGGTTCACCACAAGATGTAAACCATTGGTGAGCCTCAAAAACAGAAGTCTTCTGCAGATATCAGTGGGTTTTACGCCTTCATTCACAAGAAATTTCATCCCCACATGCTGTTCCCATGAAATAACTAACACTGTTGTCTGCCATCTTGATTAACTAGGTACTACTGAGGAAGTCACGTGATTATGACGACATGTGTGTAAGCAGAGTCGGGCGACAGGAAGCTTGGGATCGGAGGTGATGCGAGAGCATAAGCTCCGCTGTCAGCAGTATTTGTACATTGTATTATGTGTTCTGTATGTAGATTTTTAATTCAATAAATCCATTGCCTTTTATACTACACCATGGGCGCACCATTTTCTGTGTAAGCTTTTAGTGCAGACCAAAGATTGCACATTTAAAGGTGCATACATACTGAAAATTGAAGGATCCATTTGAGTAACAGAGTACAAGCCACCAGTTGGGAGAGAGATCATTCATGGGAGAAACATTGCTTCAGGACCCGTGGAGGATAACACACACATGCATGGTTTTGAGAGAGCACATGGATTTCATAAGGAAATTATACGGTTATATGGACACTATTGTCAGGAATGGACTGGCCAGCAATGGTGGGACTCACCTGCTTTTTGATCTGCAGTACCAGGGCTGGCCAGCGGGTGCTCCCAGCAATCAGAGACTCAACCTTTCAGCCAGCTAACACCTGGAACTGATGATACTGGTGTATTTAAGGGATGGCCAGACTTGCAGACTCTGCCTTGGTGTTGTGTTTGTCCTGGGCCCTGTATCTGTCCTGCATCCTGTTTCTGTTCCTTTGCTGACCCTGCCTGATCTGAACCGCTGCTGACTTCTCCTGCTCTGATCCCGGCTCGCTCCTGACCATCCCTCTGCCTGACCCTCTGTACCACGCTGCTTGCTACCTGTTCTGCTCCCTGGCTTGTGACCCTGACCATCCCTCTGCCTGACCCTCTGTACTACGCTGCTAGCTACCTGCTGAACCTGGCCTGTGACCCCGACCCATCTCCGCTTGCTCCCCCTGTACCTACCTGCCCTATTGATATTGACCCGGCCTGCCTGACGACGCTTGCTTGTATGTACTGTTATCTGTGGGTGGTTGGTTTGGTTTGTTTGCACTGTATTATGTTTTAGTATTGCACTGCGTTTATGTTTGTATGGTTAATGTTAATAAATTATATTGTTTATCACATACCTGAAGTCTGCGTTTCCCTGCGTCAGTCACACACCTCTGGTCACACCTGGGAGCCCTGACAACTATTCTCTCAAGTGTTATATGCACTTTATTTTGAGCACTTTAATTTTTATTTGTGATTTATGTGATTTTCAAGTTTGGTTTGTACAGAAGGAATCCATGCACTTTACTTTGAGCACCTTTACACTTAATAATTGTTATATATGATATATTTGGCATTTATGGGGATTTATTGACCTTACGATTACACCTTTAATCCCCAGCACTTTAAATATAAATTTTTATTTAGTTTTGTATGGAATAATATTGGTGTCTTTTGTGGTGGAGCCGCAATGTACTTACTGTAGTACTTATCTTTCTAGTGGGAACACTTTCTTCCCTAGCAGCCCCCCTCCCCCTCATAAGGGGAATCAGTATAGGATTAGGTTTAGGTTTGGTGGTGCAGGATTGGCACATTTCCTTTTTTTGGCACCTTGATTAACTGTCTCTGGACTGGCCCGCGACATGTACATTGCCTATCAGTAATAGGACACACTTGCTACTTACTACTGCATGTAGTACCGCCACGCTAACAGCCCTTTTTATACCTGTACCTGGTTTGACTTGAACACCCCTCATATATACAATATATTGATAGCTGAAATTAATTACAGTACATACCAGGAATCAGTTGGTATTGTTATCTAATACCTTACTTCTGATCCTGGGTCTTCTGTGCCTCCTTGCTTTATCTTACGTCTTCCTTTAGCAGCATGAAATGCTCTAAAGCCACAACAGCAATTACAAGTATTGGATGTAAAGCAGCTCATAGGTTAAGCAATTTTCTTTCCATTCCCCATCAACACAGTCAGTGTTGAAGGGGGAATTCTTCCTGCTGCGCTATTGTGTTCTGGAGGTGGGGAGCCTTGCTAGCTTTCCTAGCAGGTGGCAGTGATCGCACAAACAAAAATCTGGCAGTCTGGTTTTACTGAAGTCGATTGATAGTTTGACTTCAGTACAACCATCCTGCCCATATTTATATCCAATCTCGGCTGGTCCCTGCTGAACGGGCCAAGATTTGATCCATCTATGGCTGGCTTAACGTATATGTGGGCAGCACAGTGGCTAAATGGTTAGCACTTCTGCCTGGCAGTACTAGGGTCATTGGTTCGAATCCCAGCCACGGCACCTCCTGCCAGGAGTTTGCATGTTCTCCCTGTGCCTGCGTGGGTTTCCTCCGGGTGCTTTGGTTTCCTCCCACACTCCAAAGACATGCTGCTAGGTTAATTGGCTCCTGTCTAAATTGGCCCTAGTATGTGTATATATGAATGAGGGACCTTAGATTGTACACCCCTTGAAGGTTAGGGACTGATGGGAATGCACAATATATGTGTAAAGCGCTGCGTAAATTGACCACGCTATACAAGTACCTGAAATAAATAAATAAAATATGTGATCCCCACCTTTTAAAACAACCCATTCAGTTTAAAATAGAAATCAAAGGGAAAACATTTGTGTATACATATAAAAAACAATAAATGCACTTTTCTATTTTTTTTATAAGTGATCTTCTGTTCTCACTTGCATGAGGTTACATGAGCTAGGGGAGGAGAAACAGCAGAAACACTGATTTTCCCAGTGAATAGCTGTGCAGAGAGGGGCATGTCAGCACAAGCTTGATCATTGGATTAACCAACTCAGAAAACTGATCACATTGTGCTGTCATGCCCATTGTGATCAGTTTTAAATAGGGAATCAGAGAGACTGCAAGGAGCACCAGACCACAAAGGAAGCAATACAAAAAGAACCGGATACTTTTCATACATGTACTGTAAATAGTACAGCAGGCATATATCAGCAATATGAAATTTTGGGTTAACATATTTTTTATGTGTGTGAATAGTTCTTCAGTAATCTATGGACTATGAGTTTTGCAACTCTTTTAATCAGAAAAAAGTTTATTATAGAAAAAAAGTTTATTATAGAAAAGAAAAACCAAGAGTTACATCTCAGCAATATTACAAATTCCAGTAAAGGCACCTTTTGCCATTGCAGGACAATAGTACAGGTACAAACAATACAATACTTGTATTGGCAGAGCACAAAACTAAAGTCTTATATAATAGATTTAATCAGCGCACAAAAATAGGCCAGTAGTAAGAAAATCAGTACAATTCTTCAATTGTGCAATCGAATGAGAGCTTGAACACAACAAAAGAGGGGAAAGAAACAGAAATAGACATCATAGAAAGTATCATAAAAAACAGCATCCTCAAGTAGAGCACCTGTGAAAGGCACAAAGTCCCTGATATCACATTAGCCCTGAAGAAGCCTGTCCATTATCAGCTGTTGAGGTGTGAGGCTGGGAACGTCTAGCCATGGTTGCCACATGGAGTAAAATTTACAGGGAACATTTCTATGCTGATATGTTAATGTTTCTCATATGAACATATTATTTACCGGTACCACCCATTGATTCTTATTTGGAATGTAAGGGGTAATCCAGTAGCAGGCAATTAGTTTGCGGGCAATATATACCAATCGTATAACTGCTATATATGCATGTGGGGTGAGAGATTCCAATGCAACCAAAAAAATGATCTCACCAAAATTGAAACATATAAATTTGTAAGATAGTATCTATGACATTTGTCTAATAACAGAAAAGTTAGGGCATCGCTAAAGCATGTGCGGAAGATCTCCATGGTTTTTTATACATTTTGGACATAGTGGGGTGATCCTGTGACCCCAAAGAGCTGGATTGGTGTTCTATATGCCCTATGCAATAAGAATAGGTGATAAATAGAGATGAGCGAATCGAACTAGGCGAACCGGAATTCGAGTCGAATTTCAGGAAATATTCGATTCGTGTCGAAACCGAAATTTTGCCTACTTCGGGTGCGCGAATCGAACATTTCCCGATCAGCCGGCAAAAGTGTCCCTGCAGTGAGCTCCGCTATTTCTGACAGTTCTCTGACAGAAGGAACACATGTTTAGCGGTTGAAACATTGTATCTATTAGTTTACATTTAGGATACAGATGTTTCAACCACTGTACATGTGAAGAAGTTGTGAGAGAACTGTCAGAAATAGAGGAACTCTGCACATACACTTTTTGCCGGCTTGGAATTATTCTTCTTTTCATCCTACTTCTTCTTCTTCTTCATCCTCAGAAGAAGAGGATGAGGATGAGGATGAAGAAGAAGAAGAAGAAGAAGAAGAAGTAGGATGAAAAGAAGAATAATTCCAAGCCGGCAAAAAGTGTATGTGCAGAGTTCCTCTATTTCTGACAGTTCTCTCACAGCTTCTTCACATGTACAGCGGTTGAAACATCTGTATCCTAAATGGAAACTAATAGATACAATTTGTATCTATTAGTTTCCATTTAGGATACAGATATTTCAACCGCTGTACATGTGAAGAAGCTGTGAGAGAACTGTCAGAAATAGAGGAACTCTGCACATACACTTTTTGCCGGCTTGGAATTATTCTTCTTTTCATTCTTCTTCTTCTTCCTCATCCTCATCCTCATCCTCATCCTCTTCTTCTGAGGATGAGGATGAAGAAGAAGAAGAAGAAGAAGTAGGATGAAAAGAAGAATAATTCCAAGCCGGCAAAAAGTGTATGTGCAGAGTTCCTCTATTCTGCAGATACACTTAGAGGAGCTCTGCAGATACACTTAGAGGAGCTCTGCACATACACTTTTTGCCGGCTTGGAATTAATCTTATTTTCATCCTACTTCTTCTTCTTCTTCTTCTTCTTCTTCTTCTTCATCCTCATCCTCAGAAGAAGAAGAGGATGAGGATGAGGATGAAGAAGAAGAAGAAGAAGTAGGATGAAAATAAGAATAATTCCAAACCGGAAAAAAGTGTATGTGCAGAGCTCCTCTAAGTGTATCTGCAGAGCTCCTCTAAGTGTATCTGCAGAATAGAGGAACTCTGCACATACACTTTTTGCCGGAAACCGCTGTATGGAGTGAATGTCCCAGAACTGTCAGAAATAGACTATTTATGACAGTTCTGGGACATTCACTGCATACAGCTGTTTTAACCGCTGTATGGAGGGAATGTCATGGAACTGTCAGAAATAGACTATTAATGACAGTTCTGGGACTGTCCTTCAATGCAGCGGTTGAAACATTGTATGTATTTGTTTCCATAAATGGATCCATTTATGGAAACAAATACATACAATGTTTCAACCGCTGCATGGAAGGACAGTCCCAGAACTGTCATTAATAGTCTATTTCTGACAGTTCCATGACATTCCCTCCATACAGCGGTTAAAACAGCTGTATGGAGTGAATGTCCCAGATCTATCAGAAATAGACTATTTATGACAGTTCTGGGACATTCACTGCATACAGCTGTTTTAACCGCTGTATGGAGGGAATGTCATGGAACTGTCAGAAATAGACTATTAATGACAGTTCTGGGACTGTCCTTCCATGCAGCGGTTGAAACATTGTATGTATTTGTTTCCATAAATGGATCCATTTATGGAAACAAATACATACAATGTTTCAACCGCTGTATGGAAGGACAGTCCCACAACTGTCATTAATAGTCTATTTCTGACAGTTCCATGACATTCCCTCCATACAGCGGTTAAAACAGCTGTATGGAGTGAATGTCCCAGATCTATCAGAAATAGACTATTTATGACAGTTCTGGGACATTCACTGCATACAGCTGTTTTAACCGCTGTATGGAGGGAATGTCATGGAACTGTCAGAAATAGACTATTAATGACAGTTCTGGGACTGTCCTTCAATGCAGCGGTTGAAACATTGTATGTATTTGTTTCCATAAATGGATCCATTTATGGAAACAAATACATACAATGTTTCAACCGCTGCATGGAAGGACAGTCCCAGAACTGTCATTAATAGTCTATTTCTGACAGTTCCATGACATTCCCTCCATACAGCGGTTAAAACAGCTGTATGGAGTGAATGTCCCAGATCTATCAGAAATAGACTATTTATGACAGTTCTGGGACATTCACTGCATACAGCTGTTTTAACCGCTGTATGGAGGGAATGTCATGGAACTGTCAGAAATAGACTATTAATGACAGTTCTGGGACTGTCCTTCAATGCAGCGGTTGAAACATTGTATGTATTTGTTTCCATAAATGGATCCATTTATGGAAACAAATACATACAATGTTTCAACCGCTGCATGGAAGGACAGTCCCAGAACTGTCATTAATAGTCTATTTCTGACAGTTCCATGACATTCCCTCCATACAGCGGTTAAAACAGCTGTATGGAGTGAATGTCCCAGATCTATCAGAAATAGACTATTTATGACAGTTCTGGGACATTCACTGCATACAGCTGTTTTAACCGCTGTATGGAGGGAATGTCATGGAACTGTCAGAAATAGACTATTAATGACAGTTCTGGGACTGTCCTTCAATGCAGCGGTTGAAACATTGTATGTATTTGTTTCCATAAATGGATCCATTTATGACAGTTCTGGGACATTCACTGCATACAGCTGTTTTAACCGCTGTATGGAGGGAATGTCATGGAACTGTCAGAAATAGACTATTAATGACAGTTCTGGGACTGTCCTTCAATGCAGCGGTTGAAACATTGTATGTATTTGTTTCCATAAATGGATCCATTTATGGAAACAAATACATACAATGTTTCAACCGCTGTATGGAAGGACAGTCCCACAACTGTCATTAATAGTCTATTTCTGACAGTTCCATGACATTCCCTCCATACAGCGGTTAAAACAGCTGTATGGAGTGAATGTCCCAGATCTATCAGAAATAGACTATTTATGACAGTTCTGGGACATTCACTGCATACAGCTGTTTTAACCGCTGTATGGAGGGAATGTCATGGAACTGTCAGAAATAGACTATTAATGACAGTTCTGGGACTGTCCTTCAATGCAGCGGTTGAAACATTGTATGTATTTGTTTCCATAAATGGATCCATTTATGACAGTTCTGGGACATTCACTGCATACAGCTGTTTTAACCGCTGTATGGAGGGAATGTCATGGAACTGTCAGAAATAGACTATTAATGACAGTTCTGGGACTGTCCTTCAATGCAGCGGTTGAAACATTGTATGTATTTGTTTCCATAAATGGATCCATTTATGGAAACAAATACATACAATGTTTCAACCGCTGTATGGAAGGACAGTCCCACAACTGTCATTAATAGTCTATTTCTGACAGTTCCATGACATTCCCTCCATACAGCGGTTAAAACAGCTGTATGGAGTGAATGTCCCAGATCTATCAGAAATAGACTATTTATGACAGTTCTGGGACATTCACTGCATACAGCTGTTTTAACCGCTGTATGGAGGGAATGTCATGGAACTGTCAGAAATAGACTATTAATGACAGTTCTGGGACTGTCCTTCAATGCAGCGGTTGAAACATTGTATGTATTTGTTTCCATAAATGGATCCATTTATGGAAACAAATACATACAATGTTTCAACCGCTGCATGGAAGGACAGTCCCAGAACTGTCATTAATAGTCTATTTCTGACAGTTCCATGACATTCCCTCCATACAGCGGTTAAAACAGCTGTATGGAGTGAATGTCCCAGATCTATCAGAAATAGACTATTTATGACAGTTCTGGGACATTCACTGCATACAGCTGTTTTAACCGCTGTATGGAGGGAATGTCATGGAACTGTCAGAAATAGACTATTAATGACAGTTCTGGGACTGTCCTTCCATGCAGCGGTTGAAACATTGTATGTATTTGTTTCCATAAATGGATCCATTTATGGAAACAAATACATACAATGTTTCAACCGCTGCATGGAAGGACAGTCCCAGAACTGTCATTAATAGTCTATTTCTGACAGTTCTATGACATTCCCTCCATACAGCGGTTGAAACCGCTGTATGGAGTGAATGTCCCAGAACTGTCAGAAATAGACAGAAACTGTCACAGAACTGTCCTTCTTCTCATCCTTCTCCTTCTTCTCATCCTTCTTCTCATCCTTCTTCTCATCCTTCTCCTTCTTCTCATCCTTCTCCTTCTTCTCATCCTTCTCCTTCTGCTCATCCTTCTTCTCATCCTTCTCCTTCTTCTCATCCTTCTCCTTCTCCTTCTTCTCATCCTTCTCCTTCTCCTTCTTCTCATCCTTCTCCTTCTCATCCTTCTCCTTCTCCTTCTCATCCTTCTCCTTCTTCTCATCCTTCTCCTTCTTCTCATCCTTCTCCTTCTCCTTCTTCTCATCCTTCTCCTTCTCCTTCTCATCCTTCTCCTTCTTCTCATCCTTCTCCTTCTCCTCATCCTTTTTCTTCTCATCCTTCTCCTTCTCCTTCTTCTCATCCTTCTCCTTCTTCTCATCCTTCTCCTTCTTCTCATCCTTCTCCTTCTTCTCATCCTTCTCCTTCTTCTCCTTCTTCTCATCATTCTCCTTCTTCTCATCCTTCTCCTTCTTCTCATCCTTCTCATCCTTCTTCTCATCCTTCTTCTTCTCATCCTTCTCCTTCTTCTCATCCTTCTCCTTCTCCTTCTTCTCATCCTTCTCCTTCTTCTCATCCTTCTCCTTCTTCTCATCCTTCTCCTTCTCATCCTTCTCCTTCTCCTTCTTCTCTTCCTTCTCCTTCTTCTCATCCTTCTCCTTCTTCTCATCCTTCTTCTTCTCATCCTTCTCCTCCTTCTTCTCATCCTTCTTCTCATCCTTCTTCTTCTCATCCTTCTCCTTCTTCTCATCCTTCTCCTTCTCCTTCTTCTCATCCTTCTCCTTCTTCTCATCCTTCTCCTTCTTCTCATCCTTCTCCTTCTTCTCATCCTTCTCCTTCTCCTTCTTCTCTTCCTTCTCCTTCTTATCATCCTTCTCCTTCTTCTCATCATTCTCCTTCTTCTCATCCTTCTCCTTCTTCTCATCCTTCTTCTTCTCATCCTTTTCCTTCTTCTCATCCTTCTTCTTCTCATCCTTCTTCTTCTCATCCTTCTCCTTCTCATCCTTCTCTTTCTTCTCATCCTTCTCCTTCTCCTTCTTCTCATCCTTCTCCTTCTTCTCATCCTTCTCCTTCTCCTTCTTCTCATCCTTCTCCTTATTCTCAGCCTTCTTCTTCTCATCCTTCTCCTTCTCATCCTTCTCCTTCTCATCCTTCTCCTTCTTCTCATCCTTCTCCTTCTTCTCATCCTTCTCCTTCTCCTTCTTCTCATCCTTCTCCTTCTCCTTCTTCTCATCCTTCTCCTTCTCCTTCTTCTCATCCTTCTCCTTCTTCTCATCCTTCTCCTTCTTCTCATCCTTCTCCTTCTCCTTCTTCTCATCCTTCTCCTTCTCCTCATCCTTTTTCTTCTCATCCTTCTCCTTCTCCTTCTTCTCATCCTTCTCCTTCTTCTCATCCTTCTCCTTCTTCTCATCCTTCTCCTTCTTCTCATCCTTCTCCTTCTTCTCATCCTTCTCCTTCTCCTTCTTCTCTTCCTTCTCCTTCTTATCATCCTTCTCCTTCTTCTCATCATTCTCCTTCTTCTCATCCTTCTTCTTCTTCTCATCCTTCTTCTTCTCATCCTTTTCCTTCTTCTCATCCTTCTTCTTCTCATCCTTCTTCTTCTCATCCTTCTCCTTCTCATCCTTCTCTTTCTTCTCATCCTTCTCCTTCTCCTTCTTCTCATCCTTCTCCTTCTTCTCATCCTTCTCCTTCTTCTCATCCTTCTCCTTATTCTCAGCCTTCTTCTTCTCATCCTTCTCCTTCTCATCCTTCTCCTTCTCATCCTTCTCCTTCTTCTCATCCTTCTCCTTCTTCTCATCCTTCTCCTTCTCCTTCTTCTCATCCTTCTCCTTCTCCTTCTTCTCATCCTTCTCCTTCTCCTTCTTCTCATCCTTCTCCTTCTTCTCATCCTTCTCCTTCTCCTTCTTCTCATCCTTCTCCTTCTCCTCATCCTTTTTCTTCTCATCCTTCTCCTTCTCCTTCTTCTCATCCTTCTCCTTCTTCTCATCCTTCTCCTTCTTCTCATCCTTCTCCTTCTTCTCATCCTTCTCCTTCTTCTCCTTCTTCTCATCATTCTCCTTCTTCTCATCCTTCTCCTTCTTCTCATCCTTCTCATCCTTCTTCTCATCCTTCTTCTTCTCATCCTTCTCCTTCTTCTCATCCTTCTCCTTCTCCTTCTTCTCATCCTTCTCCTTCTTCTCATCCTTCTCCTTCTCATCCTTCTCCTTCTCCTTCTTCTCTTCCTTCTCCTTCTTCTCATCCTTCTCCTTCTTCTCATCCTTCTTCTTCTCATCCTTCTCCTCCTTCTTCTCATCCTTCTTCTCATCCTTCTTCTTCTCATCCTTCTCCTTCTTCTCATCCTTCTCCTTCTCCTTCTTCTCATCCTTCTCCTTCTTCTCATCCTTCTCCTTCTTCTCATCCTTCTCCTTCTTCTCATCCTTCTCCTTCTTCTCATCCTTCTCCTTCTTCTCATCCTTCTCCTTCTCCTTCTTCTCTTCCTTGTCCTTCTTATCATCCTTCTCCTTCTTCTCATCATTCTCCTTCTTCTCATCCTTCTCCTTCTTCTCATCCTTCTTCTTCTCATCCTTTTCCTTCTTCTCATCCTTCTTCTTCTCATCCTTCTTCTTCTCATCCTTCTCCTTCTCATCCTTCTCTTTCTTCTCATCCTTCTCCTTCTCCTTCTTCTCATCCTTCTCCTTCTTCTCATCCTTCTCCTTCTCCTTCTTCTCATCCTTCTCCTTATTCTCAGCCTTCTTCTTATCATCCTTCTCCTTCTTCTCATCATTCTCCTTCTTCTCATCCTTCTCCTTCTTCTCATCCTTCTCCTTCTTCTCATCCTTCTCCTTCTCCTTCTTCTCATCCTTCTCCTTCTCCTTCTTCTCATCCTTCTCCTTCTCCTTCTTCTCATCCTTCTCCTTCTTCTCATCCTTCTCCTTCTTCTCACCCTTCTCCTTCTCCTTCTTCTCATCCTTCTCCTTCTCCTTCTTCTCATCCTTCTCCTTCTCCTTCTCCTTCCTCATCTCCAAGGGCATTTAAATTAAAGGTACAGTGTTCTGCACTAATTTAAAGGCTCTCTGAAGCCTAGAAACCCTTTAAATAAGTCATCTTCGTAGCGGAGAAATTCGCATCGAATCGAATTTCACACTGGAATTCGCCGAATCAGCCGAATCGAATTTTTCATTTCTTCGCTCATCTCTAGTGATAAAGCTTTTGAGAGGCTGATAAGGAAACTAATAGAGCGGAGGTCAAACAAAGCTCCCAGGCATCATCATCAATAGCACCTAGATCAGTCTCCCAACCTTGTCTGCACGGCATCACAGAAGTATTTTGGAGTGAGTTGAGAAAATATGAAATCATGCCTTTTCCATCTCCATCAGAGCATGAAATATAAGAGGATGGTCTGTTAGAAGTAATCTGGAGAATCGGGACTGTAAATGAAGTGCATGTTTCAGCTGTAGATAAAACTCTATAAAACTGACCCCTGGGAGGGTAAAATTCCTCTTGTAAAATTAAATATGATTTGAGGATAGTTCCATTATATAATTTAGACATATATCCAACCCCTATTGATTCCCAGTCCAGGAAGCCTTCCAAATTCAACAGCTCCTTATAGTTGGCATTACACCAAATTGGAGTGGAAGACAAAAATCCCTGTATACCAAGAGAGGGTTTTAGCATAATTCCACAATGTTTTCAATAGGGTGATGGTCAGGGTGGTGGGTGCCAGATGGGTAAATACCACTTCTAAGTAGGTGAGGACTGAACAGTTAGAATTCCCAGGCATGAGGAGGGCCTGGATGGAATCCAATGGGTCAATATGTTCCCACCCCCAATAGCTGCAGCTGGGAGGCAATAAAATAGGACCTAGAATGAGGTACAGCCAAGCCCCCCTATTCCTTTCCAAGTTGCAAGGTGGATGAACCAATCCCTGCTGTTTTTTTGCCATATCAAGTCCCTAAACTGGGAGTCAATGTAAAGGAACCACTGGCAGGGTATCAAAACTGGGGAATCATTAAATGTGTACAACAGCTGAGGGCCCACACCATTTTTATAAGATTAACCCTCCCTAACACTGATAATGGCAGTTTGCACCAAGCTGCGCATTTCTCATGGAACATACGCATCAGTGGGAGCAAATTTAACACAATATATTGATCAGGGTCAGCGGTCACCTGAATGCCTAGGTAGTGAATGGAGGAAACTATCTGCACTGATCTAGCACACTTTGGCAGAGGTAGCGACAAGGGGTCCAAAAGCATGAGGACTGACTTGTCCCAGTTAATAGAAAAGCTAGATAGGGCATCAAAATCATCAATAAGAGCCATTACTGTCTGCAGTGTTCCCTGGGTATCCCCCAAATACAATAGGGTGTTATCAGCATATAGCAATATAACATCAGTCTGAGGACCTATGAAGAACCAAATAACATCAGCTGAGGCACGAATATGTGGCCAAAGGCTCCAGAGCAAGGGCAAACAGCAGGGGCGACAATGGGCATCCCTGTTGAGTTCCTCTATGTACAGCAAAAGATTCAGACAGCAGCATTAAGACTACAAGCCCATTTAATAAAAGTAGTGACCAGGCCAAATCGTTCCAAGACCTCCCAAAGATAAGACCATTCGACAATGTTGAAGGCCTTAGCAGCACCGAAGGAAAAATTTGCCCTATTCCCAGGATTGTCAACTGGCAACCTTGGCCAAAATTTTTACATCAGATGTGAGAAATAGGCTGACATGAGCCAGGCAATAAACCAACCTTCCTAGGCTTCAGTAACAGAACACTAATCACCTCATTCACAGACATAGGACAGAGTCCCTGATTGAAAAGCAAAGGTATTAACATTTAACAGTACAGGGAGCATATCACCTGTAGACATCAGAGAGAAGACCATCAGCCCCAGCGGACTTCCCACCTCAGTTCATCCTCAGTTAAAGGAGCATTAAGCTTCTGCATATCAGAGGCCGGCAGACGGTGTAATGGACAGGCATCTAAAAAATCACTGCTTTCCATCCTGGTCAACTTTACCTAAGTAGAATACAAAGCAGTATAGAAAGTGGGAAACACCTGAAGGATATTTATTTTGAAGTGATGTATAGAACCCTGATTATCCCATACAGCAGAGACATAGGAGGAAGCCTGTTGGGTACATATAAACATTGATAGCATATTTCCTGTAGTTTCTCCTTCCTTAAAATGTCTCTGTTGCAAGAAAAAGTGCTTATTCTTGGCCAATTGCAATTCCAGTTGTTTGTCAATAGATTGCCAACCACGATCTTTTAGCATCCTCTGGGGGTTTAGCAATATAAGCTTCCTCAACCCTCTGAGCCTCCTCAGCAACAAATGTTTCCCAGACCTTGTTTCTGATTTGATGTGAGAAATTAGTTTATTAAACTGGTTTAATAAACTGCAGGAATGCTTTAGATACATTCCAGACAATATCTAGCTCTGCTGTGTCTAACTTTTGACAGAGGAGGGTAGGTAACAATTATATGATCGGGTTCAGATCAGGAAATAAAGATAGCCAAAAGGGATTCCATCTAACATGTCTAGGAGAAGAAGATATGGACAATTCCACCCAAAATGGAGAGTGATCAGAAATATGTCTAACTTCATATCGAGAGGAGGCCAGAAATGGAAGAAGCGACTCATTACCCAAACCTAAATCAATCCTGAATAATCCCCCATGTATAGCAGAGTAGATAGAAAACATTCTAACATCTGGGTGACACATCCTCCACACACCTATGAGACCTACTTCTGTCAAAAGATGAGTAAAAGTGGTAAGTCCTCTAATGGAGGAGGAAAATGGTGGGAGGGGGTGGTAACTTGTCACATGCAGGGTCTACGTAATTATTGAAATCGCCATCAACGGTAGGCCAGGAAAGCGGCCCATAAAACTCACAAGTGTTTTAAGTATTGCAGCTAAAAAGGGAGGAGGAATGTACACCCCAGCAACTATGCAGGTCAAACCAGAGATTGTACAAAAAATAAAAATATAATTGCCTTCAGGGTCAATGCTTGATAAAGTACAGGAGAATCTAGTCCCTTGGCGTATAGGAATTTTCACACCCCATGAGTAGGAGGACTAGGTGGAATGGTACTGGTAACTAAACATACGGGTGGAGAAGTTGGGGGGCGGATTAGAAGGTAAATGGTTCTCCTGCATGAAAATAACCACCAGGCGTTTGACTGAATTGTTAAGTCCTCTAATATGCCAGGAAAATACTTTTACAGTGACAATCATTGGTAAAATATATACGTATATATATATATATACAGTATATATATATATATATATCAGGTAGGCATAGGGACAATCCACAAAGCCCTGAAGAGATGGCAAGGGGACATCAGTAGGAATGATCTAGAAGGCGTCCATCGAAGGAGAGGTCAAAGCAGGGCATCAGCTCCAATAAATAAATCCAGGTGCTCTATAGTACAATGCTGTAAGCTTGAAGTGTTGTCATTGTGAGGAGGATCCAGATAACAGTAAAAGAAAAAAAACAAATAAGACCAACAGGGTCCCCAAACTTCCAAACACTATAACAGAGTCCATATAGGACTTCCAGGGAGAAAACAGGGGAAGCCAGGAGAGATGTCACAGAGCTTCACAACAGCATGTTATCAGTAGCCACCAGTTGGTGAGGGCAAGAAAACCTTTCAACAATGATAGCCTTAATGTTCTGCCTGAGTCCAGAAGTAGGGTTGGCATAGAGGTAGTACAAAAAAAGGGCAAACATGAGATGCTGGTGATCAGTCAATTGGCATGGAGACATGGCCAACTGGAGTGGTCGTTCTTCTCTGTCTAGCCATTGCTTTGGAGAAGAGGGATTATCAAAGAAATGGACTTCTCCCTTGGCAACCACCCAAAGCTGGGCAGGGTAGAGCACAGCATAATGCAAAATAAGAGCCAGCAGGCGTTTCTTGACATTCATGAACTTCGCACATTGTTTCTGTAGTAGAAATCTGGAAACAGAGAGACTTTTGAGTTGTCAGTAACCATAGAGCCATTCACATTTGTTGCTTTGGTTAATATACCATCTCCATCTTTGTAGTTCAGGATTTTAAACAGAAAAGGGTGAGGTTGGCTGCCCGGAGGTGGAGGGCGCGCTGGCACCCTATGTGCCTGTTCCACTGATAACATGGAGGAAAAGGAGTTCTTGACAAAGACAGATAGTAATAAGTTCTCAATAAAGGCCTCCAGATTCTTACCCTCAGCATGCTCAGGTATACCAATGGCAAAATGTTATTGTGCATCAGCCTATTTTCCAGGTCATCTAGGCGAGTGGCATTCTGGGTGATAAGGTGATCGGTGTATTTAACATCTCTTTGTAATGGCGCTATGTCGTCTTCAATAATACTAATTCTCCCTTTCAAAGCTGAAGTTCTCTCCCGCAACTTTTGCAGGTCTTGCCAAAAAAAGGTGATCTCAGCCTTCACACTATTAATTGAGTAAGAGCTGTGATGAAGGAGTTGCATGAAGTAACCGCAGAAAGGATACCTTAGGGGGTAGGTTCTGGTTCCTCCAGGTCACCAGTGGGTTGAGAAGGTACAGTAAAGATTTCTGCCAAGGTGCTCAAGGTGTCCCAGTCAAGCGATGTACCTGCATTTTCCAGAGGCACAGTGTCATCCGCCTCTGATTGAGCACTAGAGGAATCATCTGCTGTCATGAGAAGAGTGGGAGGATCCTTAGCTGGGGCCCACATGAAAAGTTTCTCCTTATACTTCTCTCTGGAGGAGCGCTGGGGTAAGGCACCGTCTTGGCTTGTAGGAAGAGATCCTGACATTAATATTTTTTTTTTTATTTTAATAAAGTAAGTAACCCTTGCCTGTGTTCAGAGCTATAATTCTCAGGTAGACAACAAAGGGATGAAGTGAGCAAGCCTGATATTCACCTAAAATCATTTGTGAATTCCAAGCCACTTGTCAGAAACCACCTTGTAATACATTGATGGCACCTGCCATAGCACATTCTATTATCCGAGCAGATATATACTGGATTTAGTATTAAGCTTACTCTACCTGATAATTGTATGGCCATCGATTGCGTATGTTAGAATGAAATGTAGGTACTGTAAATGGCATATATTTTTATCGCAACTGATAAATATAAAACCAAAAATACTCCAGCAGATGAATAATGAATATGGCACATCTTCACAAAGTATAAAGAAGACATTTCATATTTTTTGATATGAAGCCACCCAAAAGCATACAGTGACAAAGATGGTCATAAAAGGATGCTCTCTATGCTATGCCATATAGCGCTATGTAATCAGTCAATCCTCGACACCAACTTAGGCTCAAAATCAATTGCCTTGCATGAGATGTCAGTCTTCAGACATTCAGCGATCTCATCTCCATCTCTGCAATTCTGATGGCGTTTATTGCTATGCCATTGCTGTCAATCAATTTAATCAGTCAATGATTTCAAGTGGATAAAACACGGAAGACTACTTAGATTTCCAGAAATCCAAAGCTAACTTCTGTGCAATAATTTTTTTTCAAAACAGAACAAATACGGGCTTTTAATGTTTACCTTATGAAAACTACACTATTTTGCAGTTTGGTATATTATTTTGAGAGGAGATGCATCTAAGTTATTGTAATAAATGTTTGTTCTCATTGTACATAGTTACATTATTGCTTGGAACAAATTGGTGTGCATTATGTTCAATTTGTATAAAATAAATGATCCATAAATCCCCTAGGCATAAAAGAAAATAATTCAAAGTTTATTGTTTGGCCTATTAGAATTGTCCTTCATGGTCCAAAATGGCATTCAGATAAATCCCTGAATCAATATGATTTTATAGGACCTATTTAAAAGATAAGTACACCTTTTTAGAAAAAAAATGCACATATTTTTTGCAGAAAAAGAAGTGCATTTATTATTTTTTCCTGCAGGAGCCTGGGAAAAATTGCATCGGTGATCAGTGAAGCAGGGGTATAATGTCAGTTCATTCAGAACTACAAGTCATCTGCCATGGTGACTGACAGTGTTTATAGTTAATTAATTCATAGGAAACTGAATGATGTGACTAAGGGCAAAGCCCCGAACAGCAATGCTGTTTTAGAATGGTGACAGCAGGTGCGGTAAGAAGAACCCCTGCCTGCTGTCACACTGAGGGGGGGATCAGGGGGAGAGTAGACTGGAGCTGGAACTTGTTACATCTTCCACCCTAAATATACCAAAATGTGAAGAGGCTGACAGGACAGAGCTCTGTGAATGAAAACAACAGAGAGCTTTCTCCTAACAGTGGGGATGAGACAGTTTTTGGTTTGTTGCAAAGCAGGGAATAAAATTTGGCTTGTGTCCTAGCAAAAGCACCACACAGTGAACACACAAAGCACTGTTAGGCATACACCTAACTCTTTGATTGCCCCGAGATGTTAACTTCTTCCTGCTAGCGTCATTAGTATAGTGTCAGTGTACTATATATTATTAGCACTGATGACTGTATTAGTGTCACCAATTCTCAGAAAGTGCCGGTTAGTGTCAGATTGCCTACTGCACTATCACAGTCCGCTATAAGTTGCCAATCGCCATTACTAGTATTAATAAAAATATAAGTATACACCGTCATTTGTAGATCATTTTCATGCAAGCCAATTAATATACACTTTTTTTTTTACCAAACACATGTAACAGAATACATTTGGGCTTAAATTTAAGAAAAATGTTGTTGTTTTTATGTGATATGTTTTATAGCAAAAAGTAAAAAATATTGTTTATTTTTCAAAATTGTCTGTCTTTTTTATTTATTACATAAATATAAAAAAAACCCAGTGGAGATCAAATTCCACCAAAAGAAATCTCTACGACTACGCAATTATCAGTTAAAGTAGCACAGCGCCGTATAACAATAAATGGCCTGGTCATGAAGGGGTAAAATCTTCTAGAGGGCAAGTGGGTGAATTCAGAAACATTTGTCAATGGACACCATACTTTTTTATGTAAGTTTCAATGCACTTTACATTGCACATCACTGCATATCATAGTACACATGAATGCATGAATGCACGTTTGTGAATGTCATGACATGTATTGGAGTGAGGTACATTGACTTATTGTTTGCTATTTGTATTCTATCAACACACTTCAATATTTTCATAAAGTCAATTTTTATATACTGTATATCCCCAAAAATACATTAAAGTTTAATTCTGGGCACACAATATTTAATTTAAGCATAATCATTAGAAGCCCGAAAAGAACATACAGTAAATAACTTTGTGTCACCAAAAATAAGCAAAGAGGTAGTATCCTACTAGGTCTGAAAAATTGTATATATTATCAAAGTACCTGAGTGAGAGCCATCCACAATATTTATAATCCAAAAAACATATCATAAAATGGACTCCATGGCTGAAAACCAATCCCAATTTTTTTTTCACAAATATTACTTTAAATCTGATGGTGAAGGTGAACAAAATAAAAATTATTTCTTCAAAGATGTCCTTTTAATTCTATATTTATTTTCATAAAAAACATTGTTGATCAAAGGCCTATCCTTTTGCCCTAGCCTAGGGGGAAGTACCTTTGAATCTGAAAGTTAACTATGTGAATTCTCCATGAACGTAAGAAAAATACAGCTCTCCTTTAGGCAATTGGACTAGTTTAACTAGAAAAGAATATCGCACTCTGCCGGGCCTTATTGACCTATGGGAAGAGGGTCACGCAGATCAGCAAGATGATGTAGATGGAGACTTTGCTAAATTATTGCTTCTCGATGGCCTCTGCTAAAAATGCATAATGTTGGGGGTTCTTAGTTCTAGCAAAATACTGATTTTTACTTTTAAACAAAAAAATGTCAGAAGGCTGCCTTGTCTCAAAATGGATAATGCCTGAAGGTTCTCTTTGGATGTTGGGCCTCTCTGAGTGGCTAGGCAGTGAAAAAGTCTCACACATGTGCTATCACCATACTCAGAAAGAGTAGCAGAATGTGTTTTGAGTCGTAGTTGAAAGTATGCATATGTCTTGTGTGAGAAATAACTTGTTAATATGACATTTTTGTGAAAAAAAATCAAATTTCTTCATATTCCAAAGAATTGTGGAAAAAAAATAAAGGTTTTTAAACTCGCCATGCCTCTTACTAAATACCTCAGACTGTCTACTTTCCAAAAAGGGGTCATTTTGGAAGTATTTGTACTCTCCTGGCACATGGCTTTATTCTCTTCACCTTTTTTATATACCACATAGGTACCGTGAGGGACACTTCTCTACCATCTGTTGTGGATGAGTTTGTATATACATGCCTGTGCGAGGGAGGCATGAGGTGATCATGCAATATATGAAGTACACACTTTCTTCTTTATCAGCACACAATTTCCTCTGGACTACAGTAAACATCTTTGAATATGATGGATATCAAAAATTACACCAAATCTTTGTTCTGTACATATGATTGCTGAAGTTTGCCTATACTGGATATCTCTGCGAGGCAATAAAGATAAAGTACCCTTAGTACGCCTTTTATTCACCCATTGTTTCCTCCTCTGGACCACAGTAACCACATCTGTGTAAATTAGATTTCTGGAACTACATCCATATTCATGATATTCTTGCATGTTTTGAAATATTTCCATCCATCTGGATCCTTTATATTGCTGGAAAATTGCCATTAATTTAAGGAAAAGGGCTACTTTTCCATAAATTGTGCAAGGATTTTCAGCTTGCACTTATCTATTCGTTCATATTTTGACTCTGAGGGTCCACTTTGTTTTGGACTGTGCTTATTGATTATTATGCAATAAGGCCTATCTATTATAATGTCAGTTACTATATATATGTGTTCTTGGAAATATGATGGGTGTATTTTGTGTGTATTTTACCTCACTAGGTACCATATGTTATTGTTTTAACAATAATTTCT
The DNA here is from genome assembly GCF_062004578.1 of Staurois parvus. NCBI lineage: Eukaryota > Metazoa > Chordata > Amphibia > Anura > Ranidae > Staurois > Staurois parvus. Next base: position 11,368,406 of record NW_028317876.1, read on the forward strand.
CCTTTTTTATGAAAATAAATAGAGAATTAAAAGGACATCTGTCAAGAAATAATCTTTATTTTTTAACCTTTACCATTATATTTAAAGTAATATTGCCTCTTGTATTTAAACAATATTTGTTTAGCCTTGAGTTCAGCTTTCACTTCTAAATTCACTCTCAATTATTATATTGCTCAGATATTTTAGAAATCCAGACACCTGCAAGTACTGCACAATCACACATTATAATACACTATATTGCCAAAAGCATGCACATGAACTTTAATGGCATCCCAGTCTTAGTCCATAGGGTTCATTATTGGGTTGGCTTGCATTCTCCAGTCTAATTCATCCCAAAGGTGTTCAATCGGGTTGAGATCAGGACTCTGTGCAGGACAGTCATGTTCCTCCACTCCAAACTTGTTCATCCATGTCTTTATGGACCTTGCTTTGTTTACTGGTGCCCAGTCATGTTGGAACAGGAAGGAGCCATCCCCAAACTGTTCCCACAAAGCCCCTGAAAAACAACCCCACACCATAATCCCCCTTCACCAAACTTTATACTTGGCACATTGCAGTCAGGCAAGTACCATTCTCCTGGCAACTGCCAAACTGAGACACGTTCATCAGATTTACAGATGGAGAAGCGTGATTCATCACTCCAGAGAACACATCTTTACTGCTCTAGAGTCCAGTGGCGGCGTGCTTTACACTACTGCATACGAGGTTTTGCATTGCACTTGGTGATGTAAGGCTTGGATGCAGCTGCTTGGCCATGGAAACCCATTCCATGAAGCTCTCTATGCACTGTTGTTGACCTAATCTGAAGGCGACTTCTGCACACTTTGCGGTTTGTCATGCACTGACCCCGCTCTCTCATTTTACGTCACTTACCACTTCATGGCTGAGTTGCTGTTGTTACCATTTGCTTCCACTTTATTATAATACTGATAACAGTTGACCATGGACTATTTAGGAAATTTCACAGATGGACTTATTGCACAGGTGGCAACCTATCACAGTACCATGCTTGAATTCACTGAGCTCCTGAGAGAGACCCATTCTTTCACAAATGTTTGAAGAAGCAGTCTGCATGCCTAGGTGCTTGATTTTATACACCTGTGACCATGGAGGTGATTGAAACGCCTAAATCCAATGATATGGAGGGGTGTCCCAATACTTTTGGCAATATAGTGTATATCGTTATGCAAGTGAAAAAAGTTAGCTTATTTGGAATCTAAAATAATATGAAGCTCTCATACCTTAACAAAATAAAATGAAGTGACACAATGGGTAGTATTTGGCACACATTCCAAATATGACAAGGATGATCTAATATATTTGTAAAAGGAAAAGGTAAGTATGAAACTATTGGTATTAATTTATTGCTAGAGGTCAGGATAAGAGCAGGGTAAGGATTTGTGTTAAGGTTAAAATTTAAATCAGGATCCGGAGATTAGGTCTTAGATTCATATTTAGGGTTATATGATTTACAAATCAACTAACATACTAATAATAGAATTTACATGCATTGTGCCTAATGGGATCTATGGAGTTCTGTTGGAGTTTTCTGTATGTGAGCACTCCTGCTTGGAACAACAGCTGTACATGCAGATGTTCAGAGCACTGTACACATCACTATACACCAAGGGAGGGATACAGAGAAAAAGTTATGCCTCTCCTCCTCCTTCACAGCAGTGATTGACAGCTCAGGCAGTGGCTATAACTGACAATGGAAGAATTAGTCCATTCCTTATTTGACCCTGAACTTATTGTGAGCTTACTTCAAGAAACGTGTTGGCTACACCCTGATCTGACACACAATCTTAGCAGGGCAAGCTGGGTGGCTATCTTTAGTACTAGGCAGTTCCATTTTTGGAAACGCATACTCAGAAAAGTACCACTACTGGTGGGGTCTCCAACAAGCAGCAACCATGTGATTAGAACTTTACAGTAAGCGATTACAAAGAAAAATCAGCCCATTGTCTAGTCCTTGTTAGGGTCTTATTTCTTAGACAGAGTTATAAGGGAGTGGTGGGGTAATGAAGACGTACACCTATAATTTTGTAATTACTGAGAAAGTTGGAGGCATCATATTTCTTTAAAGTGTAAGGCTACATAAATCAGCTGACCAGTGAGACCCAGCCAAAATTAATAGTGCATGCTTCTGATTGTCAAGAACAACTTTCATTTATAAAATGATGCTGTTTTTTTTTTGTTTATTTTTAAATTTTTATGTGTGTACTGGTGCTTTGATGTACCAACTAAACAATCACATTGTTTAATTTTGTTGCTTAAAGTGGAGCTCCAGACTCCACCCCCCCACCAAAATTAAAAGTCAGCAGCTACAAATGCTGTAGCTGAGGACTTTTAATGTAAGGACACTTACCTGTTCCGAGACCCAGCGATGTCCTCATCTGAGCCAGTTCTTTAATTGGCTTCGAATGCAGGTGCTGGCAAATTCAGTAAGGGAAACTGGCAATGAAGCCTTACAGCTTCACAGTTTTATACTGCTTTATGCGTGAAACATGCCCTTTGTGAATTGTTCCACATTCTTCTGGGACCTGTAAAGTGTCCCAGAAGGCTGCAGGGGAAAGGCCAAACTTCCAGCTCAGATCACCACAGTGCACCGACGTGGGAGTGGGTACCTGCCAAAACCAGGTACCAGATCCCCCCAACGGTATCAATTGTGGCAGTGGAGGGGTAAGGATGTAAACAAGCAGAATTCCCCTTTTTTTTTAAATCAACTTTTACTAAATAAGAGGTATGTTGTTTTTGTACAGCATTATATCAATACCTCAAAGTATATGTAAATCCTCACCTTGTAAAACCACCCATTCAGTTCAAAATAGAAATGAAAGGCAAAACATTTGTATATACATTGGATCATTGGATTGGCTCCCTGCACAGCCAGAAAACTGACCAAGGTGTGCTCTCTTGCCTAGTGTGGTCAATTTTTAATAAGACAGCAGAGGGAATGGCAGGAACACCAGAAATTGCACACAAAGAAAGCAATACAAAGAGAACAGAATACTTTTTCAAGTACATGGTACACACATAAGAGGAATATGAAATGTTGGGTTTACATATTCTTTAACTTTCTAACCTAATAATACATAACAAAACAGTATTGTATCTTTGCGGGACTCCCCATAAATCCTTTGGGGTGATTTAGTGGGAACTTGGTGTCAGTAAAAGTTACATTGGCCTGTAGGTTTGTAGCTTATGCAGTACAACAGCTGTTATTGACAAGCATATCTTCCCATGTATCAGCTGATTTGAGGAAGTCATAGGAATGGCCTGTTTCCTTATCCACAGCAAGCAAGCAATGGAAGCTAGTTAGAATCTACAATGACATTTTTCAAAAGACTTTCAACGCATATTATGAACTTTTTCCCCACAACAATAAAGGATTTAATTCTTAAGATGGCACTCTCATCTTTTAAGCTATGGTGTAATTTGCTGTGATATTTTCTCTTCAAATGTAATATGGCAGAAACCCAGACACCATTTTGCTTGTATCAGTGAAAATGTATGATCAGAGAACAATTAAATTAGAAGAATTCCATCGACTGGAATGTCAGCTGGACATGCTGAAAAAATCATTGGTTGATGCTTTGATCTCTGATGAGATAAGAGGCTCCCATTAATACTTCTACATGGAGTGCTTGCTCAGTATTTATTATTTATTGAATGTACTTTACATACCTATTCTAAGGGTTGAAAATTCTCCTAATGTGAAACCTGTCATAGGAGAAATATGAAGGATGCAATGGCTGACCTCTCTTTCGAAAATTGTAGTTTTCTGGCCTATGTGCTTATTTTTTCACTAATCTGTGTTACTGACCTAGAACAAGTATGTAGATAAAGTCTTCTGACTTTTCTTCTGATCTTCTAACTTTCCTGATTTTCATACTTGTTCTGGGTCGGTGACTGAAAAAGTACTGAAAACAGTAGATCAGCATAACGGCCAGGTAATTATTATTTTCAGATGGAGGTCATCAATAGCAACCACCTTATTGCTCTCAGTAATGTAACTTATCATGAGAAGAACAAAGAGGATGCCAATAATTATCTCTTTTTCTGGGAATGCTAGTTAGCTGGCTATTACTCTAAACCTCCTATTTTAATTCTCTGTTTTACTGACAAATATGTAGACAACGTAATGTAGGTCAATACTGGCAGGGTATATGTTTCTGTCATTACAGATTCAAGTTTAACCTTTTATGGCAATTTGATAGAGCAACTGAATCTTTAAATATTTAATTAACCACTTCAATACCAGGCACGTTAACTCCCTTTCTGCCAAGGCCAATTTTCAGCTTCCAGCACTGTCACACTTTGAATGACAATTGCGAGGTAACCGATATAACATTTTTCTAATTTTTTTCACACAAATTATTATTATTATACAAGATTTTTAAAGCACCAAACAGAGCTTTCTTTTGGTTGCATTTAATCACCACTTTTTTTTTTTTTGTTAAATAAACAAAAAAAGACCAATAATTAGAAAAAACAATGCATTTTGCTTTGTTTCTTTCGTAAAATTTTGTAAATAGATATTTCTTCATAAATGTAGGCTAAGCTGCATTCTGCTACATTTCTTTGGTAAAAATAACCCAAATCAGTGTATATTATTTAGTCTGTAGGGTCCACAAACTATGATATACTTTTATATCTGAAAATCGATCAATCCTGATGTACTGATAGGCTTGTTTCATTTCTTGAGGCCAAAAAATGCCAGGACAGGACAAATATCCCCCAAATGACCCTTTTTGGAAAGTAGATAGTTCAAGGTATTTAATAAGAGGCATGGTGAGTTTTTTGAAGTTGTCATTTTTTTGTCACAATGTTTTTGGAAATGAGAACATTTTTACAAATGTTTATATATTTTTTTTCTATACAGTATATTGTCACCAGTGAAGTACAGTGTCATCATATAACTGGTGTGGCCGTGATCAGGGACACTGACTGGTGACAGTATGCAAAAAAAAATTTTTTTTTTCATTTTTTATGATTTGTTTTAACACACTGTGAAAAGAGCAATATCGTTTTACCACAGTAACATTATACAACTCTGGAGAAGTGTTAAGATTTTTTTTTTTGTTACACATTATGATTGCTTATACCAGTGAATGTTTGAGTTTGAAATCACAGAGATCAACACAATAGTACACAATGGATGGCATGAATAAAAACCATCCATGTCCAATTGTCATGTGATCTGCTTGGTTACAGCGATCACATGGTACCAACAGCAGCCAATCACAGCCCATCTGTACCATGTGATTAGCTGTGGCCATTCACAGTTAACCATAATAATAAACACTGAATGAATCAATTTCATTCAGTAAACATGGTTGCTTATATCAGAGAAATTCACTGGTATAAGCAATCATAATTTGTAAACAAAAATCCAGATCACTTCCCCAGAGTAGTACAATGCTATTATGGTAACATTATATTTTTTTGGTCACGGAGTTTTAAAATAAAATCTTAAAAAATAAAAACATTTTAAAACAATCTTAAAAAATAAAGAAAAGCAAAAACAAAAAATATTTATTTGTTTATTTTGCACACTGTCACCAGTCAGTGTCTCTGATCAACGCCACATCAGGTATATAATGACACTGTACTGCACTGGTCAGTCATCTGCTATGTTCAGTGGCCGCAGCATGGCCCTTGAGGTACACACAAAGTGTGTTCTGGGACTTTTATGTCTTCAATGTCTTAACCATTTCCCGCCTGGCCTATAGTCAAATGGTTAAGATATTGAAGATATACAAATGTACATTGCAACGAACTGGAACAAGATGCAGTCAAAATGCCCTGATCAAACAATGAAAAAAATCAAATACTTTTGATGAAATTGCAGTAATTTTGATCCCCTTTTTATTATTTTTTTTCAATAAACTATACTGAAGTTATTGGTCTGATTCAACTTCACTGTTAACTAAGTTCTGATGGTCCATCAAACTTGTTGGTGGTAGTTTACATGTGATTGTTTGTTATTCCCAGTGGCTGGAGAGTTGCCATTTGTATGTCCACCTTAATGTGCTCCTATGCTGAGACTATGGACATTAAAGTATTTCCATAGAATATTCTTATCAAGAAGTAAAAAAGCTTTAAAACAAGCCCTCCCTGAATTCTAAACTTAAGAATTCCAGATATGTTTATTTTTTTTACATAGTTACATTGGTCCAACTTGTCAATGTAACGATGCATATATGTACCATATCTGCTGGATCCCTCACTGCAGCAGTGGTGTCTATTACATTTATTTTCAACTTCTAGAGCAGGGGTGCTCAACCTTTTGAAGAACGATGGCCATTTAAGTGATTTGGTAACCAGTGGTAGACCACAATGAAATGAAATGGATCAGAACTTAAAATTTTTTATTTTGAATATCATAATGAACATTTTCTTATTGCAGCTGCTGAATGCCAATGAGACGGAGAGGTGGAGAAGTTGGTTTTCAGCTGTTGCAGTAGAAAAATGGAAAGGATCAGTTCCTGCATATGCTGTCCTAGCCATCAGTCCTATCCAAGTGTAAAGCTAAATGTGACAGGAAGAGCACACAGACCCCCTCAAGCAGGGGATTGGGTCGCCACTGTGACCCCTGATGCTACACTAGTGGTTGGGTTAGCTGCACTTTGCCATAAAATTCTATTAAATCTTGCAGGTGTGGTGCACTTTCTGAAAGCACACCAAACCCACAGGATATAATAGAAGGCTATGGCTCAATGCAGCTAACCCGCACTGCTCTGCACCATTGGATCAATGTGAAAGCAGCCTAATAACCCTTTTTTATAAGTGCTAATATTTCCATTGCAAAATTCAATTGCAACCCTACCCATGCTTCAGGGGGCTATGCAGCCCCGTCACACCTGAACATCAGGAGTGTCAGGGGCAACATTTACTGGACATGATTGGCTGTATTTCCTCCCCCTTCCCCCCCCCCCTACTGCCAGCATTTAGCATTTGGGATTTAGTAAATGCTGCTTACACTGCCCCTCCTATCCTTGTTCCTTTTGCTGCCCAAGCCCCCCCCCCCCCAGCACTGTGGCTCTCCTCTCCTGCCAGCTGCTTCAGGATGGAGAGTGAACTGATCACTCACTGTGTTCATTCATACTGAAGCATAGTAAACTGTGTTCACTATGCTTCAGTTTGTGAATGAACAGAAAGCCACTCATATCTGAATACTTCCTATTCATTCACTGTCCAGTGCAGCTGAGGCTGCAGAGAAAGGTACTGGGTAATCTCTGTCCTCAGTTCCCTTCTATTTCTCAAAATGGATCCATCAGGGGTGTTTTTAGACCCCTAATATTTCACCAAAGCCCCCCAACGGGGCTCCTAAAAATTGTAAAAAAAAAAAAGAAGAAGACATAATGTAAAAAAAAAAAAGTAAAATAATAAACCAATAATTAAAATAAAAAAATACTGACACTGTTCACTGCCCTACTGACACCAACCTCTGCTCTATGAGCTGTTCCTCTGCCCTACTGACACATCCTCTGCCCTACTGACACATCTTATGCCCTACTGACACAGTCCTCTGCACTACTGATACTGTCCTCTGCCCTATTGACACCAACCTCTGCTCTACTGACACATCCACTGCTCTACTGACACCTTCTGCTGCTCTACTGATACCGTCCACTGCTCTACTGATACCGTCCACTGCCCTACTGACACCGTCCACTGCTCTACTGAGAACATCCACTGAACTACTGACACAATCCTCTGCTCTACTGACACCATCCACTGCCCTACTGACACCATCCTCTGCCATACTAACACTAACCTCTTCCCTACTGACACAGTCCACTGCTCTACTTACTGGCACTGTCCAATATTAAAGTGGGCTAAGTTTATATTTTAAAAGTGACATTTGTTTTATCATAGATCTTTATTTGTCAAAGGTTGCCTTGTCCTGTTTTTATACTGTGTGGCTGGGAAAAAGTAATCACAGCATCACCCTGCATAGGTAATTCAGTAAACTCTGAGGACCCTCCCGGGCCTTCTGAGTTTCTGGTTTCACCTACACAGGGTGATGGGGCAAGCATGCAGTGCAAGCGACGGGTGGTGGTGGGGCCCCAGGTCAAGTTTTGCAAGGGGGCCCACAAGCATCAAGTTAAGCCTCTGAGGTATAGTACACTGCTCAGAAAAATTAAGGGAACGCTTTGAAAACACATCAGATCTCAACGGGGAAAAAATATCATGCTGGATATCTATACTGATATGGCCTCTGTAATGTGTTAGGAATGTAAAGATGCCCCATCATTTGATGGAAATGAAAATTATCAACCTACAGAGGACTGAATTAAAAAAAACCCTGAAAATCAAAATGAAAAAAATGATGCAGCAGGCTAGTCCATTTTGCTGAAATTTCATTGCAGCAACTCAAAATGGTATGCTCCTAATGAGATGATGGATGGGGCATCACTGAGCTCCTGAACAGTCAGAGGTGCAACGTGGTGGTGTCGGATGGACCGAAACATGATATCCCAGAGGTGTTCTATTGAATTTAGGTCAGGCAAGCATGGGGGCCATTCAGTGGTATCAATTCCTTCATCCTCGAGGAACTTCCTACATATTCTCTCCACATGAGGCCGGGCATTGTCGTGCACCAGGAGGCACCTAGGACCCACTGCGCCAGCATAGGGTCTGACAATGTGTCCAAGGGTTTCATCCCGATATCTAATGGCAGTCAGGGTGCCATTGTCTAGCTTGTAGAGGTGTGTGCGTCCCTCCATGGATATGCCTCCCCAGACCATCACTGACCCAACACCAAAACGGTCATGCTGAACGATGTTACAGGCAGCATAACATTCTCCACAGCTTATCCAGATCCTTTCACGTCTGTCACATGTGCTCAGGGTGAACCTGTTCTCATCTTTGAAAAGCACAGGGTGCCAGTGGTGGACCTGCCAATTCTGGTATTCAATGGCAAATGCCAATCAAGCTCTATGGTGCTGGGCAGCGAGCACAGGGCCCACAGGAGGGTGTTGGGGCCTTAGTACACCCTTATGAAGTCTGTTTCTGATTGTTTGGTCAGAAACATTCACACCAGTGGCCTGCTGGAGGTCATTTTGTAGGACTCTGGCAGTGCTCATCCTGTTCCTTGCACAAAGAAGCAGATACCTGTTCTGCTGATGGGTTAAGGACCTCCTCCGGCCCTTTCCTGCTCTCCTAGAGTAACTGTCTGTCTCTTGGAATCTCCTCCATGCTCTTGAGACTGGGCTGGGAGACACAGCAAACCTTCTGGCAATGGCATTGCCATCCTGGAGGAGTTGGACTGCCTGTGCAACCTCTGTAGGGTTCAGGTATCGCCTCATGCTACCAGTAATGACACTGACCCTAGCCAAATGCAAAACTAGTGAAAAACAGTCATAAAAGATGAGTAGGGAAAAAAATGTCAGTGGCCTTCACCTGTAAAACCATTTCTGCTTTGGGGGCCATCTCATTGTTGCCCATCTAGTGCACCTTTTGTTCATTTTATTAACACCAAAGCAGCTGAAACTGATTAACAACCCCCTCTGCTACTTAACTGACCAGATCAATATTTAATTGACTTGATGCTATACTCTGATTAAAAAGTGTACCTTTAATTTTTTTGAGCATTGTATATGCATAGTTACAGTACATTGGTCCAAGCTGGATGTAAAAAGTACTATACTTGGAAATCTTCTTTAACTGCATGTACAGTGAAGTAATTCATCCTTAGAGATCACAACACAGAGTATGAATTCAGGTTTCAGCAACAGCTGTTAGCTTATATTGGAGGTCTGGCCAGGTACCAAGATTCTGTTCTTCTTAGAAAATAAAGGGCAGAGGAGCTGTAATTTCAATGCCACTGAAATTTGAAAATGAATTTTCTCAAAATGTCAGCAGCTACAGGGGTGAATGATAATTTGTTTTCAAGGGATTTTAGTGCTTGTTTAGATTATGTAAACATTTACATTGTCTGGACACAGGTTCACTTTAAGTTCTTTGGTGGCATCGCTTTCTAGCAGGTGTGTAATGTGTAAGCATCACGTAGAATAATTGTTTTTCTTCAGTGCACATACCATTTAGTCGGAAGCCTTCAACGATGCAACTTTGTGTATGACTTTCATTAGTTATGTGAAATTTTTTCTGTGCTTTTTCTAATCATGATCTTCACAACTTTATTTCTCTTTTAGCAGTATTTTTTGTTATTATAATCAGCTAGATGTCACAAAGAGCATGTGCTTTCATGCACGGGATACTCATTTATGAGATTAGTGAACCAGAATTATTCATCACCATTTATTACATGATGTAGAAAAATTCAGCCATTTATAGACTCGGGTCAACCTTTAACAAATCTGGAACAAATTGAAACCTGTAATGTGGTTTGTGTAGTGATGTAGTTGAGCAAAGTACTAATCGCTTTTGTGCCACCTGGCTTGTCTCTGCAGGCAGTCGTTATTACTGTGGGTTGTTACACTTACATCATGTTGAGTAAGTTACCTTAAATTGGCCAGTCCTGAATTTGATTCTAGCAGTAATGAGAACAATATGTCTATATAAGGCTCATAAGGTTCATTGTCTTTCTTTAATGAACTCTAGGATAGTAAAGTGGTAGGAGTTCAGAAAAGCATGCTTCTGCAAAATACACATGTACACATTTAAACATATACCTTTCCTGCATTTTGGTACAGTATATGACTTTCATCTATTATTATTTATCTTTGGTCACATAGCATAGACAATATGTCTTTAAACCATTATATTTTTACTCAAATCATCTTTAATCTGTAGTTTATAACACCAGCTTTAGAAAAGGTGCTGGATAATGATAAAATGTGTAGAAAAAGAAAACAGTAACACACTTTTTTGCTTGAAACAGCATTTCAGGGTTGGACGATGTTTGCCAGCCCCTCAAGTCTTTAAAAATGGCAGTCCAGGCCCCCAAGCACTCATTTATTTCTTGGTTCTGGGCCCCATGAAATATGGCCACTGACTCATTGCCACTCCTTCCTTTACAGCATGGCTGAGAGAAGGTTCTGCATGAGCTGGAGTCCTAGGGGGTAATTCAATAAAGCTGCTGTGTCTCTTTTCAGGCATTAATCCTCCTTGTTAATTTGCTGCACCAAATTCATGAAGATTCTGCAACTTTTTTGTTTCTGATAGTGACATGTGTGACAAGCTCAAGCATTTCTGTAATGCACCTCTTTGTAAAAGTGAAAACGAATGCTCCAAATTTAAAATAAAATACCAACATTTCATATTGTACGAAAGTGGAGCTAATAAACACCAACTTTCTTTTGGAGTACAGAGAGAGACATAGCATACACAATATTCAAGTACAAGTTCAAGAAAGGTACACAAATTTGGTACATGCTACACCACGTTTAGAATGCATGTTTGACACTTTAGCAAAATCTGTCCGTGCCAGGGATTGTTTGGCTCTCTCTATCTGAGTAGTCAGTTAGTGCCCCTGTCCCACACAAAATCCGAACTAAAGAGTATGTAAAGCCAAAACATTTTTTTGAGTAGCAAAGGAATAAAACCCCTGTCAGTGTAATTTGTTTTGCTGCATCATTGAGGAAATTTCCCTTTACTTACTACCCCAGAGGAAGCAACGTAAGATGGAGCAAAAGTGAGGTGAATTGCCCTCTTAAACATTTTACCCCAGAAAAGGTCCCCCTCTTACTTTTTAAAAATCTAAAACTTTCCTTTTTTAATCTTTTTTTTTAACAACTGTTACCAGAACAAATCCATGGGAAATCTCCCCAGTAGGTACAAAATCAGCAATGAAAACCTTATATAGGGTCTATCCCCCACGCTGTTAAAAAAAAAAGGTATTGCCTATAGATACACTTGAGCTGTGGCTTAAAAGGGAGCATCGTATAGAAGCATCAGTCTTCTGGCAATTTCCAAGGCTAATAGGCATAGGAGGCTGGACACAGACATGGGTGGGGGCATTAGCTCACTTTACAAACAAGGTCAAGCCCAAACCTCATTTTGCAATTTTCACGTGTTAGTAAAATTTTACACAACATTGCAACTACTTGGTGTATCTATGTTGTTTTTTGTTTAGTACAAATTGAGCTTTCATATAGTGGTAAATCATAATGATTTGGGGTTATTTTATATATAAATATATATATATATATATATATATATATATATATTTTTTTTTTTATTATTATTTATTTATTTATTTAGCTGTATAGATTTATGCTATTAGTTTGACACACCACCAAAAAAACCCACAAAATAAATTATCTTACGCCTGACGATCACAGTGACATGTGTGCGTTATTTATTCTTTGTACCCATAGTGGGGTCAAGAAAAAATAGTGCACAATTTTGATACTAAATAAAACCTTTTTTTCCTAAAGCACACTGATCCTAACACTGGCACTAACTGCCACTAACACTGCAACTAACTGCCACTAACACTGACGCTGATACCAACTGATACTGTCACTAATTGGCCTTGCCTCTAACTGGCACTTATGCTGACACTAACTGGCACTTACTCTATCTGACACTAACACTGACACTAACTGACACTTACACTAATTGACACTAACACTTACAAAACTAGACAAACCCTGGACTAGTTACTCTTTATTTTTTTCCAACAACCTTTTTTTTTGTTTACAGACATCTCCTCTAAAGGAAAAGATACAATGAATCTTTTCTTTATCAATAGAGGAGGTGTATGTTGTTCCTCCTCTTCACTAAAAAGAAACAACACTGGGACAGGGGACAGACTAAAACATTTAATGTGAAAATGGCTTAATGTAGCTTAACGTGCAATAAACTGTCTAAATCTTAATCAATTGACTTGAAACTTTGCACAGCCCAAGTTCTCAACGTCCCAAACATGTCCTAGAAGTTTCATAGATTTCAGCCTTCCACAAAGAAAATGGGGGACATTAAGCTTGTTTTTTGGGGAGCTTAATGTAGCTTAACGTACAAAAAAGAGCTTAGATGTTGACCAATCTCCCCCAAACTTCACACATTAGAAGACCCTATCTATGGCAACATATTCTGAAAATTTCAGGTCATTTGGTAAATCACACCAAACGTTATTCACATTAAGCTATATTTTACAGTGCTAAAACATTTAATGTGAAGAGCTTAATGTAAAAAGAGCTTAACGTACCATAATGTGCCTAAACCAAAATCAATTGACTTGAAACTTTGCACAGCCCAAGTTCTCAACATCCCAAACAGGTCCTAGAAGTTTCATAGATTTCAGCCTTCCACAAAGAAAATGGGGGACATTAAGCTTGTTTTTTGGGGAGCTTAATGTAGCTTAACATACAAAAAACAGCTTAGATGTTGACCAATTTCCCCCCAAACTTCCAACAATACAAGACTCTATCTATGGAAACGTATTCTGAAAATTTCAGGTCATTTGGTAAATCACACCAAAAGTTATTCACATTAAGCTATATTTTACAGTGCTAAAATATTTAATGTGAAGAGCTTAATGTAAAAAGAGCTTAACGTACCATAATGTGCCTAAACCTCAATCAATTGACTTGAAACTTTGCACAGCCCAAGTTCTCAACATCCCAAACAGGTCCTAGAAGTTTCATAGATTTTGGACTTCCACAAAGAAAATGGGGGACATTAAGCTTGTTTTTTGAGGAGCTTAATGTAGCTTAACGTACAAAAAAGAGCTTAGATGTTGACCAATTTCCCCCAAACTTCCAACAATACAAGACTCTATCTATGTCAACATATTCTGAAAATTTCAGGTCATTTGGTAAATCACACCAAAAGTTATTCACATTAAGCTATATTTTACAGTGCTAAAATATTTAATGTGAACCGCTTAATGTAAAAAGAGCTTAACGTACCATAATGTGCCTAAACCAAAATCAATTGACTTGACACTTTGCACAGCCCAAGTTCTCAACGTCCCAAACATGTCCTAGAAGATTCATAGATGTTGAACTTCCACAAAGAAAATGGGGGACATTAAGCTTGTTTTTTTGGGGAGCTTAATGTAGCTTAACGTACAAAAAACAGCTTAGATGTTTACCAATCTCCCCCAAACTTCACACAGTGGAAGACTCGATCTATGGCAACATATTCTGAAAATTTCAGGTCATTTGGTAAATCACACCAAAAGTTATTCACATTAAGCTATATTTTACAGTGCTAAAACATTTAATGTGAACCGCTTAATGTAAAAAGAGCTTAACGTACCATAATGTGCCTGAACCTCAATCAATTGACTTGACACTTAGCACAGCCCAAGTTCTCAATGTCCCAAACATGTCCTAGAAGTGTCATAGATTTCAGCCTTCCAGAAAGAAAATGGGGGACATTAAGCTTGTTTTTTGGGGAACTTAATGTAGCTTAACATACAAAAAAGAGCTTAGATGTTGATCAATCTCCCCCCAAACTTCACACATTAGAAGACCCTATCTATGGCAACAAATTCTGAAAATTGACCTCAATCAATTGACTTGAAACTTTGCACATCCCAAGTTCTCAACTTCCCAAACTTTTCATAGAAGTTTCATAGATTTTGAACTTCCACAAAGCAAGTGAGTGACATTAAACTTGTGTAGCCCCTACCACCTTGTGTAGTGGCAGTAGCGTGGGACAGCCAATGGGGGAATATTATGAGTGTGTGTTTGTGGCTCACCAGCCAATCACTGGGGATTTCTGGCTAGTGGTGCATGCTTGGGAAGTGCATTCTTCTAAGTTCCAAATACCAGTCAATATTGGCACAAAACCTTTAGGCTTCTGCCAGAAAGCTGAACATGAATAGGAACTTCATCTTTCAGCATGACAATGACCCAAGCATACATCCAAATCAACAAATGAATGGCTTCACCAGAAGATGATTAAAGTTTTAGAATGGCCCAGCCAGAGCCCAGACCTGAATCTGATTGAAAATCTGTGGGGTGATCTGAAGAGGGCTGTGCACAGGAGATGCCTTCGCAATCTGACAGAGTTTAAGAGTTTTTGCAAGGAAGAGCGGACAAATATTGCAAAGTCAAGATGTGTCATGCTGATAGACTCATACCCAAAAAGACAGAGTGATGTAATAACATGAAAAGGTGCTTCAACAAAGTATTAGTTTAAGGGGGTGCACACTTATGCAACCATATTATTTTAGTCTTTTATTTTTACTTCCCTCCTCCAAAAAGATTTCAATATGTTTTTCAACTGAGTTGTACAGTTTATAGGTCACATTAAAGGTAGAAATTTTTCTGAAATTATTTTTCTTTGTCTTCTTATTTTCTTACA
The DNA here is from genome assembly GCF_062004578.1 of Staurois parvus. Taxonomy (NCBI): domain Eukaryota; kingdom Metazoa; phylum Chordata; class Amphibia; order Anura; family Ranidae; genus Staurois; species Staurois parvus. The sequence goes on from NW_028317876.1 coordinate 11,383,637, forward strand.
TCACAGAAACCTGACTTTTTTAATAGTGGTATGTCGACTTTTTATATCCACTGTATATATTCATGAGAATTGCTATGTGCTCAATCTTAGTACAGTCTACCTCCAGGCTTGGCCTGGGGAGGTAATGCTTATCTGCGGGAAAGGTTTGACTAGGCCTCAAGCCTAGAAGGGGCCTCACATGCTGATTGAGGAGGAGAATGAGAGAAGTTGGATGGCTACTGGAGGTACCTGGTACTAGAATGTACCTAAGGGGCAAGTCTGTCTGACCTATTGAAGATCACATGACTATCCATATTTAGCTGTTCCTCTAATAACCAGTGCCGGCTTGTGCTCCTATTGATTCTGCACTGTGAAATACTGAAAGGGTCTGGTGAGTCTGAAGTTCTTTTCTAATATAGTTTTGACATGAATGTTCTAAACCCTATGTCCTCTCTCCCAGTTATGGAGTTCCCCAATAAAGAATTCAAAGATGTACTTAAACTGACTGGCGCCTAACTTTTCTTTGATCGCACATCCCTTCACAGGCCTAGGATCTGCACGAAAACAAGATGTCATCCTTCCCTGCCTTTGAGGGTCCACGCTACGCCTCTGGGGGTCAAGGGGGTGCTGTACTTATTTTTAGGGAAACTAATTGTGGCTTAAAGTACAAAAGAGAGCTTGGATGTTATCCAATTTCCTCAAAATGTATACAATAGAAGACTCTATCTATGCCAACATGTTATAAAAATCTCAGGTTGTTTGGTAAAACAGACTAAAGATTATTAACATTTAAAGAACCTGAGCAAAATCTTTTTTTACATGTTCTTGTTGCTTATCTCCTGCCTTCCCTGAATATGTAATCCATATTCTTGTTATCTGAGTAGTTCTAGTAAGACCGATCACTGCTATGCCTCCTATTCCCACAGACACCGGTCTTGGTAGATCCCATCTGTAGTTCTGTTCTCCAGCAAGCAGGGATGTATTTCCATCCCTGCTTATTGCAGTGGGCGGACCAGGATACACAGACCGCCGGTATGTACCGTCCATGGAGGTGGTATCCTAGGAATGACAGCCCCCCTGGGCTGCTCTGAAGGCTGCATCCAAGGGAGTCTGTAACCCTTGCTGCCTGCACATTGGGGTAGCATCACAGCTGGCTCAAAATCCTCTGTTTGCTGTACCATCCAAAGACCAGCTTTCGGAAGACCAGCTTTCTGGTTCTGGTAGCCGCTGCCCAATGTCCCCCAGTGAAATCACTGGTTGCTAGGACCGCCTGGTATCTAGCAACCAGTGATGTATATGCAAAGCCACAGAATTCACAGCCAGGAGGCTCCAACTTTATTCTATTGAGCTGCTCCACCTCCTCCATTGTCTGCCCTGCTTACCATGACTATGGAAGAGTCTGAGAGCTGTGATTAGGGGAGCCAGGAATAGAGAGACAGAGGATGGCATTCTGTGCTGGAGGAACAAGAGAGTGTAACTAGAGATGGGGGGGGGGGGGGGCAGAGCAAGCAGCTGGAGAAAGCAGCTGCACATCCTACACTGGCAGACCTGCAATATCCTCCGTGAAAATTCTGCCTCCACTGCTGTTCTGCACCAACAGCCCTTCTCTGCCTTTACTGACAACTGAGAGTACGGGAAAGGCTGACGGGCTTTAGTGATCACTTTGCTTCGTCTCCTTGTGCTGTGAGCTGAGCAATTGGAGCCAGTCAAGCCTTGATATGTAGTGGCATTGAGAGTCTTGCCCCCCCCCCCCTCTTTCTCTCTCCCTCTCCCTCTTCCTCCCTCTATGAATAACTTTTGGCATGTTTTATGAAACAACCTGAAATTTTCACAATTTGTTGGTACATGTAGAGCAGGTTTCCCAAGTGATAGTTCAGTGTGGACCTCAGCCGTACCACCTAGCAGCCTGAGTGGACTCCTTTCCTCCCACCACTGCAGATGTTAAGGATTACTGTCCTGCAGAGGGTGGGAGAAATGGCAAGGTGGACGGGGACTTGGACCCCCCATGCACCCGCCCACCGCAGCAGAGCGGGTGGAAGGAATGGAAGGTCTACAGGGGGAGCAGCAGTTGCCCTCTCCCTCCCCCTGAATACACTTGTCGCCACTGAACCCACAGCAAGGAGAACCTGAATCCCCTCCCCCCACATTCACTCACCTGCCACCGCTGTTGAAGTCACAGCAGAGTGGGTTGGAGGAAAGTAAGGTCTACAGGAGTATGCCCAACCTCTTCCCCCCAATGCACTCATCCACCACTGAACCCACAGTAAGGAGGAGGGCAGGAGGCACGGAGCCTAGTGGCAGGAGCAGGTGTGCACTCCCAGAAGAGGAGTCTAACTTGCCACTCTCCCAGCCCTCCACAACACTGAGTTAAGCTAGGGGGAGATTATGGGGGGGTCTGTGATGTCAAAGAGGGAGCTGTGATATGGGGGGCTGGGAAGTGAGAGGAGGAAGCTGTGAGGGGTGAGCTCTGATATGAGTGGCTGTGAGAGAGGGGAATTGTAATACTTGGGGAGCTGTGATGTGATAGGGAGAATCTGTGATATGGGGGCTGTGATATGGGGGGCTGTGATGTTATATAGGGGACTGTGATGTGAGAATGGGGAGCTGTGATATAAGGGGCTGTGATGAGAATGGGGAGAGTGCTGTAATATAAAGTTTTGTGAGAGTGGGGCAATAATGTGAGAGGGAGAAGCTGTGGTATGGGGGGCTGTGATGTGAGAAGGGGAAGCTGTGATGTGGGAGGGGGAGCTGTGAGAAGCCAGGCTGTGATGTAAGATGGGGGAGCTGTATTATGGGTGGGCTGTGATGTGATGTGGGTGGCTGTAATGTGAAAGGGGGGCTGTGATATGAAGGGTTTGTGATGTGAGGAGGAGGGCTGTGATGTCAAGAGGGGGTGAGCTGTTATGTGGGGGGTTGTGATTGCAAAGGTGATTGTGATGTGAGGGAGGGGTCTATGATTGCAAGGGGATGTGATGTAAGTGTGGCTGTAATGTTGGGGGCTCTGATGTGAAAGGGAGTTGTGATATATAGAGGGGTGTGATTGGAAAAGGGGGACTGAGGAAATTAATTGAAAAGGGGCTGTGACGTTAATGACCTGAGTCATAGAATAAAAATGAGATTCGGAACTCTGCAGAAAAAAAGGATTAAAAACTGGACCTCCATGAATTTTAATTCAGTACCCGTGATGTAGATTCTTGTATTTTGTAAAGTTTGGGGGAGATTGGTAAACATCTAAGCTCTTTTTTGGACGTTAAGCCACATTAAGCCCCCCAAAAAACAAGCTTAATGTCCCCCATTTTCTTTGTGGAAGTCCAAAATCTATGAAACTTCTAGGACATGTTTGGGACATTGAGAACTTGGACTGTGCAAAGTTTCAAGTCAATTGATTGAGGTTCAGGCACATTATGGTACGTTAAGCTCTTTTTACATTAAGCTCTTCACATTAAATGTTTTAGCACTGTAAAATATAGCTTAATGTGAATAACGCTTGGTGTGATTTACCAAATGACCTGAAATTTTCAGAATATGTTGCCATAGAGAGGGTCTTCCAATGTGTGAAGTTTGGGGGAGATTGGTCAACATCTAAGCTCTTTTTTGTACGTTAAGCTACATTATGCTCCCCAAAAAACAAGCTTAATGTCCCCCATTTTCTTTCTGGAAGGCTGAAATCTATGACACTTCTAGGACATGTTTGGGACATTGAGAACTTGGGCTGTGCAAAGTTTCAAATCAATTGATTGAGGTTTAGGCACATTATGGTACGTTAAGCTCTTTTTACATTAAGCTGTTCACATTAAATGTTTTAGCACTGTAAAATATAGCTTAATGTGAATAACTTTCGGTGTGATTTACCAAATGATCTGAAATTTTCAGAATATGTTTAGAATGTAAAGTTGATGCAGCGCTGAAAAACTAAAGCCTAAATACAGTATATAACCAGATAGTAAATATGAGTAATAACATGACCCAAAACCACCTAGGGATAAACAGAAAAACAATGGCCCTTAATAGACTAGTAACAGTGGTTAAGTGCAGGATAAGGTGTCCATAGTTCATACAGGAGTGTAGGTGAATCACAGCACACTTCAATGAACGTGACCCCGGGCAGTCTTGCTGCAATGGCCTCTCACCTCCACTCTACGACCCTACAGGGCCATAAAGCGTAATGTAGATCACCACGGAATCCTCCAATTCAGGGACTCTTTAGATAGATTGGCATCACATAAACAGGGACAGAATTCCTCCAGGCCAGTAGGTGAATAGAATAGACTCTCCTCCGATGTCACAACCGCTCAAATGCTCATAAATGAGGAGATAAACACAATCCTCATAGTGTATTACCGCTTTATTTGAGTATGGACAGCAAACAAAGAAAAGAAGGTAATACACTTACATAACAAACGGCTTGTATGGAGATGCAATGCTGGGTGTACAGCAGGATCAAAAAGGTGCACCAAGATGGCGTCACGCCGGAAGTGCGTCACCACGCTATTGCCGTCGACGCGTTGCGTCACGTACCTCGTGACTTCATCAGGACAGCGTGATTGGCCGGCGGCACTTCCTTATAAAGGCCAGGAGCCGCACCCATCAAGACCACAATGGGCGGTGCGATCGCGGCCATATTTTATTAGTCCAGCATGCCAAAAAAGACCCAGGCAGCCATATACATGTAGTCTAATAAGGACAGACCTTCTCCCATTAGGTCTAGCAATCCTAGTGAAGTAATACACTATAAAAAAACAACACACATCCATGTCTCTCCATAATCAACACATAGAGAGACTAATATATAAAAAATATATAAAAAATGTATATAAATGTAAAAAAACACATAATTTAATGAAAATCAGAAAAAAAAAAATTATAAAAACGAGCATAACCATATAATGCCCTATACGAAATGCACTAAAAAATATACGAATAAAAAATATATATATATATAAAAAAATACATATATATTAAATAAAAAATGATGAAAAAACGCTCCTTTGTAATCCTGCATGAACTCTTTACATCAAGTACTAAAACACACATTATATCTACATAGAAGAGGTTATCGATCACTGATAAAACAGTTCAAGTCGAACTCAATATTGAGTCCCATCGGGGCAAAAGTATCCATGAGAAAAATATATTTTGATTCTATCTGACTTAAAGATCTCACTTTGTGGGAACCTCTCCAATGTTTCTTGTATTTCTTGACTCCCCAAAATTTAAGACCAGAAGGGTCTTGATTATGGTATAGCCGAAAATGATTGGATAGACAGTGTTTCGGGAAGCCCTTTTTTATCTTCTGAACATGTTCTCTCAACCGGACCCATAAAGGTCTTTTTGTCCTTCCCACATATTGCAAACCACATCCGCATTGGAGAACATACACGACCCCCTCCGTTCTACACGATATAAAGTCCTTAACTTGAAAAAACCTACCATTACTAGTAGCTGAAAAGGAACTCAATCTAGTGTTCGAACCCCTGGTGGCTCTACAGGCATAACAGGTCTTACACGGGAAAAACCCTTTATAATCAAGAAACGTAGCCATAGGACTTTTAATAGGGGGGTTCAATACACTACGAACCAATTTGGACCTAAGGGAAGGAGCCTTCCTGTATATGAATTTAGGTGTAGCCGGTAACAATTTTGAAAAAATGGGGTCGGTTATTAGAATGGGCCAATAACGTCTGAATACACTTTCTATCTGTTTATAATTACTGGTAAAATCCAGAATAATCGCCGTGTGGTCCCTCAAATCTTCTGTCTTGGGTTTATCAACAAGAAAGTTACTCCTCATCGTTGTTCCCACTTCTACGATCTTATTTTTGATCATTTCTCTAGAATAACCTTTGCTACAGAATCTCTCTTCCATAATGTTAGCCTGCTCATAATATTCCTTGATATCTGTGCAATTCCTTCTAAGTCTGACCAGCTGTCCTTTTGGGATATTCATCAGCCAAGGAGGGAAATGGCAACTATCTAATGGAATGTAACCATTCCGATCTACTTTTTTGAAAAAAGTTTTAGTATGAAGATTGGCCGCCGGCCAATCACGCTGTCCTGATGAAGTCACGAGGTACGTGACGCAACGCGTCGACGGCAATAGCGTGGTGACGCACTTCCGGTGTGACGCCATCTTGGTGCACCTTTTTGATCCTGCTGTACACCCAGCATTGCATCTCCATACAAGCCGTTTGTTATGTAAGTGTATTACCTTCTTTTCTTTGTTTGCTGTCCATACTCAAATAAAGCGGTAATACACTATGAGGATTGTGTTTATCTCCTCATTTATGAGCATTTGAGCGGTTGTGACATCGGAGGAGAGTCTATTCTATTCACCTACTGGCCTGGAGGAATTCTGTCCCTGTTTATGTGATGCCAATCTATCTAAAGAGTCCCTGAATTGGAGGATTCCGTGGTGATCTACATTACGCTTTATGGCCCTGTAGGGTCGTAGAGTGGAGGTGAGAGGCCATTGCAGCAAGACTGCCCGGGGTCACGTTCTTTGAAGTGTGCTGTGATTCACCTACACTCCTGTATGAACTATGGACACCTTATCCTGCACTTAACCACTGTTACTAGTCTATTAAGGGCCATTGTTTTTCTGTTTATCCCTAGGTGGTTTTGGGTCATGTTATTACTCATATTTACTATCTGGTTATATACTGTATTTAGGCTTTAGTTTTTCAGCGCTGCATCAACTTTACATTCTATTCATATTGCCCTTGGTTGGTATGGGACAGATGCTGGCTGCTTTTTAGTTAGTTTTTTATTCACCATTTACCATAAGAGCGCAGGAGGATTTTTTATGTGATTCAGAATATGTTGCCATAGATAGAGTCTTCTACTGTGTGAAGTTTGGGGGAGATTGGTAAACATCTAAGCTGTTTTTTGTACGGTAAGCTACATTAAGCTCCCCAAAAAACAAGCTTAATGTCCCCCATTTTCTTTGTGGAAGGTTGAAATCTATGAAACTTCTAGGACATGTTTGGGACGTTGAGAACTTGGGCTGTGCAAAGTGTCAAGTCAATTGATTGAGGTTTAGGCACATTATGGTACGTTAAGCTCTTTTTACATTAAGCTCTTCACATTAAATGTTTTAGCACTGTAAAATATAGCTTAATGTGAATAACTTTTGGTATGATTTACCAAATGACCTGAAATTTTCAGAATATGTTGACATAGATTGAGTTTCGTATTGTTGGAAGTTTGGGGGAAATTGGTCAACATCTAAGCTGTTTTTTGTACGTTAAGCTACATTAAGCTCCCCAAAAAACAAGCTTAATGTCCCCCATTTTCTTTGTGGAAGGCTGAAATCTATGAAACTTCTAGGACCTGTTTGGGATGTTGAGAACTTGGGCTGTGCAAAGTTTTAAGTCAATTGATTGAGGTTCAGGCACATTATGGTACGTTAAGCTCTTTTTACATTAAGCGCTTCACATTAAATGTTTTAGCACTGTAAAATATAGCTTAATGTGAATAACTTTTGGTGTGATTTACCAAATGACCTGCAATTTTCAGAATATGTTGCCATAGATAGAGTCTTCTAATAAAGTTTATTGCACGTTAAGCTACATTAAGCCATTTTCACATTAAATGTTTTAGTCTGTCCCCTGGGACAGGCATTACACCGTCAATCATAGTAGAGATTACTGTTACTGGATAATCACAATGGTCACATGATGAGGATCCAGTTTTATCAGCTTCCTATCTTTAGTATGAGACCAGGAGCTGTAGCCAATGACTCGTTCTTGGAGCATGCAATTGAGCCCTCTTCCAGCACAAGCACTGGGACACATATGTGGCTCCCTTAAAACCAACTCCCTGGCCACCCATATATGTGTTGTGTGGTCATGGTGTTAAAAAACAGACTTTTTTATACAGAACAGAAGGAGAGAATCTTTTTACTGTGACTTTGAAGGTGGCATGGAAAAATCCTTTACATTTCATGCTTGGTAGATTACTCGCTCTGCTCAGCTCTGCCTATTAGATAGAATCACTTCCCCCCACCCTATAGCAGAAGTACTGCTACAGGGTGGCAGGGATGCGCAAAATCACGTACATATACGTGATTTGCATTTCCAGCATGTATGCTATTGGCTGCTGAACATGTCAATCACTGGGTCCCGATTCTCCTCCAGGAATCGGTGATCGTCGGCAGAGCTGACAGGAGAGAGACCTGTGTGTAACAGGTCTCTCTCTTGTCAGCATAGACATGCTACTTTGCACAGCAAAGAAGTACAAAGCAGCATGTCTCGCTAGTAAAACACACACAGCACACACCTAACCCTTTGATCACCCTAGATGATAACCCCTTTTTGCCCAGTGTCTTTAGTACAGTGTCCGTGCTTTTTATTAGCACTGATCACTGTATTAGTGTCACTGGAATGTCAGTGGCAGTTAGTCAGTTCCTACCCAGTGTCAGAATGCCCGCTGCAGTCCCGCAGTCCACTATAAGTCGCTGATCACCGCCATTACTAGTATAAAAAAAAAATTCCAGTATAAATACTGCCATTTGTAGATGCTATAACTTTCACATAAACCAATTAATATACACTTATTAGGATTTTTTTTAGCAAAATACATTGTAGCCTAAATTTATGAAGAAATTAAATTTTTTAAATTTTTTTCACGAGATATGTTTTATAGCAAAAAGTCAAAAATATTGTTTTTTTTTTCAAAACTGTTTTGAATAATTTTTTTGTTTATAGCTCAAAAAATAAAAAGTGCAGAGGTGATCAAATACCACCAAAAGAAAACTATTTGTGGGAAAAAAAGGACATACATTTTATTTATGTACAGCATTGCATGTCCGCACAATTGTCAGTTAAAATAACGCAGCACCATATCACAAAAAATGGCCTGGTCAGGAAGTGAGGAAAATCCTCTGGAGGGCAAGTGGTTAAACAGAAAAGTGTGGAATTGTGAGAAGTTCTGATCGTTTATAGTATTAAGATGTCCTTTTATAAAACAAAGATCAGCGGCGATCCTGCGGATCGTTGCTGATCTTCGATCATTAGTGGTTTAGAAAACAGAGATGATTAGCGGAGAACATGTTCTCCGCTGATCATCTCAGCACACAGATGGCCAGCCCTTCACTGACGATCTGTGTTCTCCTTCCAGATTCTCCAGCCCAGAGCTGGAGAATCGGAGGAATCGCAAACAAAGCAGCGGTAATTTACCGCTGCTTAGTAAACAGTGTTTGACTGATCTCTTATTGTAATCTTGCGAGATTATAGTAACAGCAGCCGTTCTCCAGCATTCAAAGCGTTTGTAGAAGGCTTCTCCCTTCATTCGGAGAAGTGATCTACACTTCTTCATAAAAAGGCATTCAGAGGAGAACTGTCTCCTCTGAGAATGCCAGAGAACTGAGCAGCGGTCATTTACCGCTGCATGATAAAAGGACACCTAAGTCTGGAAAAAGATAGGTCCCATGCCCAGCTGAATTTTGGATACCTAGTGGGTTTACATAAGTGGGTTTTACTGGTATTAATAAGAGGTAGGTCATATACAGTATTAATCAGCTTCTTTGTATAAATGAGTGATATAAATACTGTGTGCCCTTGAAATGTGAACAATCTAGCATTTTCCTTTTATGTTACAATGCCATGTATACAGTATATGTTCAATAAATTTAAATGATATTTTCATCACACAAGACAATGCTCTGGTTCTTCTACAACTAGTTTTTAAGCTTCCTTTTTTCATAGTACTATACTGCATTATCTTAGGGGCCAATTCACACTAGTGCAGTGATCATCATTTTACTGCTGTGTAAAATGCCCGCCACCACTAGGACACCCAGAAAATAATAATTTTCTATGTGTCCTATTCACATTGAAATGCAGCACAGAGCTGTGTTGCAGTGATCTGCAGATATGCTGCATTTTATTGCAGAGCACTACACAGGATTGCATGTCACTGTACAGTACTGCATGCTGTACAGTGACATCTATGCGGTGTCACTTTTGATCACGTTAAATAAAGCTTGTTTGATAAAAACAGAAAAAAAAGAGATCTATGTGATGTGCTGAAACGCGCACCACACCGCCCCCTAATACGGGCGCACTGCAGCCAGAATGGGCAGCTACAGGACAGTTAAACCACAGTGGTCTAACTGTCAGGCAGCTGTACGTTTACTGTGAACAAGCCCTAAAAGTTTGATAGAATGTTAACACAGAGTGTCCAAAAGTAATTTAAAACCACAACCCCACATTCCCCCATCCCCCTCCCAACCTAATATACACAATTGTTTTCCATAATATTTGAAATATAGAGTTCAGATATGGGTTTGTTAGAAATTGGCTAGTGCTAGAACAGTACATGAGCACTTGAATAGGCAGCAAAAAGAATGAGAAGTAAACATGGAAGGTTTTATCCTACAGTTTGGATTATATTACCTGGGAGACAATAGCCACAAATATTGTAAAGTTAAGGTGCATTGCAGCTCCAGATGGCAGTGAAATCAGTTGCCATCTGGAGCTCGAAAAAAAAAAACTATACTATATTCACTCCCAGGTCTAAGAGTCTGAGCTACATATTATCCAATTTCTTTGCAACCTATCCCAAATAATCTAGTGGAAATTCCTTGCCTGGGTTGCTTTAGAATGGCAGAATGGCAGATTCCAAGTCACAATTTCTTTTTGTTTTTACTTATGTTATTTTTTACATTTTTAAAGTTTTATATTGATATTTTTTTGCTTTTTATGTGGTTGTCAGCTTGCACACTGCGGAGGCCAGGCAATTTCTCTACTTCTCAGCATCTACTTGTAATTTTTACAAAAAGTGTATTTATTTCATTTGTATCAGGGCATTGGAAGGAGTCCTACAGCCATAGACTAACCACCCTTCCTCAAATCAGGGCTATTCAAATAAAAAAAAAAAGAACAAATCAGGCAAGCCTAAAAATTGAGAGAGAGGTATTGTCACATGGATGCAATCGACGGTAACACATTTGGCATATACAAGTGCCACATCCCTAGTTTACTTTTTATTTTACTTTTATATTTATTATTTATTTGACATGGCAGGATTTTAAAGGCACAACATGAACCTGTAAAAATTTAAAGTTTATTATACACCAAAAATGACTCTCTTTAACATTGATTTTTCAACTCCATATAATATAAAATCTTATTCCCATAAGAACGTGTAATTTCCTTGTTGCGTATCCCCACTTTGCATTAAATGTATGTTTTAACAAAGCATTACATATACAGAAATTAGCAAGTTCAGATTTTTATTTTGACAAGCTTGATGCATTTTCTGGAATATATAATGTGAGGATAAGCAACAATGAAATGACATGTTCTTATGTGAATAAGATTTTATGTTACAGTATATGGAGCATAATATAATATTTTGAGATTTTGGGCATGTTCCATAATGCAACTTTTGGTTGTATTACTATCACTGCTAAATGTGCCAGTTTCTAACTCAGTTTGGTTGTTAGGAGACCTGGCCATTTAGCTGTTAGCCAGGAGTTCCATGTAAACTGCTGAATATAAACAAATGGGACAAATGGTGTCTTACACATAAAAAAAGAGAAAAAATGGCATGGGGTTCAACATTTATACTAGACCTTTAAGGTGGTACCCTATGCAAAAATGATAACAAAACAAAAGATGTGGGATCCCCAAAATCTATACCAAACCTTCATCCAGGCATGCATATTGTGAAAGGGGGAAAATAATATGTCCCCACCCATCCTGAACCATACCAAGGACACCCCTGAGAAAGCACCTTGTCGGCATGTAGATGAGGCCAAGGACTTCTGTCCCACAGCCCTAGCTGTAGTGTATTGTATAGTCTTACAGGTGTACCATTTCACAGGCAGGTTTAAAGGGTCACCTTTTAACAAAAAATAATAAATGCACATTTTTTTGCAGGTAAAAAAATGTGCATTTATTACTTTTTGCTTTGGGAGCAGATCACTGGTGCCATGCAGAACTCCTGCAGACCTGTCACTGTATCAGTGTGTCCATTCAGGAAAAATCAATGAACTACCACAGCACTCAGCAGCGCTGTGGAAGTTACTCTAATTGAGAACTATAAACTGACAGCCTTAAAGGCTGTTGGAACTGGAAGTTTTCTTATTCACAGAACAGTGACATGGCTGGGCAGACAGAGCACTGCTCAGCCACGTTTTTGTTTTCTTTTGGTGGTCATTAATCACCACTGAGTTTTTTTATTTTTTGCTAAATAAACAAAAAAAGACCAAAACTTAAAAAAAAAGTGTTTTTCTTCTGCTATAAAATTTTGCAAATAAATAATTCTTCTCCATAAGTTTAGGTCAAAATGTATCCTGCTGCATTTCTTTGGTGAAAATAACCCAAATTAGTGTATATTATTTAGTCTGTAGGAAAGTTATATCGTCCACAAACTATGGTATATATATGACAATCGATCAATCCTGATGTACAATCTCATTTCTTGAGGCCTGAAAACACCAGGATAGTACAAATACCCCACAAATGATCCATTTTTGGAAAATAGACAGTCCAAGGTATTTAGTAAAAGGAATGGCAACTTTTTTGAAGATGTAATTTTTGTCATAATTTTTTTGAAAATTAAGAAATGTGCAAAAAAAAAAATTTACAATTTATTTATTTATTTTCTTAAATATTGTCACCAGTCCAGTACAGCGTTATCATATAACTGGTGTGGCAGTGATCAGGAACACTGACTGGTGACAGTATGTAGAAAAAAAAATTAAATTTTTTCTTTTTTATTACATTTTTTCTTACTATTTATTTTCACTGTGACCAGAGCAATACAGTGCTGTCATAGTAACATTGTACTACTCTGAGGAAACAAATTTTTTTTTACATGTTATGATTACCTATACCAATGAATTTCATTAATATTAGCAACTTTTTTACTGAATGAAACTGATTCATTCAGTCTATTTTGTTGTGATTTGCTGTGATTGGACAAAGCTCATCACACAGTACAAATGGGCTGTGATTGGCCCTGTCTGTACCATGTGGCCACTGTGACCAATCACAGTTAACAACACATTTGTATGTAATGGATGGCATGAAAGGAAGGCATCCATTGTTTACAATTCTCATGTGATCTGCTGTGACTGGTCACAGCAATCACATGATATTGGCAGTGGTCCAGTGTAGTGATCAGTCATCGACTGTGTCCGGTGGACCTAGCCAGTGACAGATAGTGCCTTTGTGTGGCCCCGCAGCTCCTCGAACAGGGTCTTCTGAGAGAATGTCATATAACATTCACTCAAAAAGGGGAGCGTCCGACCCGACCATCAATCTGCTATAGGCTAGGCGGGAAGGGAAGGTGTTAAAAAGAGTTTGGTGCTTAAGTGCTTCCATAATAGTTGGTGAAAACAGCCCCCTTCCTCTAGTTCATGCCCTGGGCTTTGCCACATTAACATTTTTCTTTTTTAAGCATTATTTACAGATTTACATTTTTAAACTTTTAATTTAATTAGTTAATGTATTTATTTATATATAGGGGCAAGAATGAAAAGACTGTTACTAAAACACTTATAAGAGATTGTACCATGGACTAGTGGGTGTCAAGATATTACCACTTGAGAAACGTAACCGTACCTTGGTGCATGTGTCATGTCAATGAGGGCCGTCAGCACAGCAGGGGTAATTTGTGACTGAGAAACTGAATTTTCGTAAAATGCATCAGACCTGGATTACAGAATACTATTACATACCCACTGCAGATTTTACTGAGAAAGCTAATACATTTATTTCATATACATTTACCTATGAAAAGACCAAATACTTTTGGGGTTGATTTATTAAAACCGGAGAATGCAAAATTTGGTGCAGCTCTGCATAGAAACCAATCAACTTCCAGGTTTTTGGTCAAAGTTCAATTGAATAGGCTAAAGTTAGAAGCTGATTGGCTACCATGCACAGCTTCATCCAATTTTGCACTCTCCAATTTTAGTAAATCTACCTCTTTGCCTGTTATTCTCACTGTTGCTACTGTTGCTCCAGCAACTTTTCCTCCTTCATCTTCTTTCCCTTTTTTCTTTTGCCAAAAAATCAATAGACCCTCTCAAATAAAATAAAAAGCTGAAGCTATTGTTTCTTTTGGAAGAGAACTCTCTATGCCTTCTGTCTCAACAGTTGTCCCTGTTCACCCTGCCTTTTGTCTCTACATTTAGGTCTGTGTTGGTTGTCTTGGAAATGTGAGCTAATGATGCAAAGTCTAAGGAGTCATTTGATATTCACCAACCCACCAATGGAGTGGTAAGTGGGGTACACCAAGGCTTTGTCCTGGGACTAAATGTGTTTAACTTACTCATAAATGACATCAATAAAATAAAAGGGTGGGCAACTACATGGCAAAGGAGGCTCAATGTTGAAAAATGTAAACTTGGGGGTTAAAAACAGGAATGCATGTTACTCACTAAAGAGAGAACCTTTGGGGGAATCCGGGATGGAAAAAGATCTGGAGGTCTTAGTAGATCACAGGCTCAGCCATGGACTGTAATACCAAGCTGCAGCAAGCAGAGGCAGCAGAATATTAACATGCTTTAAAATGTGTATTTGCAGTTACATGTTACACCCATATTCAGGGTGTAACATGTAACATGTTACAATTGTACCTGCCCCCGAACCCCCCTGCCTGATCCTCTGTTGTGACAGCTAGCGGGGGATCTTCTCCCCCTGCTAGCTGTCACAATTTTAAAGAAATGTGTTTTGTGAATGCGAAGACCAGAAGTTCTGACAGCCTTTGCGGCTGTTGTTTTGTGGTTCTCACTGTTGAGCGCTGTGGTAGTTCATTGGTTCTTCCTGTCATTATAAAACTGTCTGCCCATACGAGGTATGAGCAGACAGATTACTCTGACAGTCTCTAGGATCCCTGCATGGCACCAGCGGTCTGCTGATCACTGGTGCAATGCTTTTCAGGCTGATAAAGCAAAAAACAGTAAACACACATTTTTCTATCTGCAAAGAAATGTGCATTTATCATTTTTTGTTAAAAGGTTGAACTTATCCTTTAAGCACCATGTTGATATGACAGCTGTGACCTCACCCTTTTATAGAGAGAGGACTGGCTTATTCAAAAGCCCCCCTACTGGACCTTTACAGCCATATAACCTACGGTAAGTCCACAGGTCAGAGAGTGCATTATGATTTCAAAGAAATTCAGTTTGGTGAAATCCCAAATAAAATTACTGAGACCCAACATTTTGAACAATTATATTACTTTTTAAATCTTTTAGCAGTATAATGTCTCATTGTGTGTTGATGTTAGTTCCTGAGTAAATGAATGTATTTCTCTGGGTGATTGGATTTTTGTAATAGAAATGAAGTGACATTTGACATGCCACAATTGCATTTTTACAGATCATCCGCATTTTAATTAGCCACTCTCCTAAATCACTGATAACTGTGTTGATATTATTTTCCAGAAATATGAAAACAAAACAATGCCTATTGTATTATTTAAAAATTACACAGCACTGACAAGTTGTTCAGGAGTACACTACAGGGAGAGAATGTGGCTTATCGCAGTTCAAATGTGGTTACAAAGCAATAATGAATTTATCTAATCAATTGTTCTGAATGGCAATAAATCAATGTGGATATAAAATTGCTCATCATCATTACTGACCTCTTGAGTAAGCTATTTCTTGTACTGTGTCCTGAGCAGTGCTTATTTCTGTCTGAAGATAACAGTGAATAGGTGGGATGCTATTGTTTTGCACTGGGAGCTCTACATGTTCCAATTTGCTCTGGCATATCTCTGAAAATACCCAAGTCCCAACTGCTCCTGTTTATATTTAATGAATGTTTACTTCTATTGATAAGAGTTAAATGAGCAGACTGCAGGAATTATCTACCTTGTAGTAAGCAAAAAACAGGATCCCTAATGATATCTGTTTATTAAATAGATCAGCTTTCATTTTTTTTTTCTGTTGCCTTTAACATGCTTCCAGTGAACTGCAGTGGGAGGCATACAAAAATAAATACTAGCAGTGGGGGAATCTATCAAGGTCTTACTGTTAGATGTAAATTTAATGAACAACACTTTCAAAATTAAAATCAGGTGCAAGGTTAGAAAAGACTTAAAACAGCATTTTATCCCAGTCATTTAGTTTGAAAATGACTAATTTTGCTTAGAGAGTTTAAAGCATGAGTGTTCTAGACGGAGTGAAGATTGTGACAGATATAAAAAAGCTTACATGTGTATATTTAATAGACCAAAAGGGAACATATCAGAGTTCATTGTTAAGGTTTACATATTCTTACAGTGGAACTTTATACTAGGAAATACAAAATGGGCAGACAGGCAGGATTGTTAATGCAGAAGAGACATGCTTTGTCTCTTCTGCATTAAAGCTACGTACCTGGCTGTGCACCCCTGTACAGGGAGCTGTGCACATGCATCTCACTGTACAAATTCAGCAATGCTGAAGCTGTTGGAATTCCTGTGCATGCGCATTGGCCTGGCCGCCAGTGATCAAGACCCAGAAGCCGGATGTCTGAAGTTGTCATCAACCGGCGGGGAGTTCCAGGACAGTACTTTGCTGGATTGAAGGTGAGTACAGTTCTGCTTTAAGGCTGACTACAAGATTGCAAACCTATCTAGATACCTTTACTAATGTATTATTGAGGGTAAATCTACAGGCAAAGGTACAGTCCCCTTGGACCAAAGCAAACTTATTATTATGATTATTATTAATAATAATAATAATAATAATAATAATAATAATAATGAAATATAAAATTTAATAATAATATAATTATGTCCAGCACCATAAAGTTAATATGTAATATTCTAATAGTTAGACTCCGTTCATATCTATGCTATGCTTGTATCGTTGTTGTTACATTAATGGTGCAGTTGTCAACATATATTTTAGCCATATTAATGGCTTAATTAATGGGCTTAATGGCACATGTAAAATACACATGTAAAAGCATAAAAAACACACCACAATAAATGAAAAGCAATAATGTGGGAATGGGACCTAAAATATGAAGTATTGCTGGGGGGAGGTTCTGATGGCCTAGAATGGAGGCATCTCCATCATTAACCTCCTACCAGAATGGCTGAGTGTTTATAGCTGCAGTCACTATGGAGTAATACATCCTCAAACATTGCAGTGGCCCTGCAAGTCATTTACTCAACAGCTTGGGCCACCCTACTTCCCCCTACCAAAGCACCTGCTCTGTGTTTATAATAGAGATTATTAGGCTGGAATGTTGCTGAGTTATTGTGAGTTGACCTGCTGAGAAAAATGACTTCAAGGCTTCAGCTGTGAACTTGAGGATACATTGTTCAACAGTGCTTCCAGTTACAGAGGTCACCTAGAGCTTGTTTTATTTATTTGAAAGCTAATTTATTGATTGTTAGGTATAAGTAAATTCTTGACTAACTGTCCACAGCCTGGCCACAAGATCACTTTAAGACCATACTCATTGTTTTTTCACTCATGGTTATCATTGTTCTCTCCTCTCCACATGGTAAGTTGCCACTACTGTAAGGATCAGTTGATTGTGCTTTCCTACCTGACAACCCTGGTGCCCACTTGGTTCTCGGTCTTAGAGCCGATGTGAGACAGCTGCAGCATCATACTGAGGTACGTATGTATGTTTGTTTTTTCCATTACCCTATACTTCTCCTATAAAACCATTTTCTATTATAAGGGCTCATTCACACCATGGTGCAGAGACGTCAATTTTTCTGCAAGCTTTCTGCAAGGGCACAATGAAATCAATTGTACTCTGTACCCTGTTGCCACCATTTTTTCTTGCAGGAATCTATAACATGTATAAAACTTAATGAAGGGTGCATGAAAACTGATGTAAACTGATGTCTCTGCAAGTGAAATCTGTGTGTCAGTTTCATCAGTTTTTTTGCACATATGTTGCGAGCGAGGCCTAAATGTCAGTAGTAGTACTTTAAAAAAATCACTGCTGGCAAAATGTTTCCCAGTGCAATGCCAATTTCCTGTGCTAGTTTTTAACAACCCTTTGCCTATTTGCCCAGAAAATGGGCATTTTGATATGGCAAATTTGGCTCCCACTGGCTCCGTTGACACTTGGGTTCAGCATCCAAACTCCCCTTAAGTTTGTCAAACCCTTCTCAAACTGAACCCTGGGCAGTTCAGCTTTTTCCTAGTGATAAGTCATGTGCAGGTCACATGTCTATCTTATGGGGTTTCTGTGCAGTACAAGTATGAAGTACAGAACAGGAATCAGAAGCCTGAGAACACACAATTATATTTTTCTATATTCTTTAAAGTTTTGTTGATCCTTCTAATAAAATGGAAACATCAGATGCCTGGTTGTGTGACCTTTCTTCTTTTACAGTTAACATTTGACATCCACTCATATTATCTCTATTTTATCATCTTTATGCCATTGAATATTAGATGTGTAATGGTACATGGTGTTTTCTTCTTGTAGTACTTTTTTACATGGTTCAATCAGAGTTTTTAATCATTTTCTGAATAGATCAAGAGTAAATATTCACTCTCTTATTCTACTTACTGGATGTCACTCCACTTCCTCAAACTCAATCTTTCCAAAACTGAGCTCTTAGTATTCCCGCCAGCCCGTGCCACCTCCACTGACTTCACCAT
The DNA here is from genome assembly GCF_062004578.1 of Staurois parvus. Classification (NCBI taxonomy): domain Eukaryota; kingdom Metazoa; phylum Chordata; class Amphibia; order Anura; family Ranidae; genus Staurois; species Staurois parvus. The sequence continues at coordinate 11,402,196 of NW_028317876.1, forward strand.
AAATATCGATAACACAATCATCAGTCCATCCCCTCATGCCAGGGTACTAGGTGTAATCCTAGACTCCCATCTGTCCTTCCAGCCCCAGATCCAATCGCTGACAAAATCATGTAGACTTCACCTCTCTATGATACGACCGTTCCTAACCTCGGAAACCACTAAGCAACTCATTCGCTCCCTTGTGATATCACACCTTGATTATTGTAACTCCCTCCTCATTGGCCTACCTCATCACAGGCTATCCCTACTCCAGTCTATCATGAATGCTGCTGCCAGACTCATCCACCTTACTAACCATTCTGTATCTGCCACCCCTCTCTGCCAATCCCTCCACTGGCTTCCCATTGCCCAACGGATAAAATTCAAAACACTAACAATGACAAATAAAGCCGTCCACAATACTGCCCCAAATTACATAACCGATCTTGTCTTTTAATATCACCCAAACCATACTCTCCGTTCCTCGCAAGACCTCCTACTCTCTTGCTCTCTTATCTCCTCCTCCCATGCTCGTCTCCATGACCTCTCCAGGGCGTCCCCCATCCTCTGGAACTCCCTACCCCAATCTATCAGACTATCGCCTACTCTACTTACTTTTAGGCGATCACTGAAAACCTATCTCTTCAGGGAAGCCTATCCCGCCCTCTGCTAATACTGGAATCCTCTTCTCTTCCAACCACTTCATCCCCCACAGTTGTTACCTATTGTACCATTAACCCCTCCCTCCTAGATTGTAAGCTCCGAAGAGCAGAGCCCTCAAATCCCTCTTGTATTGAACTGTATTGTTACTGTATTGTCTTCCACTATAATGTAAAGCATTGAGCAAACCGTTGGTGCTGTATAAATCCTGTATAATAATAATAATAATAATAATAATAAAAAAACTTACCCTACAACTGCATAAACATAAAGTGTATTTATACCACCATCATTTACTGTAAACGTTAAGAAAATATTTATCATTTTAAATATTTTTGGTGTATTTTAGTGCATTTTGCAACAACAAAAATAGCAAACAGCTTAAAGACATATACAGTCATAGCCAAAAATATTAGCACCCATGCATTTCTGTAAGATGATTGAGGTTCACTGATGTTTTGGGGTTGCTTTGCTGCTTCAGGCACTGGATGTCTTGACCGTGTGCATGGCATTATGATATCTGAAGACTACCAAATAATTCTGGGGTGCAATGTAGGGCCTAGTGTCAGAAAGTGGGGTCTTTACAGCAGAACAATGACCCATAGAGCACCTGTGAAAAGATCTCAAAACAGCAGTTGGGAAAAGGAACCCTTCCAATGTAACAGTCGGTGAGCGAAGACTGGTCCAAAATTCCAGTAGACAGGTGTAAGAAACTCACTGATCATTACAGGAAGCAATTGATTTCAGTTATTTTTCCAAGGGGTGTGCTACCAAATATTAAATTGAGGATACCAATAATTTTGTCCAGTCCATTTTTGTGCTTTTGTGTGCAATGTGCCAGCTTTGGCTTTTTGTTTCTCCACTTTTTTGTGTCATACCAATATAGACAAAAGAAATAAACATGAGAATGCCTAAACATTTGTAATTGCAGTTATTTTTAGTGTAAAATGGTGCATTATCTGATAGAAATGCAGGGGTGCCAATACTTTTGGCCATGACTGTAGGTATGCATTATACAGTTTAACTATATGAAAACAACTTTCAAGCCTTCCATTACAGATGTTGATCAGGGCTCAGGGATATGTTCTATTCTATGAAATTCAATTCATGTATTTGACCTACAGTACTTCCACAGCACTTCCCATTAAACATAGATAAACAAGACAGTAATAGGCGGGGGACATGTTTACAACAATACCATGCTTTTAATGTCACTGGATAGCACAAGAAAACAGTCTGAAGGTCTGCAAAAGGTATACACATTCCACATCATTTAGGTAAATAGGGAGGTGCTATGAACAAAAAAAGGTAGTATGTGGGCATGATAACATGATATGACTGGAGGCAGTCAATGTATCCATAAGTGAGGTGGATGCTAAGTGAGAGCTAATTTAAATTTTTAGACTACCCAAGCAAATAAAAAAAGATGTACACAAAGCAAACATATGATAAATGATGGTCACCTTGCATCAGGGCTGCTGAAGGAAATCATGGGGCCCTGTACAGCCTGCCTGACAGCCCTCGCACCCACCCTGAAAATATCAATTTATATTTTCACTCAAAATACAATAAAATCAATAAAACACAAAAAAAACCTGCTAAAGCTCTGTGTGTGAACAAGGAATTGGGGCTCATTCACATGGGTGCTGTGGCCTGTACAGTGTAAATCAATGGCTTGTATGTGTCTGGAGTTGTGTGCAGGCAGTCTTTATTACGCCATGAGGAAGCAGCAGCTGTACGAACACAAGTCATTTATGACATATCTTTTGTGTGTAGAAACTCATGTGAGTGTCAGCAGCACTGGTATACACAGGAATTTGAGGAGTTATTTGTTGCGCTGAAGTTTTATTTGTACATGTCTTAATTTGACAGGTGTGTGGGTTCAGGTGTATGGCCCCAAACAAAGACAGTGTGCATGCAGGGCCTCCACACCTGCCAAATGAGGACCTGTGGCTGTCTTTGTACAGCCACTGCATCCCCCTATAGTAACAGGCGGCCCCAGGAGCATGAACAATCCAGTTATTCACTCTGCCAGAGTACTTATGTGAAATAGTCCATGCACTCATGAGGTTGGGGGTGGCAAACACTTCATGGATGAGCTGCAATTGTATTGCCCACCAGCTGCAACAGAGGCAACAGCTAGGGGTGTACACATGCCCTAGCCATGATTGTATGCTTTGCAGCTATGGCAGAAATTATACCCCTGTTGAACAAAACCTAATCAAGCAGTTGTGCTGAGCAAGTGCAAGGTTAAAGAAGGCAGGGAGGAGGCAATATGCACCTCACCACCTGTCAAATGCTCTCTGAAGAGTGATCCAAATGCCAACTGCTCTTCAGAGAGAAAACCACATGTGAAATAGCCCTTACTTTTTTTATTAATATTTTTTAGAATTTGAATGTTGTTTCTTTACATTTTTTTAACTGCCCTGTTAGGGGGGGGTGAAATATCAGGGGTCTAATCAGACCCCCTGATGTCTCAGATTTGAAACTGGAAAAGGGACTGAGGGCATAGATTAATTAGTCCCTTTCTCTGAAGCAGATGAATGAACAGAAAGTGTGGTGAGGCTTCCTGCTCAGTCAGAAACTGAAGCAGAGTGAACACAGTTTACTAATTTGAATTTGCAGCAAATCCTGTAGGTGTGAAATTTGTGAACGTTTTTTCTAACCAAAATGCACTGTATGGCATTTGATCCATGGCCATTGGGCTTATAAGGAGGCTTTTGGATAACCCAATGACTTAACTAAATGGGGGTCATGGAGCATCCAAATGTTTGTAATATATAGCTGCTGTAGAGAAAAGATATGGAAACCTGAAAAATTGCAGATTTGGGTCAGTTAAGTAATTATGCTTTTCATCTTATTGCTAGCTCTTTAGGTCATCTCTCCCTTTTTTACCCTTTCTTTTCTTAATATGTGGGGGGGCTGTATTTAATTTAAGCTTGTGGTTGATTTGAAGACAGCAGCCACTTTGAACTACTGCCTCATCCATATTAAACTGTGGTCTCTTATGTCCTAATGGGAGTTAAATAGTAACTATCTAGCAGCAGGACAGTTGTGCTCCAGAGAACATGGACAGCCTCAGAGAACCAGTGGAGAATTTATATTCACCAGACACATTTGTAATCTTAAACTACCTGAAAAAATATATTTTTTAACTGAAATGAATAAGATTTGAATGCTATTGCTGTACGTAAGCCAAGTTAGGTGTAAAAAAAATACATTGTACAAACAAATATGCACTGCCGAAATATACTGTTGCTGGGACTATTGGTGAAAATTTAAGGGTTTCCATGTAACCCTTGTAAAAAAGACCCTCTTCCCGTTATATAGTAATTTTGACTTTTCTTTGGTATTGATACATATCCCCAATGGCAGTACCCACCTTCCCATACCTTTTATTTACAAAAGCTTGCCTATTAGAATTGGTCACTCCAAAATCCACTGGGGAATCAACACTTTTGTGAGTGTTGAGTGCCATGATCCCCCATGGCTATCACTGGTTTCTCCTGTTGACCTCCACATCACCACAGGATACGATCATATTCTTTTACAGGCAACCCTCAACTGATACATTTTAGTAGAGTTACAGGGTCACTTCAAGCCCCTTTGAAATGCTTGACAAGTTTGTTAAAAATGCAAACAAAAGATCCTAGCTACACAGTACCAAATGCGGTGCTGCACCAGATTGGCTCACAATCCACCCTTACAGATAATCACTGCTCATCAAAGCTTTCCAGCTCATCGCTAATAATAGTCCACACCTCAAAAAAAAATAGGATGACAAACCCTGTTGAAGTCAATAGGGGCAAATTTTGTTATTTATTTATGGCCATTTGTAGGGCTTGGTAGAAAGCTATTATCAAACAAAAGGCGGGAGGCCAACCACTGTCATGTAAGACATACAATAATCCCAAAATAAAAACAAATGTAAAAAAATACAAAACAGCATTTCTCCTTGCGCAGGATCGTTAGTTTTGCCTGAAAGCTCCCACATACACAGACCACCCTTTTATAGAAGGGAGGTTTGGATTTCCTTCAAATTATTATCCCTTGTGTCTTTGTGTTCTGACAGGGAGACTGCCCTTTCAGCATGACTGGATGCTGGTTTTCCAGCATATCCCTTTGACAAAAGCTGATTGTCTGCCCAGCTTCTGTCAGAAAGACAGCTGCACACACTGACCAAATGTTGGCTGAACTTTGTTGAACTGGCCAATATTTGGCCTGCGCCTACCCAGCCTTACTTCTAATAGTAAACCTCCAAAATTTTGGGCACAAAATTTCATGAACTTCTTGAAACCTGCTGGATGCACTGCAAACTCATGGTAGTGGTGAACCAGAACCTCATCCTTACCTCTCTTAAGAGTCTGGGATGGGTCTGAGATGCTCTTCAAAGGGCTGTCACTAATGTGCAAGGGAAATGACTGAAAATAGTGAACATAATAATTAGTGAATCAAAATCAATGACCCGATACATCGATTATAGAATATTTCACATTTTTTTCAGACTTTATGTGAAGCCTAAAACTTGAATAAGTACCAGTGGCAGAGCCGAAAGACAATTGTCTTCCTATATTTTTATTCACTTAACATATGATGCAATTTATGATGAAGATTTTCATCCATTGTCTACAAGTTCAATGCTGAAAACTCACACAGAAGATAAAATATTGTCACTGGAGCAAGGGATCAACTAAAGCAGAACTATCAAAATTTTACAACTGCATATTCCTTGAGAAATAATGGATATCATTATCAGCAGCGCCTGTCCTAAGAAACTTGGCAAGGTTAGCATTGTTTGTTACAGCTTTGCCTATATTAACATACACATTAATATTTATAAATATTTGATGTCATGTTAATTTTTCATATGAAATGATTTATACAATATTGGTCTGTACCGTTGGAGGGCATTTGCAGACTTTTCTACATAGAGCAGAAAGGATACAATTTCCTTTAAAGAACTCAGTTGTACACGATTATACTTATAATGCATCACTTTGAAACAAAAACGAGTCTTGTAAGTAAGTAAATTACCAAAACCATGCATATTGTCCATTAGCAGTTTAAATAAAACATAAAGAAAGGTTTATATTGATCCATTTGCTGCATATTAAAACTTTGTTCCCCTTTTAATGCAGAGAAAGTGATGCTATACTATAATTTACCTTTCAGAAAGCAAACAAATAAAAGCAATTTTATGCTAATGCGACATATTACTCTTAGTTTGTTACAGCAGAAATATGGTCACTGTTATACTGAAATGGAATTATAAATTAAATTCCATTTTTTAAAAGTAGAACAGCATATTCAAGCCCTATAATTCTTGATGAATTGCATAAAATCAATTAAGAGATTAAGATATCAAGGTAACAATATTTCATTTTATTATCATTTATCTCTGTTCAATTGTATCTTGTTTTAGAAGGCAAAAAAACCCCACCTCTATTGTGTATTATTTATATTTTTTTATGTTGGTCATTTATTAGAAATATGCCAGAAATATATTATATATACAGTCATGGCCGAAATTGTTGGCACCCTTGATATTTCTCCAGGAAATCATGTATTTCTCACGAAACGTATTGCATTAACACATGTTTTGCTATACACATGTTTATTCCCTTTGTGTGTATTGGGACAAAACAAAAAAAGGGAGGAAAGAAAGCAAATTCGACATAATGTCACACAAACCTCCAAAAATGGGCTGGACAAAAGTATTGGCACCCTTTCACAACTGCGGATAAATAAGAATGTTACAAGCATGTGATGCTCCTGTAAACTCACCTGGGGCAAGTAACAGGTGTGGGCAATATAGAAATCACACCTGAAAGCAGATAAAAAGGAGAGACGTTCACTTAACCTTTGCATTGTGTGTCTGTCTGTGCCACACTAAGCATGGACAACAGAAAGAGGAGACGAGAACTGTCTGAGGACCTGAGAACCAAAATTGTGGCAAAATATCAACAATCTCAAGGTTACAAGTCCATCTCCAGAGAACTAGATTTGCCTTTGTCCACAGTGCGCAACATTATCAAGAAGTTTGCAACCCATGGCACTGTAGCTAATCTCCCTGGTCGTGGACGGATGAGGAAAATTGATGAAAGATTGCAACGCAGAATAGTCCGGATGGTGGATAAGTAGCCCCAAACATGTTCCAAAGACATTCAAGCTGTCCTGCAGGCTCAGGGAGCATCAGTGTCAGCGCGAACTATCCGTCGACATTTAAATGAAATGAAACGCTATGGCAGGAGACCCAGGAGGACCCCACTGCTGACACAGAGACATAAAAAAGCAAGACTACAGTTTGCCAAAATGTACTTGAGTAAGCCAAAAGCCTTCTGGGAAAACGTCTTGTGGACAGATGAGACCAAGATAGAGCTTTTCGGTAAAGCACATCATTCTACTGTTTACCGAAAACGGAATGAGGCCTACAAAGAACAAAACACAGTACCTACGGTAAAATATGGTGGAGGTTCAATGATGTTTTGGGGTTGTTTTGCTGCCTCTGGCACTGGGTGCCTTGACTGTGTGCAAGGCATCATGAAATCTGAGGATTACCAAAGGATTTTGGGTCGCACTGTAGGGCCCAGTGTCAGAAAGCTGGGTTTGCGTCCAAGATCCTGGGTCTTCCAGCAGGACAATGACCCCAAACATACGTCAAAAAGCACTCAGAAATGGATGGCAAAGAAGCGCTGGAGAGTTCTGAAGTGGCCAGCAATGAGCCCAGATCTAAATCCCATTGAACACCTGTGGAGAGATCTTAAAATTGCTGTTGGGAAAAGGTGTCCTTCCAATAAGAGAGACCTGGAGCTGTTTGCAAAGGAAGAGTGGTCCAAAATTCCGGGTGAGAGGTGTCAGAAGCTTATTGATGGTTATAGGAAGCGACTGATTTCAGTTATGTTTTCCAAAGGGTGTGCAACCAAATATTAAGTTAAGGGTGCCAATACTTTTGTCCAGCCCATTTTTGGGGTTTTGTGTGACATTATGTCATATTTGCTTTTCTGCCTCTGTTTTATATTTGTTCCAATACATACAAAGGGAATAAACATGTGTATAGCAAAACATGTGTTAATGCAATACCTTTTTTGTGTGAAATACTTGATTTTCAGGAAAAATATCAAGGGTGCCAACAATTTCGGCCATGACTGTATAAAAAGACTAAAAAAAGAGAGAGAAGCAAAGCTTGCAGCTGTAGTCTTGAGGATGACCAAAATTTCTGCATGACACATCAAAGGTCTGCAGCTGTGACCAAGTCCACGTTATCTCTTGGGAGCTTTGCCAATTTTTTGTCCATCTGCCTTACAATTTTGCAACAGGTCTTTATAATTTGCAGATTAGATTGTTTAAAATCTGTTACTAGTCATCTAAAGGAACTTTCACAAGGCAAGGAACTTTTATGATTATTATGGAAGTAGGCATTCCCTCCGATGCAGCTTACATATTAGTTTTGTTGCAGTAAACCTAACCCCATTCATGCAGTGACTCAGAATTGCCATAAAACATGTAACTCAGTGAATTTCTGCTTCACCCAGAGCCTAATCAGATACTATGCTGTCCTACTAAGTTCTCATACACACTGGACGTTTTTACAACTGCTGTTTTTGGCTTTTTGTGTTTTTTTTCTACAGCCAATAAACTCCCCAGCATGTTATCCTATGTGTTCATGCACACATAGACTGTAATCAGCGTTTCTTGTCAGAGCATTTTTTGGCAGGGGCATTTTTTGGCTGGAAAAACCCCCCAGAACTAGTGGGTTTCTAGAGGAGTTTTTTTAGCTGTAATAACGTGGCAAACTGCATCAAACTGATCGTTTTTTTTTAGTAAAAAATGCTAAAAAATGCAGACACTGCAAAACACAGCTAAATGCTAATGCAAAACACTAAAAAAGGCTGGAAAAATCACGTTCTTAACGTGTCTATACACAGATAATGCTACAAGCAGGGGCGGACTGACAACTCATGGGGCCCCCATGCAATAGGAGATCATGGGGCCCCCGTGTCCCTGCCCACTCAAGCCGCACCCACACAAAGCCCGACCTACATATTACACTGCCCGCAATACATGTGTTTGTCACAGAATTTCTCTACAGTATGTTCAAAATAAATGTTTATTACACAAAATAAAGAAAAAAAACTTACATTAAAGAGAGCGCAACAATGGTACATTTCAAAATGAAGGTTTTAATGAATGTTTCCTATTCCTTCCACTGACACCAATGATAGGGCACTATTCCTCCCACTGACACCAATGATAGGGCACTATTCCGCCCACTGACACCAATGATGTGGCACTATTCTTCCCACTGACACCAATGATAGAACATTATTCCTTTCACTGACATGAATGATAAGGCACTATTCATCCCACTGATACCAATGATGGGGCACTATTCCTCCCATTGACACCAAAGGTGGGATGCTATTCCTCCCCCTAACACTAAAGATGCATGGTTTACTCCCACTGATGCCAGGACAATTTCTGATCCCAAAGACCACAGTCCGGCCCCCAAAAACCTGAGGGACAGTAAACTGGCCCTTTGATCTAAATTTGGGGTCTCGAAACTTTCTAAGCAAAGCATATTCATGTGTTAGAATGGCCCAGTCACAGTCCAGACCGAAATCCAATGGAGAATCTGTGGCCAGACCTGAAAATTGCTGTTCACAGACGCTCTCCATCCAATAACAGAGCTTGAGTGATTCTGCAAAGAAGAATGGGCAGAAATGTCCCTCTGTAGATGTGCAAAGCTGGGAGAGACGTCTCCAAAAAGACTTGCAGATGGAATTACAGCCAAAGGGGGTCCTACAAAATACTGACTCCAGGGGGCCGAATACAAATGCCACCACACTTTTCAAAGATTTATTGGTCACAAATGTTGGAACCATTTCTCATTTTCCTTCCGCTTCACAATTATATGCCACTTTGTGTTGGTCTATCACATCCAATCCCAATAAAATACATTGTAACATGACAACATGGGGGACATTTCAGGGGGGGAATACATTGTAACAGGACAACATGGGGGACATTTCGGGGGGAATATATTGTAACATGACAACATGGGGGACATTTCAGTCGTGAGGAACACCTTTTCAAGCCACTGTATATATCAGTGATATATGTACACTGAGTGCTATTCCTTATATATAGCACTGATATCTGTACATTGTGTGCTATTCCCTATATATATAACACTGATATTTGTACACTGGGTGCCACTCAGTGTACAGATATCACTGTTTTATATAGGGAATATAGAATAGAAGACTAATATTAACCCCTTGCCTACCGAGCACTTATACCCCCTTCCTGCCCAGGCCAATTTTCAGCTTTCAGCGCTGTCACACTTTGAATGACAATTGCGCAGTCATGCAACATTGTCCCCGTATGAAATTTTTATAATTTTTTTGAGACAGATAGAGCTTTTTTTGGTGGTATTTAATCCCCTCAGGGTTTTTATTTTTTACTAAACTAACCAAAAAACAACTGAAAATTTTGAAAAAAAAAGTTTTTTTCTTAGTTTCTATTATAAAATTTTGTAAATGAGTACTTTTTCTCCTTCATTGATGTGCGCTAATGAGGCTGCAGTGATGGGCACTGATAAGGCGGCACTGATGGGCACTGATGAGGACTCACTGGTAGGTGGCACTGATGGACATTGGCAGACATCACTGATGGGCACTGAAAGGCAGTACTCATATATGGCACTGATAGGCAGCACTGACTGGCACTTTTAGGTGGCCCTGACGGGCACTGATAGGCGGCACTGATTGGCAGCACTCATAGGCGGCACTGACTAGCACTCATAGGCAGCTCAGATGGGCACTGATATGTGGCATTTATGTGCACTGGTAGGCACTGATATGTGGCATTGATTGGCACTGATATATGGCACTGACAGACAGCACTGATTGGCAGCACTGACTGGCACTGTTAGGTGGCACTGATGGGCACTGTTAGGCGGCACTGATTGGCACCACTCATAGGCGACACTGACTAGCACTGATAGGCAGCTCAGATGAGCACTGATATGTGGCATTTATGTGCACTGGTAGGCACTGATACGTGGCATTGATGTGCATTGATTGGCACTGACAGGTGGCATTGACGGACACTGACAGGTGACATTAATGGACACTGACAGGTGGCACTGATGGGGCTACACTGATCATCAGGGTACTGGTCAATGCCCTGATGATCAGTGTAGATGTCCCCTCTGAGTAATGCCGATTACCGGCTCTCCTCTCCTCGCCAGCTGTCAGCGTGACAGCTGGTGAGCAAAGGAATGCCGATAACCGGCATTTCCTTATTTATATGCGATCAGCTGTGATTGGACACAGCTAATCACATGACCAAGCCAACGTCTTCGGCTCTTTCCGCTGATCAGTGATCTGCTGTGTCCCACGGACACAGTGCACCACCGATCATTGGAGTGGGAGGGCATCATATGATGTCCTCCCAGAACAAGAGAACCGCCGCCCGCCTGTCATTTCCTTATATGGAGTGTGGGAGGTGGTTAAGCTGCAGTGCTGTCAGTGTAACCGGGGTCGGAGGATTACACACTGACCTGCTGCAGGATACAGGGCAGGTCAGCACAACGATGACTCCGCTCTCTTCTCTGGCCGCCTGTCCTGTGGCAGGGATGTGGGACCCGACCCTCTGAGGAAACTCAGAGGAGAGGTGTCCAAAGTGCCTGCCGCGGCGCTGCCCCATTGCAACACTTCCTTTTTTCCTCCTTTCAGCAGCCGCATATCCAGAGGATGGACTGAGCCTCTCATGGGGCCCTCTAGTGACCACGGGCCCTCGGGAAGTGCCCAAGTGCCCTAATGGTCAGTCCGCCCCTGACTACAAGTGTTATTAAACACCCAGTGTGCATGGAAACTAATGGTTAGCTGACAGCTAGCTAACAAAACTAACAGAAGCAGCTTTGTGTTTCATTCCAAAACTATGAAGAGTTCTGGAAAACTGCAATACAATCACATAAACTGAAATTACAATATGCTTGTACAGATGCATACAATGAACACATTTCTTGCAAACAGCTACCTACAAATCATATTGAATACATTTAACTGTGAGCTAGCTATGCATGTGACTTAAACACAATGAATGAACTTACAGGCATATGTGCATCAAAGGGAGAAGGGAGACCTTCACTGGTGTTCTTCTGGAAGCTAAACTGGAACTGGACTGATGTGTGAGTGAAACTTCCTGTTTCCTGTTTCAAGATTTGCAAACACTGCAATTGCAGTGAATGCCCAATAAATTTCTCTTTACGCAACACAATGATGTGAATACAGAACAGATACAATAGATGTTTTTGATGATTCCTTTTAAAATACTGTACCTGTTCATGTTATCTTATCTATCATAGACTTCCATGGTGAGATGTCTGTGACCAGAATGAGGTATGTAAGAGTTCCCAAAGACAGCCACTTGTTTTTCTAAAAACTATGTGTGGTGCCCAGGGGCAGACTGACCATTTGGAAACTCAGGCAATGCCCCAGGGCCCGGGGTCAGTAGGGGGCCCCATGAGATGCCCCTGGTACCTTTTTCATAGGCTTTTTTGAGTTTGGGCAAGGACACAGGGGCCCCATGATCCCCTATTGCCTGGGGGCCCCATGAGTTGTCAGTCTGCCCCTGGTGGTGTCTATGGATGAGAGAATGTGCTTTGCAGGGTGTTTTTGGGCTCATTATAATACCCAGAAATGTAAAACTTTAATCCAATCCCCACAGAAGTTAATAGGGGGATCTTGAAGTTCAATTCTGACATTTTTAAGGCTAAAAGGTAAGAGACTGCTAAATAAAGGACATAGATAGCTGGGCACTGCCTGGAGGAACATGTATAACTGCAAAAAAAAATCTTTAAGAGATATCTTTTGTTCTTTAAAGGGTGACATGGGAGAAACATCAATCCTTCAAATTACATGCCTGGGGGATGCCTTCAGGCTATATGTGGAGTTGTGGAATAGTAGAAGACTAAAAGACAGCATCAGCAACATTGTATTCTGGCACCAAATAATTTTTCTTTGACATTTTTTCTTGACTTGCACTACTAATCTGAATCATTTCATGCTCAGATGCAGTAAGATACCGCTTAGTGAATTGTGTCTGTTCGATGCAGGGGCGAACTGACCATTTGGAAACTCGGGCACTGCCCGAGAGCTCGGGGTCAGTAGGGAGCCCCATGAGATGCCCCTGGTACCTTTTTCATAGGCTTTTTTGAGTTTGGGTAAGGACACAGGGGCCCCATGATCCCCTATTGCCCGGGGGCCCCATGAGTTGTCAGTCTGCCCTTGGTGGTGTCTATGGATGAGAGAATGTGCTTTGCAGGGTGTTTTTGAGCTCATTATAATATCCAGAAATGTAAAACTTTAATCCAATCCCCACAGAAGTTAATAGGGGGATCTTGAAGTTCAATTCTGACATTTGCAAGGCTAAAAGGTAAGAGACTGCTAAATAAAGGACATAGATAGCTGGGCACTGCCAGGAGGAACATGTATAACTGCAAAAAAAATCTTTTTTAAGGGATATCTTTTGTTTGTTAAAGGGTGACATGGGAGAAACATCATACCTTCAAATTACATGCCTGAGGGATGCCTTCAGGCTATATGTGGAGTTGTGGAATAGTAGAAGACTAAAAGACAGCATCAGCAACATTGTATTCTGGCACCAAATAATTTTCTTTGACATTTTTTCTTGACTTGCACTACTAATCTGAATCATTCCATGCTCAGATGCAGTAAGATACCGCTTAGTGACTTGTGTCTGTTCGATGCAGGGGCGGACTGACCATTTGGAAACTCGGGCACTGCCCGAGGGCCCGGGGTCAGTAGGGGGCCCCATGAGATGCCCCTGGTACCTTTTTCATAGGCTTTTTTGAGTTTGAGCAAGGACACATGATCCCCTATTGCCCAGGGGCCCCATGAGTTGTCAGTCCACCCCTGGTTTGATGGTTCAAAATGTTCGACCTCAAACCGAACATACTAGCACAATATGACAGACTAACTTAAAAAATAAATCTCTCCAGCAGCGTGCTGCCACCGCTGACAGGGATTCCAACTTCACCCGGGCTGTTGAAATGGTTGAGCCGCGATTACATCACTCCTGTACATGCATGCGGGAGTCACGGATACAGCACAGCTCTGGCATGCTGTCCATTGAGAGCGCAGTTCATATGTACCGGCAATGTCACAGGCACATATAAATATCTCCTAAACAGTGCATGTTTAGGACATATTTACTGTACCTACAGGTAAGCCTTATTATAGGCTTACTTATAGGTCCAAGATAAAAAGTTTACTGCCATTTTAAAAAGACAAATAATATGGTACACATTGCATAGGCATTATTTCAACAATTTCTTCTGAACCTCATTAGCTAAACTACATTCCTCATTCAGTTTTGGAGAACAGAAAACAATGCAATGTTTATATGTTTCAAATTAAATTTAAATTTAAATAGAAGTAATATGTTAAGCATTAAATATGCCATATTTCTACAATTCTTGTAGGCCTTCTTGTAGGAGGAAGAAGAAGACGCATTTTCAGTTGCTTATAAAAATGTGCTACCCTGAACCTGGGAGAGGGAGTGGCCTGCTTTATCCTGTGGATGCAGAACCTGCTTGACACACCCCCCCCCCCCTCGTTCCCAAGTAGCTGTCATAAAAACCTTTGCCTTTCACTTTAAGTCTCCCAGATATGATGAATACAGGGGGATGCCTAATTTTATTGGCAGCTATGGCAAAGGGGTTATTGAGCGTGTGGTACTTCATTAAGTGGTGATTCAGTGCTCTAAACTGTAAAAATCTAGCATGCAGAGATGATGTAATGCTAACAAAGGTCAGCTTTGCCTGTTTGAGCAACACATTCACACTGCTTACCCCCCCCCCCCCAAAAAAAAGGAATTGAAGACCCTGCTACCCAACCACTGTTCAAAGACCAGGAATCACATAATTCATAAGTAGATGTTATGGTGGTGAACAATACTATTAGTTCATTGCTTCCTGAGCCCTGAAAAGTTAGAGTTCAGATCAAACCTATGCTCAACCCAAACCTGAAGCCCTTAACTGGTGATGAGAAATTTGCCTATCCTATCTGGATTTGTGATCTGCTAGAATCTGTTCATATCTGATTACAAACAAATATTATACAAGAATACAGTGTGTTCTCCCTTTACCTGTAAGTGTTACTTAAAGTGGTTCTAAAGGCTTCAAGTTTTTTTTACTTTAATGCATTCCCTGCATGAAGGTAAAAAACCTTCTAAGTGCAGCTCCCCCCAGCACCCCCTTATACTTACCTGAGTCTGATCCTGATCCAGCGCTGTGCATGAGAGCAGCAGCTCTCTTGGCTCTCTCCCTCTTTATAGCCTCAGAGACTGTAGCAGGAGCCAATGGCTCTCACTGCTGTCGATGGGGCTGAGCTGTGCTCTGTGTGTCTGTGGACACACAGAACCAGCTCGGTAGTGAGCCTGCACAAATGCCCCTATAGCAAGTGGCCTGCTATAGTGGGAATTTAAGCAGGCAATGGTGAGGAATGCCATCTCATGATATTTGGGCTGCTCAGCGTTCCCCAGGATATTACTAAATATCTTGAAGAAGTTTGTTGTCACCCTTTGTTATACATAAGCTGTACATAACAGAAAAGGTAAGTAGTTTTTTAAAGTTTTAAAATAGTATTTAAATATAAAAAGTGAGGCTATAACCATAACAATGAGATGAGTTGTGTGGTATATTGATATTGGGGGGTCACCACCCCACCACAAGCATGAAAAAGTTTAAAAACTAAGAAAAAGGGATATTCTAGGGTGGCCTACCAATATCTATGTGTACCTTATAGAAAACCAACTACATAGGCATAAGTTCAATATAAAAAACATTTGATAGTTTTGATTAGACATACATTAAAAAACACATGTGTATATAGTCCAACAATAAAATAATTCATTATCCATAATAAAAAACTATACTTGTTTGTTTTTGTGACACGTTTCCAGGTAACAACTGCTTCTTCAAAACATTAAATCAAAGTATAATAGCTATCCTTCAATTTTAAAACAATGTGGATAGGGCCAAGATACAATTGTATCCATCCGAGCTGCGATGTTATGGATAATGTATTATTTTATTGTTGAACTATCTACACATGTGTTTTTTGTCTAATAAAACCTTTTAAAATGTTTTTTATATTGAACTTATGCCTATGTAGTTGATTTTCTATAAGGTACACATAGATATCGGTGGGCCACCCTAAAATACCCCTTTATTAATTTTTTTACCTTACAGGTTTTTCTTTTATTCTGTGAGGGGAGGAGCGGTAAATAATTATACCTTGCTAATAGTGCAAGGTTTACTTTAAAGTGTATCTAAACCCAAACACTTAAACCAAGTATGTAGTTGGGTATGTTTCTGTAATGTCAAAAAGTTTAACCTTTTTATACATCCTTTTAATGAAATAATTCCTGCTGATTCTACTAGCGAGACAATTCCTTCCCAGAGTGACAAAGATTACTGAGTTCCGCTGAGAGGTGCACTACAAGCACCTTTGCCCACATGTTGCACCTTGATCATCCCAGTAAAACTGCAATGTTAAGCCTCATTCTGTGGGAAGTTTAAAGGGAAAGTCTACAAGATGAGCATAGCACAGGAATGAAAATATAAACAAAGTAAGTGGAAAACAACAGGATGAGATTTGGTTGGCCTGGTGTTCTTTTCTTTTTTAAAGCATGAATGGAACTCTTTGTAACAAGAATGAAGGATCATCTGCCTGTCTGCATATTAAAGGAAACATGTACTGATATAAATATGGAGGCTGTCATTGCTGACCAGTTTAGATTTTCCAAGTTGTATTACTTTCTGAGGCACTGAGCCAGAAACAGCATGCAGATAGAGAAGTCAGGATTCCTTATAACTGTTCCCAGTGCAAACCTCATAAAAACTGAAGCCTTTACATTATCATAACAGCAAGCATTTTTCAAAAGCTACACAATGGCAGCCTTCCAATATCCTCAGTATTGAAGCTATTCATTCTTAACACATATGTGTAAATAAAAAATCATGTTAGGTGAAAAAGTTATGAAAATTTACGTTTTTGCTATATCTACATAGCCTGCCTAACTCATTGTGAGTACAAAGTGAATTATTTAGCAAATATTACATTTAGTTCTGATTGATATCATAAGTAATATTATTATCTATTGTTTTTCCACTTAAAAACCCATTCAAATTTCAAAAAATGAAAACACGGACATTTCTGGCTACGTTTAGCAAATATAATTGAGACTGAAGGTAAATGCAAAGAGAGAGAGAGAGAGAGAGTAAAAAAAAAAAAATCTTCATCTTGATTAGGGTATTGTGAAATAAAACAATGCCTCTCACAGCATCCATCCTATTTATATCAAGGAATTATAAAAAATAAAAAAGATAATTATGCCAAATGTTTTATTTATGTACCCCTAGTTCTATTAACTCCTTTTGCTGAAAATGAACATTTATATTTTAACTGAAAGTTTAGTCTAAAGACTACACTATATGATCAGATATAAAAAAAAAGTGATGAAACATACCAGAATTACTTGTTCCTTCTTACAATTGACAGTTTACAATTTCAAAACCCTATGAAATATTCTTCTTCAGTAATACTTTACTAAGGGACTGTTCTGATTTTTTAAAGTGTAATGACAGCAAATGTTTTTGTATGGGAAAAGGGTAGAATCTCTATTTGAGTTACTGTCTATTTCCCTGTTGGGGAGATCAGACCTCAACATTTGGCCTGGGGAATGTGAGCAATCAAATGTGAATTCAAAATGTTATGAGCAGGAGAAGCTAACCCTGACCCTAGTAAGATGAATTTCTAACAATCTAGTTCTGGGTTATCTTTTGTAGATAATTTGCATTTTACTTACTGTGGCGTCAGTTGCAAAGATAGCAATAAGTATTGTGGTATTAAAGCACGTTAGATGTTATTTTTCAAGCCATGTGTGCGTGTAAAACATATTTGTATCTGTATTGCTTGAGAATTCATGTCCACTTACTGGTCAGAGACTATGCAGATAATTTTAGCATCACTCTGGACAGACAATAGAGACACCAAATCTAACCAGACCCTTAGACTTCTTGAACCACTGATTAAAGAAGTAGTCTGACTGTATTATTAGGCATAAAGATTGTTGCATAATTTGCCAGAACTGACTGGATTAGGTGATCATCCTATCAGCTCTAGAGGTTCTATTACAGTTTATTGAAGAATTGATTAAACATGTTAAGCCAGGAAAGAGTCCCCAGGTCCCAGCAATACCTTACTAGATTTCTGCATTCCACATGCAACACACATGCACTACATTTAACTAACTTAGAGGGGACCTCTAAGTTAGTTAAATGACTCCATCAGTTACCAGTTAGTTAGCAGCTAACTAACTGGTAACTGGTGGAGTCATTTTACTAGGCAATACTGGTTAGTTAAATACTTTTCAATTTTGTACAGATCAATTTTTCCATTGCAGTCAATACATGACTTGACAAATAGTCAAAGTGTAGCATTGGTTGCATCCAGGGGCGGACTGACCATTTGGAAACTCAGGCACTGCCCGGGGGCCCGAGGTCAGTAGGGGGCCCCATGAGATGCCCCTGGTACCTTTTTCATAGGCTTTTTTGAGTTTGGGCAAGGACACAGGGGCCCCATGATCCCCTATTGCCCGGGGGCCCCATGAGTTGTCAGTCCGCCCCTGGTTGCATCTTTAAACAAGTGTAAAAATCTTTGGTGACAACAAATGAGGTTTTAATTTTTCTAAATATAAGACAAAAGTTAAAGTCACAGGCTCTTTGGGTGCTCAAAAATAATTGTGAGTCCAAACAGAAGCCATAATAACTGTAAAGGTTAGTCCACTAACTACAATATTTCTGTATGTAATGAGTTTTAGGTAGAAATGATTAACTTGTATAGAAAGTCAGAAACATGCATCTACCAAAGTCTTCATTTACCTGGCACTTACAACATTTTTTTCTTGAGAAAAATCTCACTTTTACTTATGATAAGAAAGGTGTTATTTTGTCCAGCAAAGCATACCACACTGTGACCAACACAGCTTTTTAAATTACTTTTATTTTTTACTATTTCTTCTTGATATTCTACTTGTCTGCAGTTTAAACAGTTTCTTCTTTCTTCATTTTGTCTATAAATGTAAATTTGTTTACAGCTATATTGTACAAACTGCATGTACTAAAGTCACATGTGGCCTCTTCTTTATGAAAGGATTGATTAATGTGATATAAAAAGTATGTATCCATTTTTAATGGTTTATAGCAATAAACTTATCAGAAGCAATTTTGCCCATGGAAATCTGCACTAGGATAAACAAGTCATAGTAACTGCATAATAATACTATATTGATAAGATACATAATGCCAGTACCAACAAAATTAAATGCATAAATTACATTTAGCAATGAAGACAGTCTAATTTCTGCAAGAGACGTGCTTCTACTTGTAACACTAACTAACCGCTCAGACATTAACATACAAAATATGCATTTATCAAAAACAATCATATTATATCTCAGTATTTTTGGAAAAAATGTTTTCAGTGTTTTACAATGAAAAGAAAGTTTTCTCAAATACACACTTAGGAAAAAAATGTAAAAGCTTTCAAAATATTGATTTAATCTCCAGCTTATATTTATGAGAATCTACAGTTAAATTACATTTTTGTTTGTCCCTTGTCAGAAAAACAAAACAGATCTCTGAAAAACAAGTTGTGGGGAATACATGCTTTTGCTGCAGCCAACAGCCCCTTGCAAAAGTCATTGAGTTTCAATAAATATAACTACAGTGAAACTGCCATACAGCATTAAGCTCAAAGTATCATTGTAACACAGCTCAAAAAGCAATGGTCTACGGACCACAGCAGACTTTCAGCATGCAGAGTGATGTGCGTCATTAAGATACATGGATATATGTCTTTTACGTTTGTTAAAGGAAAATTATATCAAGTACTGAAGTTAGAACTAATATATACAACATATTATGAAAAGTTTTCCTTGTTAAAAGCACATATACACCTAATGTAAAAGTGGTAATGATTACAATATGTTATTTAGAGCAAGTGAGCATTCTTCACAGTGCTTTACAAAAGACAATATTAACAATACAAAGAGAAGTGGAAACAAAAAGTATAAATGTAGTGCATTCATTTTACAAACTAATAGGAAGCGAAGAAGTGGTATAATAGGGGATCAGCCATTTAGGAATTATAGGTTGACAAATTGTCATACACGAATGCTGAAAGTAGCAATACAATTGATATACTGTATGTAGGAGTGGGAAGGGTGGGCAGGAAGGGCTGCAGGTGCAGTGTTTTGATGTAGGGGGGAGCACCGCATGGTGCAGCAGTGTAGCAGTGATGTGTTAGGTGCATCAGAGCAAATAGAGACTGTACTGTTAAGGGGAGTGATCTTTGCCAAACAATAAAAGTCCTGGCCTTTTGGTAAGAGTGTGTGTCAGGTAAGTGACCACCATTGAACACCAATGCTTTTAAGTAACCCCTCTAAACATCAATGGGAGGATTTAAAAAGCACTGTAACTGAGCCCAAAGCGGGTGGGGAGGGTGGTATTAACAGCACTTCTGCTAACCATCAATGATGGAAGGGTGCTTAATAGCACTGCAACTGACCTTCATTACTGCCACTGACACCTTGCACCTTAACACATGAAAATGTGCTCATGTTTTACAGTCTTTTGAAGAGTTGGGGCCCACAATTGAGGAGCTTTATACATTTTAACTTGATAACCACAGATGTCACCTTACCTTAATATATATCTTATATGAAAAAAAAAAAAGAAATGAGTGCATATTAAGGTTTGCAAATGCTTGGCAAAGTACCTTGTCCCCATGTAAATGTGAAAGATTTTATGTCATATATGCAGTGTGGATCTGTACAGAAAAAAATACAAAAATTAATTACAAAGTGATCATTATAAAACTAACAACAATTCAATGACATCCCTTAAAATGAATACTGTTTCTAAGAGTATGCACAATGTGTGCAACAACTGTGTTTCTGTCCCACTAAGATGTAATATGTCTTCTTGGCAGTAAGTTGAACTTTAATCAGCCTCCGGCTTAGGGTTCTTATGCACTCCTGAACCCAGCTGGCGTTCTGAGCAATCCAACATGGCACCAGACCAGCTGTGCCTCAGCTGAGTTAATAGAAATTCATGGCATATGTCTCATGGTGTTAAGAATAAAAAATATCACTTTAACAATGAATGAAAAAAAAAAAATCTACACAAGCTGGAGTAGGCTTATTACATGCCTACTATGCATAAGAATTTATTAGGTAAAAAATAATTAGATCTTTTTATGCATTTTTATAATTTTGCTTTATAATTTTGTAAATACATTTTTTTCATTGCTGTATGTATCCTCACTGGGAAGATGTACTTTCTCTGTTTGTCTTGGTGACCAATGTTACTGGGGCTGAACATGATAGAAAATCTTGAATTGTCATTAGAACAGAAAGAAATAGTAAATGGGGACACTTGCTCTGGTTAAAGAAGAGCTTAAGGTTTGGTCTTAACCAGGGGTGGACTGACCATTTGGAAACTCAGGCACTGCCCGAGGGCCCAGGGTCAGTAGGGGGCCCCATGAGATGCCCCTGGTACCTTTTTCAAAGGCTTTTTTGAGTTTGGGCAAGGACACAAGTTCAGAACCAAAAGCTTGGCTGTTTTATGGTTCTCCATTAACATCTATAGCAGACCGTCATCTTAAATAAGGATCTAGTATAGATGAAAGGAATCCCTGGCCACATTGTTTAGAAACAGAACTAAAGCAGCTAAAGCTGTTATTTTGGTGAAAATTTAAATACACTTTTTTCTTTGTAACTGCTAGTTTTGCTGTAGAAAGTTGTATACATTTCATAGACATGTCATTCATAGGAATTTTGCATTTTTAATATTTCACTTTAAGCATTTTTAAAATTGCTGCTCTCTGCCAAACTGAATTTTTTTTGCTCTGTTACACATTCCCGACGGCATTGTTCAGTCCCCATGTCATTTATTTATCCCTTGGCTATTAGCAGAATGTAAGTAATGTTCACAGAACCTGTCCCAAACCAAACCAAGATATGTTCAGCTGTACACATAGTTCTAGTGACAACTTAGGATTTCCTACATATTAAAGAGATTTCTTCTTACTTCCTGTTGAGCCTACAGAACAAGGAGTGACATATTGTGAACAAAAAATTGGGTTTGGGTATGCCACTGCTGTGGCTCTTGTTCCTATGCCACTGATATCATTAGCACTTCAGTAAACATGAACATCAAAGCCAGAACTCAAGCAATTTAGAGGGCAGTTAGGAATAGCATGTATTTCTCCCATGACAGGTACGCTATGACTGCCAGTTCATATTCATAAATGAACACATAAAAAAATGTTCTTTTATTAAAATTCTCACAAATGCTTTAGAAATCAATGCTCTGCACACATGGTATTTTAAATGGACAGGATTATGACACATGAATGGAATTTCAAGCAACATTTCACTTGTATTTAGGAGCCTGGCTCTTGTATGGCAGACAGGGCCTATTAAGTGATTCTTGCTATTGTAGCCACCCTGCCATAAGCAGAGGCAAGTAGTCAAATATTGTTCTGCTGAATATTAATTGGCCTAGGATAATTTGTAGCATCTCACTGGGCTTTCCCCTTGCCTTTGTTCTTGGCTGCTGCTAGTAGGTGTCACTGGCACCTTTGATAATAGACAGGAGAGCTGCTGATGAGCTATGAGTATTTACGTCCCCTTGGCCAACCACTAGGAGGTTTTTTTGCCAGTAGTGCATGCTGAGGGAAGATATAAATATATGGGGAATGGCTTGTTGAGTCTTTCTTCCTGGGCTGTGGCCTGGGGAAGTGTGTGCAGTAGTGTGTGCTTGCTGGGCCAAAAGCCCATTTGAGCCTAGTGCAGAATTTTCAAGCCAGAGAAAGAAGTCCTGTTGCAGGGAGAAAGAGTCTGCCCCTCAGAAGATATTGGTATTCTTTTGGATGCAAAAAGACAACCACTACCTGGTTTGGGGGCTTTGGATACAGTGCAGCCAGTGTTTACCTGATGGTCCTCATTTTTGTAATACACCATGCTCAATGGTTGGTAACATGCCTTCAATATTTGCAGAAGGGTTACCATCCAATGAAAGGAAGCAATTTCTCCCTTGAAAGGCACTTTACCCCCATTTGGAGAGGACTAGGTAATCAGTCCCACATCCTGTCTCCCAAAAGGGATAAGGGGTCTGTGGGGGTGGGGAGTAATCAGGAATCCACTGTTAGATTAAGGGAGCCCCCAGCTGTTGCCCCCCCCTCAGGTTAATGAGAATGGGGTAAATAGTACCCAGTGTTACTCATTTACTTAAAAAGTAAATACAAGCACTCACATCATGAAAAAATTCCCTTAAAAAGTCACTTATCCTTAAGCCTGGGTTCACATATGTGCAAATCACATGCACTCTCTGTGTGGTGTGACTGGAACCATACATTTAGTACCAAGATGGCCGCCTCGCCGGAAATGTGTTACCCCTTCAGGCCGACGCGTTGCGTCACAGTACCATGTGACTTCCTCAGAGCCCTGAGATAGAAATAGAGTTTTTTGTTGGGTGCAGTTGCACTTTTGTTTCTTCACTATTGTACACATTTTATGTACTCAATATTTGATCACTTAATGGGGTATTTGTAGTTATATGTGTGTATTAATATACACATTTGCTCACATTTTATAGATTGTTTCATGAGTCAATTATTATTTGAATGTGATTATATATATTCCTACAGCTGGAATTAATTTTTCACTTTCACCTTCATTGTTGAGCGTTTTTGTGTCCACATAGAGGAGTGTCACGTGGTATTTGTTACTTATTATCATTTTTGAGTATGTGGCATGTTTTCACTTAAATTTTCACTATAATACATATTATATGAATTTTTTCCCCACTTATATATTATATATTATATTATATTTTAATTTATATTTTTTATTTAGTAGTTTATGGGAGTAGCGCTACATTCCTCCATGCAATTGTTGTACATGATCATTGGTATATGATTCAATGTTAGCAGCAGCTCCCAATTAGGTTTCTTACACTAATAGTGTTTGAGCGCAGGAGGTCCACACCATCATTTTAGTTTACGGTACGTAGTAACTCTGAATAGTGAATGGTACAGAAGTAATTACAGACAGACGTGACAGAGCATGGTGCCGCTGAGCAGTGAATGTTACATATTTGTAGTGATCACAACAAACATGGACCACACAAACATGTGTGAAGAAAAACAGTCTAAAGCATGTGTTGAATGATTGCTACAGGTAATTGACACAATAATTCCTTTCAGAAACTTGTATTCCCAAAGCTCAAAGTGGCAATTGCATGCTGTAATACTCAATACAAATGGACATGAACATGAAATGAACATGGATATTACAACATAAAATGGACTGAATATAATATTACTTATATTCTTCATGCATGTTTGTAGAATGGTAAGACAATAACTATAGAGAACTGATTTATATTTGCCTGCAAAATACACTTTCTTCTTTTAAAGGCCAAGTAAAGCCCAACTGAACTTACATCCAAATACATTCCAGGTGTGCAAAATCTTTGCAACTGATTTACTAAAGACAAATAGACTAATCACTTTGCAAGGGAATTATGCTCAGAGCTTAGTAAATGTTTCAGCTTCTAAAATACCCAATTACATGCATGGAATATTAACAAAACAAAAAAAAGTATTTTGCTTGCACATATTTGGATGAAGGAAGGCAGCAGAGCTTCACCCCATTCACTAGGCAAAAGGAAAATACCTAATGATCCCTGTTGATTGGAGAGCTCTAATACTGAAACAGCTGGGGGAAAATGTTTCTACTCAAGCTGTGGGTAGCTTTTGTTTTTATGTATCTGAAATGTTTTTAGCTGATTTAAACTGAAAGTTCAATGGGTTTTAAGCAATATGCTCAAAACTGGGTAGTCATAAAGATCTGTGATAACATAAGTGCGATAAACCAGGTTGGAGTTGGCAGAAACGTAAATAAGTGATGCTATGAAGTAGCTCTTTGCTATTTCCTAAGAATTATTTATATAAGGACCAAAATTTTGAAAATGATGCATGTTCTCAGGCCTGAATCATAATAGTCAGTATATTTTCACATTTATTTATACTTTTTCCCACTTTTATATGCTGACTGTGCAACAGAAGTGACAGTGGTTGAGACATACTATAACATTGTCAATGCTGCTTTCAAGGTTATCATTTATTCACATGACTTAAATTGTTATTTTTAACTATGACCTGCTAGTTTTTTTTTATTTGCTCATTGAAATGTGCTGGGTTACTATACTGCATGTCCTTGGTCAGCATTCTTGTGTAGTTCATACAATGGTGCTCTGGAAAATCTGTATCATCAGAAATAATTCCTATAAATGTGTAAGCAGTAAACTGTCATTGGTTATTTTTATCCTAGAAATTGAGAGACAGGCACCCATGCTATATGTGATACACACTCAAATCAAGTAAATACATTAATTAATACATAAATAAATTAGCAATGATCAGTGTGAGATGTGACCGCAGCTGATGCTCCAACGTCCTAACTACTAATGCGCTGCAAAGAGCAGCACTACCACCATTACCAGGGGTTTATTAAAAATGTATATGTCCTATGATGCCAATTACATAAAGATGTACATATGATAAATACATGACTAAAACATAACAGTTCACAATGTGAATAAAATTACATGTACAAAGTCCATCAGTGCTTACAAAAGTGCTGACTTTACCCATCTGGGTTGGAGAGAACGGTAGGGCTTAGCAAGAGGAACAACAGTGCCTAGTGGGGGTCAATACTGCTGAAAGGGGATAGTGCCCAATGGAAGGTGGGGAGAAACAATAGTCCCCAGTGGGGGTGGGAAATAACAGTTGTGCCCAGTAGGGGGTGGAGAAAAACAATTGTGTATATTTGGTAGAAGTAATACCACCCAGTGGGGAGGGAGGGAGGAATAATAGTGCCCAGTGGTGGGGAGAACAATCATCTGTAGGGGAGAGTGGGGGACATAAAAGTGCCAAGTAGAGATGGGGGAGAACAATAGTGCTAGCAGGGGGCGGAAAGGAACAATATTAAAGTGTTACTAAACCCAGGACCCTGCATTCACTATATCTGGTCTCCCACAGTACACAGAACATGGAAATGCAATTATTTTAGTAAATATAAACTGCTAAATACCTTTTCTCAACAGCAGTTAGAGCAGTCTTGTGACTTCAGCAGAGCACTGGTTAAAGCTTGTAGATGTTTTCTCTCTGCTATAGGAGGATGCTAAACCCCTGACCTCTGTCTGGACAGTGCTGATTGGCCCTGTACTAATCACATGCACTCTCCCAAGGAAAAAAAACTCTCTAGCAATACACAATAAACTGAGCAAGTGCATGTGGCTATGGGTTCAGTCTGTCTTATCAATGTGGACATTTGAACAAGAGGAGGGACAGAGAAAATAGGATCAAACAGCTTTTTTTTTTTACAAAATGCAGAGAATTAACCCCTTAGGTTCCGCAGTGAGTATAACAAGCATGCTTTACTGCATATACAGACTGATATTACTGTTGTGGGTTTAGTAACACTTTAACATTAGTGTCAGTAGAAACCACTTACTTTGAACAGAAGTCTGTGTCCCTTGTTGCTGCTCTCCTTTGTTCCTCCTCTCTGCCTGGACTATATAGGCTCTGTCTGGCAAGAGATCATTCTGCCACACAGAGTCTGCAGAGAGCTGGAGTCAGATGCTGGAACAAGCGCTCCAGCACTTAGCTCCGAGGCACATCCTGAATTGTGTTAAAATCTCAGAATATTCCAATGGAATCAGGACAATTTGGGGTATGCTGTTAGTCTGAGTAGGACAACACAGCAGAAGAAATCCTTCAAATATTGTGCAGTCCCATTTTACTGATGCTCACTTCACAATTACTAACTGCTTCCACTGCGGTTTCACAAAGAACAGTCAGGTTTGATGGGTCAGCTGTCTCTTGGCACCTTAGAAACTGCAGTAAAAGTGTCATGAACGTCTTAGAAGGAACAGAAAAGCGAGTATCTACAGCTTATCATACGCTAGTAGAATTTTGCTAGACATTTTTTGTTTACAGAATGTTAGTTTGATTTTCTAAACATTAATGTAGTCAAATCAGTGATAATTTTTGCCAGTAGTGATGAGACTATTTGAAAATGCAGGATGGGAAACTGTTCTCATATGAACACATTTCTAACAGTGTATGAGATTTCCCTTCCATTCATATCAAAATTAAATGTTGAAAGCAAATTAAATTTTCAAGTTCTTTCAAAGGAAATTCATACAGTTCTACCACAGCCATACAATTGCTTTAAAAAATACTGGTATATTTATAAAGCTCAGCAGTGTGCTATACACATGTACATTATCCTCCACTTGCAAGCAAGCACTATTTATTTACGTAAATAGCAATCAAATTGATTAACCACTTGCCCTCCAGAGGATTTACCCCCCTTCCTGACCAGGACATTTTTTGTGTTACAGTGCTGCGTTACTTTAACTGAGAATTGCATGGTCATGCAACGCTGCACCTAAATAAAATGTACATCCTTTTTTCCCACAAATAGAGCTTTCTTACGGTGGTATTTGATCGTCTGTGCGTTTTTTATTTTCTGCGCTACAAACAAAAAAAGACCGACAATTTTTTCTATTTTTTGCTGCATGTCAAGTAGAAAATTTAAAAAAATCAAAGTTTGTCATAAATTTAGGCCAAAATGTATTCTGCTACATATCTTTGCTGAAAAAAATCCCAATACGTGTAAATAATTTGTTTATGTGAAAGTGATAGCATTTAGAAATGGCGGTATATATACTGGAATTTTCTTGTTTTCATTTTTTTTTTCACTAGTAATGGCGGTGATCAGCGACTTATGAGTCGCTGTGAGACTGCGGCAGGCATTCTGACACTGGGGGGAACTGACTTGGTGTCACAGACATCCCCAGTGCAACCAATACAGTGATCAGTGCTAATAAAAAGCAGTGTGCAGGAGCTGACAGGGGAGAGATCTGTGTTGTTTATTCACTGGTCTCACTCCCATCAGTAATACTCGGTAATCACCACACGCCAGTGAGGAAACACCGGCTGGGACCCGGTGATTGACAGCCGAGACCGCAAATGGCGGCGCGGGTAGGGCACGTGCGCGCCCCCTATCCGGGACTGCAAATTCAAAACGTATATATATGTGATTTTGCGCACCCGTGCCACCCTGTAGCAGTATTTCTGCTATAGGGCAGCGTAGAAGTGGTTAATTTTGCCAAACAATGCCTAAAGTTAACTCCAAAGTACACATTCTTATGCAGACCTGTGTACAGAGACTAGGGTTGCCTCCTTTTCTTCAAGCCAAACCTGAACACTTTAGCAGTTTTTTTTAACTAAAACAGTTTTTTTTGTTAAATAAAACAAAAGCATTCTTGTACCCATAAAACATGCTTAGATTTCTTTCCTGCAAGTAAGAGTCACAGACTGTGATATTTATAAGCTTCAGCACAATAATAATTTTTTTAAAAATAAAACTCTTCTGTTACATATGATTTTGTGTACACTGAAAATACTCAGTGCATTAACATTTTATCTGAGCCTACCTTAACTACTTGCCGACCGCAGATAGCCTAATGACGGCTGCACTGCGGCCGGCCAGTTCTGGGTGGACGTCATATGACGTCCTCCCAGAACGCATTCTCCTGCGCGCCCCCGGGGGCCCGCACCCGGCGATCTCTGTGACACAGCTGATCATGTGGCGTGGTAAAAGGCCAATCACAGCGGCCTTTTACCACGTGATCAGCCGTGTCCAATGACACGCTGATCACCGGGAAATGCAAATGCCGGTTCTCGGCTGCACTTTCCTCACGCTGTCAGATCGTGGGGAAAGTACTGCCGAAAACTGGCAGTTGTCAGAGCGGGGATCGGCATCGATCATCAGGGTCACTGATCATCAGTGCCCTGATGATCGGTGCGCAGCAGTGCCACACACAAGTTCCGCCCACCTGTGCCCAGCAGTGCGCCCACCTGTGCCCAGCAGTGCGCCCACCTGTGCCACCCAGCAGTGCGCCCACCTGTGCCACCCAGCAGTGTCACCACCTGTGCCCAGAAGTGCCACCTACCTGTGCCCAGTAGTGCCACCCACCTGTGCCCACCCACGTGTGCCCACCAGTGCCACCCACCTGTGCCCACCCACCTGTGCCCACCAGTGCCACCCACCAGTGTCCATCAGTGCAGCCCAGCAGTGCTGCCAGTCAGTGCCACCAGTCAGTGCCCAGCAGTGCCGCCAGTCAGTGCCCAGCAGTGATGTCAGTCAGTGCCACCTATCAGTGCTGTCTATCAGTACCCATTATCAGTGTCGCCTATCAGTGCCACCAATCAGTGCTGCATATCAGTGCCACCTATCCGTGACACCTCATTAGTGCTGCCTATCAGTGCCGCCTATCCGTGCCACCTCATTAGTGCCGCCTATCAGTGCCCTTCAGTGCTGCCTATCAGTGCCCATCAGTGCCACCTATCAGTGCCCATCAGTGCTGCCTCATCAACGCACATCAGTAAAGGAGAAAAATTACCTGTTTGAAAAATTTTATAATAGAAACAAAGAAACTTTTTTTTTTTCAATTTTTTTTGCACTTTTTTTGCTTATAGCACAATAAGTAAAGCTCCCAGCAGCGATTAAATACCACCAAAAGAAAGCTCTATTTGTGAGAAAAAAAATGATAAAAATTTCATATGGGCACAATCTTGCATGACCGCGCAATTGTCAATCAAAATGCGACAGCACTGAAAGCTGAAAATTGGCCAGGTAAATAAGGGGGTATAAGTGCCCTTTAGGCAAGTGGTTAAAAGAGACCTTCATTAAAATAGTCAAGGAATGCTTAGCAACCAGCAACTGTTAATACATTGATCACTTTGGTGAGAAGTAGACAATGTATAGTATTGTGTTTATAGTACAGGAGTCTGTAAGGTTGAGTGCTGCAGTCAGTATCAGGTTTTGGGTACATAATGCAGGGGTCCAAGGTGTGTAACGCAATATGTTCAAGGATCAGGAATATGTAAAGCTCAGGGTGCTGTAGTCAGTGATGGGTTTAGGAGTACGACACATAGAAAGCAGGGTGCAGGAGTACATATTGCACAGAATGCAGGGAACAGAAGAATTATGCACAGAATGCAGGGGTCTATGTAGTGCACAGAATGCAGGAGACAGGAATATCATGCATAGAATGCATGGGTCAGCAATATGCAATCCACAAAAGGCAAGGGTCAGGAATATGCAATCCACAGAATGCAGGGGCAAGAGTATGTAATGCATAGTAGGAGTCAGGGGTACAAAACAAAAAGAGTGCATGAGTCCGGGGTGTATAGGGGTAAGGAGAGTGCAAAATTACCCCCCCAAGCAAAACTTTCCCACACTTTACCCTTTCAGCAGAAATCTCCACTCCCTTCGTTCCCTCAAAAAAATCCAGCAGTAATCTCTATGCTTACCTCACCCTCAGCAAAAATAATCCCCTCCCTCCCAGAACAATTTATCCCACAAAACAAATCGTCTTCCCCCTTCTTCAGCACAAGTCCTCCTCCACCCTCATGAAATCCCCAGTCCTAGCACAATCCCCCACCCCTTCTTCCCCATCCCAGGACTTATTCCCTCCCCCCTCCATTACCCCTCTCAACACAAATCCTCTTCCCCTACCATTACAAATCCTCCTCCCCTACAATACTCCTCTTGGAATAAATTCTCTTCCATCTCCCAAATCCTCCCTCCCAGCACAGCCCACCATTCCAGTCCTCCCCATCCGATTCCCCTCTCCAAATCCCCTCCTGCACAAATCCTCTTTCCCTAGGTCCCCCTTCCCAGAGCACCCCCCCACAAATGTATTCTCCCAGCAGAAATTCTCTCCTCCTCTTTAAGCACAGCCCTTCTTATTACTCTTCTAGTACAGTCTTCTGCCTCTTTCCCCTTTCCCCCAAAATACCACTTCTAGCGCAAATCCTCTCCCTGAAAAATTCCCCTTCGCAGCACAAAACTTTTTCCACTCCCAAATCCTCCCTCCCAGCAAAACTCCCCATCCCAGCACAAATACCCCACACACCAAATGCTCCCAAGCATAAATCTCCCCAAAATCCCCCTCCCTATATAAATCCTCTCCCCCAAATCCCCCTTTCAACACAACACACTCTCCCCAATTCTGGAACAAATCCTTTCCTCCCATCCTCTCCAGAACAAATCCATATCCCCCCCCCCCCGCACACACACACACACACACACATACACACATACTCCATGTCCCCAATTCTATCCCAAATCCTCTCACCCAAATCTTTCCTCACAGTACAGACCCTTCCCCCCCAAACACAAATCCTCTCCCACCTCTAATACAAATCCTTACGCTAAACTAAGTTTTTGTAGGTCTTACCTGAGATTTGAACAAAATCCCAGCACCCCCCAAATCCAGGCCTGGAACCCAGTGTCAGAACAAGTTCCGGTGCTTGATTCTACTAACTTGCCTGGCAGGGGGGCACTATTGTGGACACTCAGGGAAATTGCACCACATTTGTTGTGGGGTGCCCGAGGTTCCAGATGTCACAATAATCCCCTATCTATTCTGAATATTTTGTCCGGGTTTCACACTGCACATGATTCAAAATCTGGACAGTCCGCATGAAACCCAGACAGGTGGCAATCCTAATAGAGACAGACAAGCTAAAATACTTTTCCAAACAACCAATGCTGTTTGAACCTTAGCATTACGTCAGAAATTTCACTACAGGAACCAGAAGTGACCAGAATTACTACCATAGTTGAAAAAATATGCAGACATGTTTACAGTGTTTATTGTGCAACAATTTACAATATATGTTAACTTTGGTAATAAACAAGGCAGTTGGTGAAACAAACACAAAAAGCAAAAACTGATATAAATAACAATACTACAAATATAAATTCACTAAAACTTGAAGATATTAGACACTCACCAAAAGGCAAGTGCTTTATGTGTAGAGGTGTAGTGTCACCAGCAGGCAAGGCCAGATAATAGATTCCTGAAAAGACGATGCCAAACTCTTGCAATTTAACCTCCCTGCTGTTGCCTTTACATTAAATGGGTATAGTTGTAAGGTGCCGAGGCTAAGCTAATATGGAACAGGAATGGGCGAAGGTGCCTGTGTTCAGTTCATGGGCTTTTCATCAAACCCATTTTTGTAAGTCCATGTGGAAAAATCAATTCTAGCCATTTTCAAGGCTAATAGGAGAAAGGTATTATATATATATATATAGTGCATGGGGAGCTGACCACTGCCACAGAGGTCATGTACCAATGCAAAATAAATAAATATAAAAAACACCATTCAGTGGTTCCCTTTTATGTGCATTTGAAGGCAACATGAGAAAAACACCAATCCTGTAGAACAGTACAATTCTCACAGTCAGTTTCAACAATATTATATTCTGGCATCACATATTTAGCATGTGTAGATATTTTTAATCTTACATTCTTGCTTAGCTTAAACACAAAATCAGCAGAACTCCAAAATGATTTATTATAGCCTTTCTTAGTCTAGGTTCACACCTATGCAGTTTTGTGTTTGATGCGTTCTTGCATTGCATTTTGCGTTTTTGCAATTGCATTTTGTGCATGTTTTTGCTGCATTTTTATGCGTTTTGTGGGGGGGGGGTAATTTTTTTTGTTGCTAGGCAGATTTTAACCACTGCCATCAAAAACTCATCAAAATGCGGCAAAACGCAATATATGCTTTTTTGCAGCATTCCCATTGAAGTCTATAGAACTACAAACGCAACATTTTGTGTTAAAGAAAGTCCCTCACCCTTTACAAAAAACGCACAGGGTGAACCTGTCCCATAGGAAATCATGGTAAATGGACTGTACTGCGTTTCTGCAAAATGCGGCAGAAAACTCTTAGTTTTGGATGTGACACCTACTTTTTATCCAGTGATAATAGGCCTGAATTGACTTCTGGATGTAGCAGCCACATGAGATCTGTCATAAAGGGACTGTCATGAGTGGTTAGGGTTTGTGAACCCTCTGTGCAGCCTGCATGCTGGAGGAAGGTGGGATCTGACAGCCCACGTGTGCAAGTTACAGCTGATCTTGGTAAGCACTAAATATTGGACTCACTGGCAGGAGTATAGGGCAGCACTGGTGTTCTAGGCTTAGAGGCAGGCAGCAGTACTAATTTGTGACATTACAGCACCAGGGTGCTGGGTGTACTGGGAGACAGGAGTACAGGGATATCTTACAGTGGGATGCTGGGCTTACAGGCACATAGGGGTAATATTATGTGCAAAGGACATTAAACTGCCCAAGGTTCCCAGGGAATACAGGTTACAGTTGGGGGTGTAAGAGGAGTCTAGTATGGGAAGGATACCTATTGGTATTGATAGGGGAAACCCCAGTCTGTCCACACATACAAAGGTGAAGGGTCTAGGTCAGGGATGGGCAAATGTGGCCCTCCAGCTGTTGTAGAACTACAAGTCCCATGAGGCATTGCAAAACTGACAGTTACAAGCATGACTCCCAAAGGCAGAGACATGATGGGACTTGTAGTTCACCAACAGCTGGAGGGCCACAGTTGCCCACCCCTGGTCTAGGTGTTGTGCTGAAGATGATTTGCAGGTTGCAGAACACTGACTCACCTGAGCTCCTGGACAGTCTGGGGTGCAACCAATGTTTTTGTTTTGTCTGCTTTTCAATAAAAAGACTGAACAAGAAAGAAGAGGAGATAATGAAATAACAATTAGAGTCTACTATTTCAGAAACAATAGCCATACGTATTGTATAGACTCCATGAATCCAATGAGAGTTGCTTCAGAGCTTAAGAGAAATAGATGAGACAGGTTTTATCACAAAACAAAATATTGGGTGTATTATTTCAGATAAAATAGCTAGAATTATTGTACATACTCATTGAATACTAATAATCTTTAGTAGGTTGCAATATAAGAGGCAAAGAGTAGGCAGGTTTTATCAAGAACGTAAACAAAGAGTGTATTATTTCACAAACAAAGCCATAAATATTGTGCATGTGATAAGGAAAGTTTCTTACAGGATGGATGAATGCATCTCAATAACAGAAAAAGATCCAACCAATTTGAGCAAGAGTTCTTTGATTGGGCCATATGTAGTTTAATGACAGAGCTGTAAAAATCTACTCAAAGCTTTACAATGACTCAGTATTACACATAAACTTTTTAACATACTGAACCTAATGTTGCAAAAGATCACAACAAACCCTGGCAGTGTTGCCACTGGAATAAGGATGGGCATATCTGTCATATGTACTAAAGATGGAAAAATGCCCAAAAATCAAGCTCAACAGAAATAGCATTTGGTGTACAATATCCAACCCAACTCACACATCCCACATTACAGCTCCAGTGAAACAATTTGAAAAAGTTGCCATAATTATGTAAAAAGTTTTGATATTTGTGGTTAATTGGCATATCTTTACTGTCTACTCTTGCTCTTGGTATGAATTTGTCTGGTCTATGGCCAACATAACACTTGTTTGCAGCAGTTTGTTTAGTATTTATTTTCCTTTTTTCAGTTTTATAGTACCAGCTATAACTATTCTTTATTTAAATTCTCACTGTTTAAAGCTGAAGAGACTGTAAACATACTGCAGAGTCAGCAAAAAGGCAATATAATTTGTAAATTCAATAAAGAATAATGAAGTATGAATTAGTACAGGCGTTTATACCATTTAAATCCAGTGACAGGTCCATCTGATGTGAACGGAAAATATGATTAAGAGGGCATCACCTCAGCTTTGCACTGTATCTGGGAGCTTTGGATCTCTAGCTGATTAGATATAGTCTGTGATTCTATGATACTCATTTCTTGATGCATTCTCCAAATAAATCCTCATTACAATCTCTCCAAGAAATAATTGATTTAACTATCAAAATGCACAGGCAAAAAGAGAGCTAAAACTACTGCGTGTGAATGAATCTCTATCCCTGGTATTATCAGCTGTTGTATATTGTAGACATTGGTGTATGAGATTACTACTAATGTTTGTAGTTAAAATCTGCAAAAACAACATAGTAAAGACACAAGCTGAAAGAGAGAAAGGCACTAATAGAGAAAATTCTTCTCTCTAAGCAGTTCAGTTGAAAAGTTCAACTTTGCCTTTTTTTGCTACATATAGTTGTTGAAGTGGCTATGCATTTGTTCAAAATAATATATGCTTCAGTCATTTAGTTTCTCATCATAGATAATAATTTACTACAGTGCATTATATAAAAGATGACAATATGGTTTTACAATTTCTTAGACACTAGACTTACTACTTGTGAGAACATTGCAAAGGGAAAATATGGGGTTAAATAAAATATTCACTTTTGTTAAAACTATTATAACCAATATAATTGATTAATAAAGTTTTTTTTAATTTAATGTTATTAAAGTTACAATATGCAACTACTATAGTATTCTAAATGTGTCCAAATATAAAAATCCAAATATCACTTATGAATATTTGGAATATAATTTCCTACTTACATAATTGGATCACTGCTTTTCTCTGAAAACTGAACTCTTATGCAAGTTAAATTTCAGGAAGACCTTGCAATAGTTTTATTTTTGTGAGATTCTATCCTTTACTAAAGGGATGCAGACACTGCAGGTTTGCTCATTAGAACATTAATATTATCTAAGGTGATTACAATGAAGACTGATCCTTCATATTCTATATATTGTGAGAAAGTACATGCCAGGCAGGAACTACCTTAACATCGTAGCAGTTGAATCAAAACTCATTAAAGGTAAGGTCTCTGACATAAAGACATCATGAGAAGGATAACAGAAGGCTAATTTAGTGTTATATAATCTGAGAAAAGCTAGTTGCAGCATGGTTTGAGTTAAACATTCCTCTCTTTCAAGCCAGTTTTCTGCTGAGGTAGCATTCTAGAAACAAGTGCATTGCCTCCTTTGCAACCCCCCATAGCCAAGCCAGATACAGCAGGGCATATTGGACATTCAGGGAACTGAGGCATGCTTTAACTCTAGAAATGTTGCTCTCTGGTTAGGAGAGAAATCAGGGAACAATGAGCTTTTAGCATTATCAATGACCAACTCATCCCACAGGGTTCTGGCCTTGGTTAGGATCAGGTCTCTGTCTTTGTAGTTTCAGAAGAGCTGCTCGCTTCATCACCAAAGGGGCTGCATCTTCTGCCTCTGGGACGCCCAGATTCAGCTCCTCCAATCCACACCAAGCTGATTTGCTGGTGGATTCCTTGGCCGGGGCATTAGCAAATAAATTCTGTGCCTCTTCCTTATACTTCTGGCCATGGCAGGAGTGGGCCATCTTGGGAAGCTGTGTCAGCAGCCGTCTGGGAGTCCTTGCCACATTTAGACATGGCCACTTGGGGAGAAACTATAATCAGGAGAAAGCTCTGTATTCAGGCAATCAGTGGAGGTATAGATTGCCCAGCTGCTGAGCTAGGGATGTATGCCAACAGGATGAATAAGCAGATCTCTGGTGGAAAAGGGAGACAGAGAGTCCAGCTTCAAATGCTGTCAAGTCGTGATCCCCAGAACTTCACTTCAAAGACAACATATTGTTTTGAACTTACAGTGTTCATTTTAAATTGCAAGTGGCAATTATGATTACAAATTTGATTACAAATAGGAATAATCTGACTGTTCAATTCAGACAAATCGCTGGCTGTTCTGGCAATCTTTGGCAACATAAGCAAAGGGACAGGGGTGGCTGTGACATCACTGCCCAAATATAGTCACTGGCAATGATGTCACTACTATCCCTGTTCATTTAGCTGATGACAGCTCGGTGAGTAGTGCCATCAGGATAGGCTGTGTGTGCCTGGTCTGTCTGGTTTTGTTGGTGGATGGTGAAATTATGATTGACAATAGATTTAAAATGAGGGACATTTTTGGGGATTTTCATTTTTTCAATAAAGAGCTTGTCAAATATTTTAGTGTTTTTATTTCTAAGTTAAATTTTTTAAATGAATAGGGATACTATGTACCCCTTAGTCGTTCACATAGTGGGACGGGCCCTCTTTTTTTTAAAGGGGTCTCTAGGTTCTGATATCTCGCAAGGTATTACCCATATTGAGGGCATGTGGCCTGGTATAGTTAGGAGGAAGGCACACACTCATCCCTCCTTCCTGACCAGCCAGGCTTCATGCCTGGATTAATGGTTTTGTATATATTTTAAGGAGACCTCCTGCATTTTTTTATATGAGTATCTGCCATAAATCTGTACCAGTTTCAAACAGCCTGATTTCCTTTTTTGTGTGACTCTACTCAAATTTGTTTTTCATTCTTTATGTAGGAAGTGCTACAAAAGTGACAGTTACAAAGAAAAACAGCACACATGCCCCTTCAAAGGTTATCTAAATATTTTGTGGGACTTTTGGAGGGGTATTTGTACTGTGCTTTTTTTTTATCTGAATAGAAACGAGAAGGAAAATGTAATTTCCCTGCAATTTAAAAAATTTCCCTTTGTAAATGTCAGTGCTTTACAAAACCCCTGCTCTCAGCAAATTTTATTTTTTAAGCATTTTTTTTCTGTTGGGGGGGGCTTGTTCCCCATGCAGTACCCACCATGCTATTATATGACAAGTCTTTACCTATTATCACAGAAATTGGAAATTTTTATACTTAACCACTTGCATCCCAAGCCCATTTTGACACTTCTCACATAAATGTAAAAAATAGCATGTTTTGCTAGAAAATTGCTTTGAACCCCCAAACATTATATATTTTCTTAAGCAGCAGCCCTAGAGAATAAGATGGTTGGTGTTGCAATTTTTCATGTCACACAGTATTTGTGCAGTGGTTTTTCAAACACTTTTTTTGGGAAAAATACACTTTAATGAGTTTTAATGCACAAAAACACAATACAATACCCAATTGTTTGGTAAAATATAAAGGATGATGCTATACTGAGTAAAATGATAATTAGCATATAACATGTCAACATTGAGCACACTCGTGGAATGGCGACAAACTACACTGTTTAAAAGCCTTTATAGATTACCAGTTTACAGTTACACAGAAGATATGGTGCTAGAATTATTGCTGTCTCTATAATGTTCTTAATTATATTTCACATGTGTGGTGTGGCCACAATTGACATACATGCATAACTTAAGTATGTATTCGCCTTTGCGCTTGAGCACAGGGGACGGGGCGCTTTACTTTTTTATTATTTATTTTATTTTTATTTTTTTATTGTACACTGTCTCTTTAAAAATGTTTTTGATCACTTTTATTACTATCACAAGAATTGAACAACACCCCTTGTGATAGAAAGGGCAGTAACATGATCTGTGTGCTTAAACATCTGGAGTGTAGTACGGCGGACATGGCTGCGGCTATGGGAGCATGTTACTGTTCCACCCTAAAACAGATGGAACACGTAACATGTTCCCAAAGGAGAACTTATCCTTTAACATCAAATCTGCAAGTTGCAAACGTTAATCCTAACCGCACTGAATTCAATGGGGGTGAATTCCTAAATCAGTTCTGGTCATTTGCAAGGCTAATAAGCAGGAGGCTGTCAAACAAAGGAATAAGGATATGGGCACTATCATAGGAGATGCCTTTAAGCTATATGCAGTTTTACAGAACAGTACAACAATATCAAGGAGACAGTGTTCTGGCATAAAATAATTTGTATATGTGATATATTTTATCACTTTTACATTATTCCTAGCCTTATGTACATTTCCAAGTAGCTTTGCTGCAACACTTTTTTTTATCTAGCAGTAATAGGTCAGAATTGAATAGCTGAAGTGGCAGACACAACAGATCTAAAAGCTATTGAAAGGCTTACACTTAAAAACAAAATAAGGCTAAATTGATCAGTTTTAAAACATTTGCCAAACAGTGACACAACATGTTTCATAGAATAGTTGTGGTCTTTTTTTGAATGCAGTACCACACTGTATTGTCTACTAAGTTTAATAAGATGTCAACACAGAATGCGAAAAAAAGCATTTCCAAACCACTGCACCACATTCTAGATATGAGGCAGCTGTAATGCTGAAATAAAATAACAGTGACATATTTTATAGACACTAGCCAGAGAGCTAAAAAATATGTAAGCAGTTTGATAAGGAAGCAATGTAAAGGGAAAATATGGGGTCGTTTTTAAAGAGAAATAAAAATTAGAGTGTATTATATAAGAGATAACTGTCAGGGACCGTGGGTCTCGCCGCGGCGCAAAGGTCTGCGCAAGCGCAGATTGCCCAGGTGCACCAATGTGCAGGCATTAGGACCTGGGCGCCCACGGCGGCAATTGCGGCCGCGCATGTGCGCCTGGCACCAATGACGGTGCAGGGCACACTATTTAAACTAGCCAGGCGGTGATCAGATTGCCGCAAGGTCTAGTTCCTGTTACCTGTGTTCCTGAAGTGCGTTCCTAGTTGCCGACCCTGCCTGTCCTGATTCTTGCTCACCTTCTGCTCTGATCCCTGGCTCGTCCCTGACTATTCCTCTGCCTTCTCCTATTATTATTGGACCACTTTTGCTGAACCTTGGCTCGTGACTCAGTTACTCTTCGTCTACTGCTTGGTACCTATCTGCCTCCACCGTTACCGACCCAGCTAGTCTGACCACGCACACTCCTGACTGTCATCCATCCATCCCGCTCGGGAC
The DNA here is from genome assembly GCF_062004578.1 of Staurois parvus. Classification (NCBI taxonomy): domain Eukaryota; kingdom Metazoa; phylum Chordata; class Amphibia; order Anura; family Ranidae; genus Staurois; species Staurois parvus. The sequence goes on from NW_028317876.1 coordinate 11,441,542, forward strand.
CTGGACCTGGCAGCCTCTTCACATCAGGCTCGCCCCTGGCACATACCCTCAGCGGGACCCCTCTACCACAGTTGGGTGCACTCGGGGGCTGCGACCTGGTTTCAGTCTTGTACCAAGTCCATCCCCACCATCAGGGGCTCTGGTGAAAAGGCAGACTGGGACTTAGACTCTGCGTCCTGGGTAATCCCGTTCTGTGGATCACTAGAGATCCCGCCGGGTGGTGCCTGACAGATAACAGCCAGAAATGTAGCACAGACATGATGCATATCATATACATTTTTTTGCTTGGCCACAATGTGATAGGAAGAGACAAGACAGATTTTATTATTGTGTATTATGTGAGAGGCAATAGCCAGACATAAAGCACAGATACATGGTACATCGTGTAAGTGTTTTTACTAGACCATATTGAATATAGGGAGATAAGTACTGTGACTTTTTATTGTGGAGGAAAAATGACACAGCATTATTTCTTAGAAAAAGCCAGAAATATTGTACTGACATGCTGCATATCATCTATGCTTTTTTTACTCAGCTACATTTGAATAGATACATATGGGGCAGTTTTTTTTTTTTTTGTTGTGAAAAAAAATTACAGTGTAATATGTCAGAGACAACAGCCAGATACAGTGTATTTCAAAGATATGCAGCATGTCATGCAAACCATTTTAGTAGACCTCAATGTAACATAGAGAGATGAGGCAGGTTTTATCATGAAACAAAAATAACAGGCAGAATCATAGCACAGATATGTTGCACATTCTGCAGTTGGTTTAATTTTAGACCTCATTAGCCTTATTTCCATCCCCATTGGAAGTAAAAAAAAAGGAATAGAAATAATATGACATTTATTTATGTCCATAGACCAAATTGGCTAAGCTACCCCAGTTTTGCTTATGAGGAGAGAGAAAAGTAAAATATATATTTCTCATATGACAACAGAAGTTATATGCCACACACAACATGCAAAGTATAACTACCAATTCTCTTTTACGCCACATTGGTTAAACCATATCCCAGTTTAGCATTGGAGGAGAGAAAAAAATAAGTAAAATATTTATATTTCAGATTATGCAAAAAGTAACATGCAGCACACAGCATACAGTGCAGTACAGTAAACAGTATTTCTTTTAGACCTCTTTACTCTTTACTATAAATAACAATTGCTCAGAAGCTAGAGAAATATACAATGTAAATCTGGATTGAAAGTTTAGCAGGGACTGGCTAATATTAGATCCATCTATGGCCAGCATTACATTGTATATTTCTCTAGCTTCTGAGCAAGTTTTAGTAGAGAGTAAAGAGGTCTAAAATAACTACTCTGTACTGTACTGCACTGTATGCTGTGTGTTGCATGTTACTGCTCAGGTTCATGCTGTTGACTTTGAAAATGAAAAAAATTAATAATATAGAAATAAAACATACCTTCCCCAAAAAATTATAAATAAAGGAAACCCAGAACACTAAACACTATAAACCAAAACCATTTTTAACTTTTTTTTTTAGCAGATACATAAATAAAACTGTCAAAGAAAATAAAAAATAAACCAGTAGCTAAGTGACAGGCGTTTCTGACACACACAAAAAGTTTGCTGGGTCTTTTTAATGTTAATTAAATTGGGTCTCATACAATTATATGTAACCCACCACAATGCAATTCACAGTGACAGAGCACCAAATAGCACAATAAATACATGGGAGAGGGTTACACCTCACTCTTTCACACTTCATAGCACACCACACTAAAACTCACTGTAAAGTTGTAGTGGCACTATACAACCTTGTGGCTTGCACTGTATAGCTTTCTATGTAGAATTGTACAATAGTAATTATCTCTCTATAAAAAAACTCTGTCAGCTATCCCTATCCACTCCATTTTCAACACACACTGACAAAAGGCTGATGGGAAAGCTGACTTAGAGGGAGAGGGCTGTCACATTTGCAACCCCCATTATTTACCATACTCTGTCACCTGACCCAAGTTCACAGTTCTTAAAAATTTATTATTGGTATTTGGTAATTGGGCTTTGATTAACCAATGAACAATCTCAATAGTTTGCTGTTTTCCTAACTTCTAACATGGAAAATTCATATCAAACTCTACTTCAACCTGAGATCAAACCTCATACCTAGTCCACAGAAATATGTTAGCTGACATTGCTGATGTCACCTTCTAAAACTACAAGTTATCTGGCTGTCATATTCACTTCAGTCTTCAGACTTCAGATTTATTCCCTGGCAGAAGGGGTGGAGTAAGTCACATACCCATACCAAAATTTTCAATATACTTGAAGGCACTAAATCCTATGAAAGGTCTACCCTTCCAATTTTTTTTGGCACATCTCTTCACAAAGGTTTAGCAGAAAAAAAATCACGGGAAGCAGATAGTTATTATTATGTAATAAAGTGACCGGTCTGAATATATGCCTGGTTTTTCTGTAAGTCTTTCATATTCCAAGATATGTAATCATAGGAGAAAAGGATTTTGAAGGTGATGTCTGGTTTACGGTTTATCTGGAATGTCTTTGAAGCTCAGTGAGGACTTGGTTTATGGCTTTATGATCCCTTTCCAAGCATGAGTCTCGTAGACATACGGGGCCAGGCTAATTGTGGTTCATAACCATGATGACTGAAGCCCTCCCAATGAGTTTTCTGCCTTTGATCTCTGCATAAAACAAACCACATGTCACTCAACAGAGAGGGAGGGGGGATATCGGAGAAATCTGATTTGGGAGTAGAAAATGATACAAGATGGAGGCCTTTGCCAAAATGGAGGTTCGCATCCATCTCTGTGTGCATGATTGCTACACTAGGGTCATTGGTTCAAATCCCAAACATGATACCACCTGCCTGGAGTTGTATGTTCTCTCTGTGCTTGTGGGAGGGTACTCCGGTTTCCTCCCACACTCCAAAGACATGCTGGTAGGTTAATTGGCTCCTGTCTAAACTGGCCCTAGTATGTGTGCTTATGAATGTGAGTTAGGGACCTTAAATTGAATGCTCCTTGAGGGTAGGGACTGATGTGAATGTACAATATATATATGTAAAGCGCTGCGTAAATTGATGGTGCTATATAAGTACCTGTAATAAATAATTCTACCACCCTAAACCCTCTTTCTACACTAATTACAGTATGTTACCCAATATTTTCTATAGTCCATAAAATGCATCTGTTTTTTTTTTTTATATTCCCAGAATATAATACAACACCCTCTCTATTACTTCAAGCAGCTTTATCATTGCTCCATGGATCAGTCTGCCACTCATACAAAAAGTTAATAGCAAATGGGCTCAAGCAAAGGGTTTTCAAATCTAATGCATATGCCTTAGGTGGCCATACACAGCAGCATAGCACACAGTGTTTCCCCTGATAATAACAGCAAATATTTGCCTGTTCTAGAAGCCACCAGGACATGCCACAAAATGTACCTGGTTGATGATTAATAATGCTAAAAAGGCAACTAATGATTGAAGCCCAACAGTCTGTTTGTGTGAAAATAAGTGTTTCTGATGGTAAGGCCTATTCATTATTGCCCTCTAAGCAAATTCTGAAAAGTACAATTTCACTTAAAGTGGTTGTAAAGGCTCATGGTTTTTTACCTTCATGCATTCTATGTATGAAGGCAAAACGCTTTCTGTGTGCAGCAGTGCCCCCAGCCCCTTCAATACTTACCTGAGCCTGATCACGATCCAGCGATGTGAACAACAGCCTCGGATGTCCTGGGTCTCTGCCTCCTCATTGGCTGAGACAGCAAGAGGGAGCCATTGGCTCCTGCTGCTGTCGACCAAGCCAAGCCGGTGCTCCGTGTGTGAATGGACACACAGAGCAGAGGGTGCCTCCATAGCAAGCTGTTTGCTGTGGGGGCACCTGACAGGAGCGAGGGGCCAGGAGAGCCTGCAGGGGAACCCAAGAAGAGGAGGATCCAGGCTGCTCTGTGCAAAACCACTGCACACAATAGGTAAGTATAGCATGTTTAATATTTTCCCAAAGAAAAATGTACCTTTAGATATGCTTTAAGCATCACAGGTGACTTTCCATCTAGAATTTGGTAATGTAGGGCCACCTTTTGATTCCAGTAAGACCAATCAAGAGTTATACATCTCTTGGGGAAACCCCATCCTGAGAGTTCAGGAGCTACTACTGTTTACTTTCTCCTGAAAAGGCTGGTCTTGATCAGATCTTCTTGATCAGACTTCCAAACTTTTAAAATAGTTAACTTACACAAGTAGGTAGCAAGTTAAGTCAGATCTTATGATCTCTATAGTTGGGTCAGTGGTTCAAAAAATATTAAAGTCATTACATTACCATGGCAGCCAGGGGGCTAGTGCTTTCAGAAACAGAGGTTAGCAATTTCAGCCTCCAGCACTACAGGCTTCCTTTAATTTCCAAGTAATAGCAACATTTGTTGTTTTTGATTGGACACTCTGACATGATGATTGTGATAATGTGAACTTGCAGTGAATAACTAGTGTTTTCCTGGGTGTTCTGATAGTGACCTTATTGTATCTATACAGCATACTGTATGTGTCATGCTATTCTAATTACTAAAAGCAGACAAATTAAAGGTAAAAGCAAAGAAAGCTGATGATTCTTCATCTCATAGGCATTCTCAGGAGTGCAGGATATATAAACTCCTTTATAATATCAATAATCCTTTAAATGATGAAATCTATTAGGAATTTTAAGAAACTAGTAATTAAAATAATTCTTCTAGTGGATGTCCAGAAAGATGGGTCATGAGTCAATATTGTCTTACAGCTTATTAAAGGTCTTGGTTTTAAAGTACAGTACAAAGTAATAAATGCCATATTTTCCCTAATGACAGGGACAGTTAATGATACCTAGATTAACGGTAGAGTTTCTGGCTGAAGGCCAATTCACTACTTTTGCTAACTTAAAAGGTTAGCATTAAAAAAAGGCTATGCCAACTACAGCACGTATACACTAGCAAGCTAGTGTGGGATCAAAACATTTTTTTTTCTGTGGTTCTGCTTTTTCTATTTGAAAAAAAGAGCTTTTTTTTAAAGCACTTTTTGAAGTCCTTGGCGCAGGACACTTTTTGCTGCATTACAAACTAAAAGTCCAGACTTGCTCAGTGCATATATACACTCACCAGCCACTGTATTATATACACCTGTTCAATTGCTTGGTAACACAGGTGGCTAACCAGCAAATCCCATGGCAGCAACTCAATGCATTTAGGCATCTAGACGTGGTGAAGATGACTTGCTAAAGTTAAAATTGGGCATCAGAATGGGAAAGAAAGGGAATTTAAGTGACTTTGAATGTGGCATGGCTGTTGGTACCAGACAGGCTGGCCTGAGTATTTAAAAAATGAGTATTTAAAAGACTGCTGATCTAATGGGATTTTCACACACAACCATCTCTAGGGTTTACAGAAAATGGTCCCAAAATAGAAAATATCCAGTGAGCAGCAGTTGTGTGGATGAAAATGCCTTGTTGATGTCAGAGGTCAGAGGAGACTGGGCAGACTGGTTTGAGATGATAGAAAGGCAACAGTAACTCATGTCAATATATGGACCAAAATCTCTGAGGAATGTTTCCAACACCTTTTTTGAATCTGTGTCATGAAGAATTAGGGCAGTTCTGAAGGTAAAAGGGGTCCAACCCGGTACTGGTAAGGTGTAGCTAATAAAGTGGCCAGTGAGTATATATATATATATATATATATATACATTGTATATTACAGTATGAATATATGAATATATATATACATATATGAATATATGCAGTAAAAAATAATAATGTTTATGTTACAAGCCAACGTCTGATCCACTCACCAAGGCAGCAAGGGTGATGTTGCAATACTTTCTTGCAGGGTCATGGGAAAGCTGAGGAGCCTAAATCCCACATGCACTTCTACACAATGAGTATGTGAACATTAGATAACCAAGGAAACACTTACCTAAGCCTGGAAACCATATTGCTCTAGGAAGCAGAATGACCATGCAAAATAACACTCAGTGGCTCAGAAGGAAACCAAGCTATAGCTTTAGTAATGCAATTTTTTCATATTAGAATGGATAACAGAACATGTGATGAGGTGGAGTTAATGAAATCTAAAAGCCTACCACTAAACTAGTGCAAAGCAAAGTTAACCCTTTCTAAAATCAGAAGGTATCTATGTGTTCTACTTCCACCTTCATTTTAGATAGTGGGACGAGCCATTAAATTTATTCCTACTTTCCCCTAGTCTTTATAAATTCTGAACTGCTGCTTTACAGCACAAATACAGCCTAATGTTATAGGTAGCTTTCAACCTAGAAGAAGACCAGTGGTAGATAATTGGCAAGCCTGAAGGGGATAGCAGCAGAGAAAGGCTGAGTATTGCAGTGAGAGCTGCTTTTTTTATTTTAATAACTGTAGGATATTAACTAATTTAAAAGATCATCTGGAGTTGGGCTTTGAAAACAAACTGTAGGAAGGAGATGGAAAAGTTATCAATTACTGTTTTAAAGTAGATTTAAAAGACAGGTTCTACACTATGACTTAAACTACATGTCACTGAATATACTACATGTGACTGAAAATACCACCCTGATATCATTCAGAAAGATTCATCAAAATTTCTAGCTGTTTCACTTGCATTTTCAAAAGAGCTGTGGCATTATCTAGTGATTCTTTCTGCAAATAGTTTAATCACAAAAAAAAGAATAGATTCTCAGTAGTGGTGAGTCTAGGACCTTTACCCCTTTGTTATTCTGTATACTGTACATGGATTTTGGACTATACAGTTGCAAGAAAAAGTATGTGAACCCCTTGGGATTACGTGGAGTTTTGCATGAATTGGGCATAAAATGTGCTCTGAACGTCATCTAAGTCACAACAATAGAAGAACACAGTCTGATGAACATAATACTACACAAACATTAGATGTTGCCATGGTTTAATTGCACATAACATGTAAACATTCACAGTGCAGGGAGGAAAAAGTATGTGAACCTTTGGACTTTATAACTGGTTGACCCTCCTTTGGCAGCAATAACCTCAACCAAACGTTTCCTGTAGTTGCAGATCAGACCTGCACAACGATCTGGAGTAATTTTGGACCACTCCTCTTCACAAAACTGTTTCAGTGTAGCAATATTCTTGGGATGTCTGGTGTGAATCGCTCTCTTAAGGTCATGCCACAGCATTTCAATCGGGTTGCGGTCAGGACTCTGACTGGGCCACTCCAGAAGGCGTATTCTGTGCTGTTGCAGCCATTGTTTTGTTAAATTACTTGTATGCTTTGGGTCATTGTCCTGTTGCATCACCCATCCTCTGCGGAGCTTCAGTTGGCGGACAGATGGTCATATGTTTTCCTGCAAAATGTCTTGATAAACTCTGGAATTCATTTTCCCATCAATGACAACAATCCGTCCAGGCCCTGAGGCAGCAAAGCAGCCCCAAACCATGATGCTCCCTCCGCCATGTTTTACAGTGGGGATGAGGTTTTGATGTTGGTGTGCTGTGCCTTTTTTTCTCCACACATAGTGTTGTGTGTTCTTCCCAAACAACTCAATCTTGGTTTCATCTGTCCACAGTATATTTTGCCAGTAGTGCTGTGGAACATCCAGGTGCTCTTTTGCAAAATTCAAACGTGCTGCAATATTCTTTTTGGACAGCAATGGCTTCCTCCGTGGTGTCCTCCCATGTACTCCATTCTTGTTTAATGTTTTCCTTATTGTAGATGTGTCAACAAAAATGTTAGCATATGCCAGAGATTTCTGTAGGTCTTTAGCTGACACTCTGGGATTCTTCTTTACCTCATGCAGCATTCTGCGCTGTGCTCTTGCAGTCATTTTTACAGGACGACTAAGCCTAGGGAGAGTAGCAACAGTGCTAAACTTTCTCCATTTGTAGACAGTCTGTCTTACCGTGGACACATGAACACCAAGGCTTTTGGAGATACTTTTGTAACCCTTTCCAGCTTCATGCAAGTCAACAATTCTTGATCGTTGGTCTTCTGAGAGCTCTTTTCTGCGAGGCATGGTTCACATCATACAGTGCTCCTTGAAACCAGTAAACCCAAAACAGGTGTGTGTTTTTTAAGGGCAGGACAGCTGTCAGCAACACATCCAATATCATCACACTGATTGGAGTCAAGGTTAGCTCACTCCTGGCTCCAATTAGCTCTGGGAGAAGTCATTAAGCTAGAGCCTCACATACTTTTTCCTCCATGCACTGTGAATGTTTACATGTTATGTGCAATTAAACCATGGCAACATCTAATGTTTGTGTAGTATTATGTTCAGCAGACTGTGTTCTTCTATTGCTGTGATTTAGATGACGTTCAGAGCACATTTTATGCCCAATTCATGCAAAACTCCACGTAATCCCAAGGGGTTCACATACTTTTTCTTGCAACTGTAAATTGGTCTGAGAACCATATGAAGTGTATGGTTCCTGATTTGCAACATACTGTATAAGCTGTACTCTACAACCTTTACTAACTAGATCATAATAGCACTCAGATTATTCTATTGTAAATCAAAATTAGCTAGCAGAGTTCATTTTCTTTAGTGCATGAACCTTAGGGATTTTTTAGAAATATCCCCTATTTTCCTTTCATGTCATAATGTAGGCCAGTTATTTGTTAGCTTATCCTAAGTCTGTCTCCATTAAAGTGATTCTAAAGGTTGTAAAAAAAAAACATGTTATACTTATCTGCTCAGTGCAGTGGTTTTGCAGCCCCTTATCCTTTTCTTTTTAGGTCCCCCTCCAGTGGTCCTGACTCAAGTCAAATGGCCCCAATAGCAAGCCTCTTGCTATGGAGGCAGTTAGCAGGCTTGCTCTCGAGCCATGCTCCTGTGAATAGACATTGTCCATTCACACACAGAGCATAGCTTGGTCCCACCCCCGCTCTCTCCTCATTGGTTTTCTGGCTTTAATGGACAGCAGCAGGATCCAATGGCTCCCTCTGCTGTGTGAGCCAATGAAGAGAGCAAGACCCAGGAAAGCCACAGCTCTCATGCACATCACCTTATCAAGATGGGGCTCAGGTATGGGTAAGGGAGGCTTATGGGGGCTTACACCCAGATTTTTTTTGCCATAATGCATAGAATGCAAATAAAAGTAAGCTACATTAAGTTATGCTTTGTGAATGAGAACAGGTAACAGATATAAAGTATGTAAAAATGGAAATACATTTTATGGCACAGGAGTACCTAGGCACTGGAAGTGCACTGAAGTTTGTTTTAGGAGAAATTTAAGATAAAAGGAAAATATGGAATTTCAAGGCACTGCTTTGGTAAATTAATAAACTTTTAGATGTTCCCTATAATACTCATACAAAACTCCTTTATAACCCCTTAATAAACAATATCACATATTTTTTGGGCCACTGATGATGAGTACACACATTAGTACAGTTAATGATATAGTTTAAGGGATTTAATAGACTTCTTAGTAAACAAAAAGAAATGCAAAAAATCAGTATGCAAAATCCTAATTTTACTACATCTAAAAAAGACAAATAGACAATAAGAACCCTTCTTAATACCTGGAAATTTATACAATTCCTTATCTATTTCAACAACTTCATATTGTTAGTGGTAGGCTGCTAATTTTAATCATTTGCCCAATATAAGTATCATGTGAATGAATATTCAGATCCTAATCGATTGGATATGAGTATCTCACCACTAGGGATGATTGAATCTGGAGAATGAAAGATTCATCATATTCTGACTCCTCTGAATATTTGAGAGTAGATTTGTATGATTTCCAGAGAATCGCTTAATTAAGGAAACATGGCAATCATTAATTAAAAATTATTTTGCCTAAGCCAAATTTCAAAACACCAATTTTTTAGCATTATCCTAACTCCCCCTGTGCAGTGGGATGATTACACTTCTATTGTTAAGAACAAATCACACAGGTGTGTGTATCTGAGAACTCTGTTACCAGGGTCTTATTGAAGAGTTTTTTTCACATCTACACAATACAAATTGATACTGCAATTTAACACTGCAGTATCTACCAAAGCTGAAATGGAAGTTTTGAAATAATTGCTCCCTTATGGTAAAATATTGTAAACATCATAATAATAATAATAATAATAATATAATAATTTGATAATTTTATCCAAGTTCCTATACAACTGCTCCGTAGTAAAAGTCTTCAAAAGGTGTCCCTTTAATGAAAGCTTTTTGTCGTTCCTCTTAGCTAATGCAGTCATGCTAATGGATTTGTTATGAGGCAGTGGAAAAGCTAAATCAAGCCAAGCTTGGTAGATAGCAAACACTTACTGAATATTAGACCTCTGTCCTTCATTAATATTAATGTTCACTGTCTTCATTTGTAGAGCATTGGCTACCAAATAAAAGCTTAAAAGAGAGTAATGAAAGAAATGTGTTTGTGTGAAAGAAATCAAGTCAAAACCCCATGTTTTCTTTGTAATGTGTATATATATATATATATATATATATATATATATATATATATATACTGTATATATATTTATTGTATCAATATCAAAATAACTATTTCAATCTGCAAAAAACTGAATGAAGTACTCATGGAGTTAAAATGTGGCATCAAATCACAAATAATCTCTCATTGATTTTGTTATGATGTGTGAAACCACACAATTTAATCTGATTTAAGGGTTTAAAAAGAACTACTTGAATCACATTGGATGACTTCAGTAGTACCTGAAAATTAATATGTTTTTTCTAGACTGTTTTTCAATATATGAAAACTGTGCTGAACACACCTGCCCTTTTTAAGGAGCAGAGCTGAGCTAGGAGCTTATCCCTGAACCTGTCTCCATTTTCCAGGCCATTGCTGACCCAGCCCATCTTGGACCTGCTTCTACATTTCCTTTCTATTGCTAACCTGGCTAGTTCCTGGCAACTGTTTGCCCCTGCTGATGGTGTGCCCTTTGCCTGCATCCTGACCACAACCCTACTTTCTACCCTGCTTTCTGTCTGTCTCGACGGTTGCCAACTTCAATCTCAGACTACACTTCCATCCTGATGAGTGTTCCTACGAACTGCTTTTATAGTCTGCTTCTCTGCTCTGACTCCTTTTGTGGCCCTGCTCTTTGGTGAGTGAGCTCCTCACAGTCAAGTATTCCATCAGATGTAAGCACCTGCTGACTAGACTTTTAGCACCCATGCTAGTCTGTGCCCTCTCATTCCCTGATTTTCATTCCAGGTATGTGTTGACCAGAGGTGTAAGGGAAGCCCTGTTATCACTTTGGGCTTTAACTAGGTACATGATGTGATGTTACTGGAAGCAAGATAGTACTTTGTCATTGTGGCACTTCTCTTACTGTGAGGTAACCCTCCGCAAACATGACTCTGTAGCAGCATTCCTATTTACTCACCCAACGGCATGGATTCATGGACACTCCCATGGCAATGCAAATGTCTCTGCTACCATCCCTCAGCAACTCAGAGAGACCAGGTAGCTTGGCAAGTGATCTGCAGCCACTTGAAAGACCCTTCATTGTCAGAACCATTGTGCAGACAGCCAAGCTAGAGCCTGATAGCATGCATATTTTCCAAAAGGCCTGGCTACTCTGGGGATCCCCTCCCTGATTGCAGTTCCAGTGGGATAGAGCCTTTTCCTTGGGCCTAAGATCTTCCTAGCTTTTCACCTTTGTTATCTGATCTACCCTAGGTTTCAATGACAGGGATGCTGTCTATGAGGATAATTATTCTGCAAACTTCATGCAAATAGTGCCATGGTTGGGATTTGATCCAACAATTCTAGTGCTGCTAGGCAGAAGTGCTAATCACTTCAGATTTTTGTGTTGTGAGTTCATTCCTGAAAATTTTGGCACCATAAAAATCCCCCCTTTCTTTCTGTTTATATGTTTATCCATCATCAGCCAGTAGGGTCCTAGGAGGAGATGGCTACACACAAATGTTTAATAAAAGGGCCTGTTCTTGATATATTAATGTCTTAAAACAGTAGAAATACCACTTTATTACTATGTGCAGGTACAAACGAGCAGGCTGTCTCTGGCTCCTCAGTGTCCTCTCCCTTTTCTTGTGTGGTGGTGCTTCCTTGGGCTTCCCTTCTCCCTTGATACTGTGTTGAACTGCATTCATCCCACTTGTTAAGTAACAATCTGGAATCATATGACCTTGGTGCCTTCTGAAGAAATTGTGTTGCAAAAATGTGCTGAGTTGCAATGTCAACCTCAGTTATCATAATTTAACCATTGCTATGTGATCTAGAGCTTGGGCTATTCATCTAGTCATGCTATTTCACAATTGGGGCTTGTTATATGCTGATGAGTGGGGGGGGGGGTGAGGTGTATATTGCATATGTGATTTTATTTAAGTGGAATAACAATTTGTGGTTTTATATGTTACATATCAATTTTACGACTGCCCACTGTACATTTATTGCAGGCGGCGTGTGCAGGCTGGCTCACGTACATGTATGTCATCCAGACTGCACAGATTTAGGAGCAGGCTAAGCACCTGCTTGGGCATGCAGCATGCCCTACATGACAGCTGTGTCCACTGAATTGTGGCTCCTAATACCGGGCTGCCCAGGGATCATGTGATCTCTATGCAATGTCAAAAGAGCTGTCCTGAATGATTGTCATTCACAACAGCTCTGTTTACTATACCAGTGAGCTGTGATTGGCCCACAGCTATCAGATGGTACCTAGGCCAATCACATCACCCTGTACCATGTGATTAGCTGTAGTCAAACACAGATCACTAGTAATCACAGCTGTCATGAATGTAGCTGATGCAGGACAGTTGAAAACATTACTATTACAGTACTTCTCATTGTAACAGCAATTAAAGTGTAAAAAAAAACCCTGATCACTACCCAAAGTAGTACAGTGTTACTATGGTGTATGTAAAAAAATATTGTAAAAACAAATAGTAAAAAAAGTTAAAACAAATTTTTTTTAAACTACAGTTGACTAAAAAAATATAATTTTATTTTTTTTACATACTGTCACCAGTTATTGTCCCTGATCACAGCCACACCAATCATATGATGATGCTATTCTGCACCGGTGACAACATGTAAAAAAAAAAAAAGTAAAAAAAACAAATTTAATTAAATGCTTCATTTTCCAAAAAATTGTGACAAAAAATTCTAACTTAAAAAAAATACCTCTTATTAAATGCCTTGGACTTTCTTTTTTCCCCAAAATGGAGTCATTTGGGGGGTATTTGTACTGTCCTGGCACTTTAAGGGCCTCATGAAATGAAATAGGATGTCAGTACATCAGGATTGATCAGTTTTCAAATATATCCGTATACCATAGTTTGTAAACGCTATAATTTTCACAAAAACCACTAAATATACACTTATTGGAATTTTTTGCTTACCAAAGACATGTAGCAGAAAACATTTTGGCCTAAATGTATGAAGAAAGTTGATTTTTTTTTTTAATTGGATATGTGTTATAACAGAAAGTAGAAAATTGTGCTTTTTTTCACAATTTTTGGTCTTTTTTTTTCATTTATATAATAAAATATAAAATAACCCAGTGGTGATCATATACCAGAAAAAGAAAAAGGCCTATTTGTGTGAAAAAATTATATTCTGTAAATTTCATGTGTGTACACTGTTGTATGACCACGCAATTGCCTGTAAAAGTAGCGCAGTGCGAAATAGCAAGAAAATGGCCTAGTCACGAACGGGGTAAAATCTTTGGGAGCCTAAAGTGGAACTACATTGCATCTAAGCACCATAAACTGAAAACACTATTTAATTCATTTTTATTATTCAAATCAAACTTCCATCTATCCATGCCTACATGCTTTATTTTGCTGAGAAATCACTTTGAAATATACCCCATGGCATTTCTGGCAATGGCCATCTTGAGTAAGGGCAGATGATTAATGTAGCATTTACTTCCTGGAATCCATCTGTCCTTAGCTTATGTATGCAGACAGGAGGGTATGGTTAGCTGAGAAAACCCCTCCTCCCTTCCTAAAGACTCCTGGGATGTATGACATCATTTGCCTAGGCATACCAGGAAGCATTTGAAGAATGGTAAGAAATCAGATTAAAACAAGTAAATATAATATAGTTTCTTATCTATTTATTAATGCTAGTAGCATAAGGACTAAAAATAGTCAATGTTGATTGACTGAATTTCCACTGTAAGAGGATATACTGTGGCCTGTTGTTTAGAAGATTAGGAAAAAAAACATATTATTCTATGGTGTATAACTTTGTGTTAATGCACACTATATGCAACATAGATACTCTGAAATGTACCTACTTCAGTGTTTGTACATATCTTGTGTGTGTAAGTCTTTGATTCTCAATGCATTTGATAAAAATAAATCTTTTAGAATATTTTTATGTTGACATATATGTGAATAAAAATTATTTTATTTTGACCATACAATAAAGTGTCCTCCCAAAAATTTTGGCACCTAAGCAAATCCCATTTTCTTTCTATTCTTGTGTGTGTGTATACTAGAGATATTGTGCAGAGCATATCCACTACTGGAACTCAAATTAAATATAGATCTATAACATATACAGGACATACAGAGAAGGCTTATTATTATTGAGGGATGCAGTATCCAAGACAATATAAATAAATAGTGTATACTGGGTAATTACATTATTACATTTTATATTTTACTGTAGCCTAGAAAAGAGAGACATGTGAAAGTGATATTGCATGACATGCCTTCACTGAGTCTGTCTATTACATAGAAACCATAAGGAATGTTTTCAAGTTGAAGAGTTGTTCTCCAACTATATTGTTATAAAACTGAATTTTATTGATCTGTTATTCTGCTATGGCCTGATTAATACTTTAGAATCTAGAAAACAACAGCAAGTTTATAAACACATTATATAATATTGTCTATTATTATGAAGGCTGTAAAAAAACATAATAGTGCAAATTATACATATGTACATTATTAATAGATCCACAACTTACAATAAACAACTATCCTGTAAAGTGAAAAAAATTCCCACATTCTGGGCTACACTCCAAACAGAAATGCAAATGATCACAAGTGCTTACAATGATTTGCCAGTATTGTCTGTGTTATTTTAGTGGCATTAAATCTTGCATGTGACAAGGTGTCCTCCATGCTGTGCAGAGTTTTCTGTGAAAGCAGTTATTTTGTCATTACTGCTGTATAGGCTACACATAAAACATGTTATGAATTATGTCAGTAAGTCATTTCATCTCAAGAAAACATATTGACTCCAAGCCTGTCTAATTACATGCATTGACACAATGACTTCCCCAAGGGGTAATTACATTTCAATTTTCTCTAGGAATTTTCTTTAGAAAATATTAACAGGGACTTGTAATGGTCACAAGATACTGTCTGTTACAATACTGCATTCATTAGACTTATTGTAGTTTTATCTTACAATAAAAAAAAACTGACAACAGTCAGCAAAATTGACAATATTACATACCTCTATCTCTTCTGTCTATTGAATGTAACTAGCACAATAATAAGCAACCACTCACGTTACTCAGCTACAAAATAGGTGTCATACCAATGCAGGGCACATAAGAGTTTTTTTCTTTTTTTTTGCTTGGTAGCATGTGAATAATGTATATCTAAAACCAAAACATTTTAAATTAAAGATTTTGAATATAATAAGAATTGGTTAAAGCCCTTGTGTTTTTTTTTCTTGCCATCTGTAAACAATAGTAAAAGTAAAACTCTCTAAATGAAATGAAATTCTCATTGATACAGTTGTCACCCAAGCAAGTGTCATCATTGGAAGCTTTTCTATCTGTTCTTCTTACAATAAAAATACATCATTTTGGATTTCTGTTCCATTTAAATCACCAGGCAAATAAAGAGGGTGACTATCCCCATTAGGGACCCAAAAAGAGGTTCTAATCATTCCCTGCTCTATTCAAAATGAAAATAAGGCTTTAGATACACTTTAAAGACCAAACTTTCTAAACAAAGGTCCATATACTGTCCTTCAGGCTTTAGGGGGCCAGACTGGAGTAAGCGATAACTTATCGTTGGTTTTAGTGGAAGGAATAGTGCCCTGTCATTGGCATCAGCAGGAGGAATAGTGCCCCAAGGAACTGATAAAGGCAAGAAAAGGGCCATAGTAGTCCCCTGTGCCACAGTTTGGAGACCACTATGTTACACCCATATTTAGAGTGTAACATGTTCCAGCACATGTTCCCTCGCCCCTCGATCCCTACCATGACAGAGGGCGAGGGATTCCTCTCCCCCATAGCCACTATCGCATTTAAAGTCAGTGTGGCTATGTGGGGCTCTGCCCAAACAGCTGTGTCATTCGTTCATAGAGATCTGTAAATTAATGAACTACAAGTCCTCTCTGCCACCACAACAGATGACTTATAGTTTCAATGGACTGCAAGCATGCTGATCAGCGCTATTTTAGTCCACTCACAGTTCCTATAGCTTTCAAACAAATATCCCATTCAGAGGTACGGGCAGAAAGCTGTAGGACTTGTCTGCAGGATCGCACGTGCAATGCCATATAACATTGATATGAGTATATATACACCTGAAAATTGTTGAGCTGTGTACCTAAATACTAACACTTTTTTTGTCCCTTAAAGTAAAAGTGAATAGAAAAATAAATGTAATTAAATGCCCATAAATAATAAGTCCATAAAGTGAATCATTAAACATCCATCATCCGTGAATTTAAGAGTCCTTGATAACTTAGATAAGACCCAGTTAAGTGTAAATCCATCACCAGCACACACAGTCTCTTACCAGACTGTCAGACCCCAAATTATAGGCGGTCTGACATTGCATTAACCTGTATAAATCTTGAGCTGGATCATCCAACACAGAGATATATACGGTCCTATAATCACCTTCTCCTGGTCTATTATGACTTGGTATAAAAGAGATGAATCTCCAATAGTGAAGCAATGTTATAAAAGTTTATTAATGTAAAGCAAAAACTACCTACATAACATCTTCAAATAAAGCGCATGTAGTAAAAATGCCACTGGTGCTGGCTGTAGCTAGCATGGGCGACGTCAGCACAAACTCCGTCCCACTCGACGTACGTTTGTCTCAACAGACGTTGTCAAGGGGATCAATCTGAGTCTTCATAACCAGAATGAAGTTTCTTGCTGATTTGTTTATATCTGAGGTTGGGTGGTTGCCTGAAAGTCAGAACTGGAGGTTGTTGAAATACTTAATTCAGCATTTCATGCTCTGTTTTCATGGGTTGGAAATCTTTGATTATCTTTCTTATCCTTCTAGTGTTAGATTGTATGTGGTTACTAGGGGTATACTGTTATTTGTTTTTTACCATTTGTAATGTAGAAGATTTTGTCTTTAGGTTTTCAGAGCCATGTTTATGATTGTATTGATAGCTTTGTCTTTGTAACCTTTGGAAGGAATCTGCTAATATTCAGAGATGTTTATTTCAGTCTTCTGGGTCTGAACATATTCAGTGGTATTTTGTGCCTGACTGTGTATGATGGCCCATTTGGTATGCTGGGGGTTGAAGCTGGAACTGTGGAGGTGGTTGCATCTATCAGTGGATTTCCTGTACATTGAGGTATGCAGCTTGTCATCCCTGATAGATACTGTGGCGTTTAGGAAACTGATAATGGTGCTTCAATAGTCTATTTTAGTTTGATTGATAGGTGAAACATGTTTGAGGAAAAATGTTTTAGATTTTCTTCACCTCCTGTCTTATGATGAAAATATCAGAAATATATAGTGATAGTGTCTATATGGCTTTTGTTGTATGCTCTTAAGGAAGTTGTCCTCCAAGTCAGCCATAAGTAAGTTTGCATATTGGGGTGCCATTTTACTTTGCATAATAGTATCCATACACTAAAAATAGATGTAATTATTAAAAGTGAAGAAGTTTAGTGTCAAAATGAGTTCAATGAGCTGTTTAACATCCTCAGTGCTGAATGTGTGGCTTGGGGAGGATGATAACAATCTGTAACATGCATCAATCCCATCCTTGTGAGGTATGTTACTATATACAGAGATTCTACATTCATAGTGACTAGATTTGTGTTTGGTGGCAATTAAAGTATAGTGTTGATCTTGTTCAGAAAATCGGTTGTATCTTGGAGTAAACTAGCAGTATTTGTGACTAATGTTTCTAACCCTTTTTCTACAATGTTAAACTAATCATTTGAATTTTAATCACATAGGCTGTTCAGTTTGCAAGAGAATTTTCCCCAGAGTTTAGTGAATGAAGTGAAGCCCTTCTGACTTCCATCATCCAATTATGTGCAAGCAAAAATGCTTTTTTTTTTAAACTACCTTGCACATGATTGGGTATTCTTTGCATGTTTTCACTAAGTTCTGGGGAAAATTATATTGCTAAGTTCAACAGCCTATTCGAAGAAGACGGTGTCTTAACTAGCTTCTAAATGAATATAATTGACTGAGACAATGCAAACATTACCTGAATGTTCCATGAACCTTTGCATTTACTGATGTCAGGTTTGTGTAATAACAAAAACAACTTTGTGCCCTATAAACCCCTCTTAATCTGGGTACATACTAGAATTTTTTTTTTCTTCAACCTAGTGGGCTGAGCAAAAAAAAAACGGAAAGAGCACCGTATTAATACAAGCAATGTTATTGCAGTGACTGCACAGCCCCCCCGCCAGAACACACTGACTGATCAGCACTCGCAGCCACTGGCTACTAGCACAGATCTAATGCTGGTCAGATGCTGAGATGTTGGTTTACCAACATGCCTGTTCGATGGAAGCCAGTTGTAAGAATGGCTTCTGCAAAAATCACAGTTGTAAACATTTCCAAAAGTCGGACAGTTCCTGCCAAACCAACTGTTTTTGGTTGATTTTTAGCCCATGTGTACCCAACTTTAGAATGACAATTCTATACACCCATTGAAACTTTTGTTAGCCTTATAAAGCCTATTTGATTTTGTATCCCATAGTAAATGTCTAATTTCCAGTATGCCCTATCATAAATTGGAAAGGCTGGCTGGAACAGCTTTACAAAGAATTGAAAGCAGGGAGTCCAGTGACTTGGTGCGTTTTGGAGGAGCTGCAGGAGACATATGAACAGAAAATACATGTGGTAGACTTTTGGAATGGGCAGTCAAAAGGAAAATTTTAGCAATGTTTTATTGTATTATATTTTGCACTCTTTCGCATTCTTTCTTCTCTCTTCACATTGCAGTCTGTACAAATGTAATTAGTTTCAGCTTTGATTTCTACTTTTCCTACCCTCTAACGCGACCCTGGGACTACAGAATTGAAAGTAAAATAAAGTCATCCTGTAAAAGAAGATTCTACATGCTTACTACTTATATTTCCAGCAGGCTGTGTGTTTAAATATTACTATATTGCCACTCTCTGGCTGCTGCAGGTATTCAACTTTTCTTAGTATGTGAACACCTGCTACTTCAACTCTTCACTGTGGTTCCCCTGCCAACTACACCACTACAGGTAGTATGAGACAGTTAGATGAACCACAGTATATGGAATAGGTATTCAACATCCCTGGAAGTGTTGAAAATGTGCAGCTTCCAGGGATCAGCAACACAGCAGAGTTTTAGCACACAGGCTGCTAAAAAAAGGTAAGTACAGTATATAGTGTCTTCCTTTGCAGCCTGATTCATAAAAGCAGCTATTTTTTACAAAGACACATTGTCAACTTCAGTAGCAGTATATTTTCAGAAAAAAATATGTATTATTATGATTGCACAAAAATAAACTAAAAGCTAAATGTTAGATATTATACTCCAATAATTTAATGTGACTTTAGGAGGTCAGTATCAGTCACAATAAATCTGTTATGCTTGTGGGGAGTCCATGCACTGTCAGTGCTAAGGCTTTGCCTATTTATCCATGCATGTGCATTCATCCTATATTGCAGACCTCATCAAGGAGTAGTTTGGCTTGCCATGATTGAAAAAATCTGCAAACACTGAACAAACAGAGCAAACCCCAATGATCAACCTCCGGAACATTTCCAAAATCCGCCCCTACCTGACCAATGACACCACAAAACAACTTATCCACGCCTTGGTTATATCCCGCCTCGATTACTGCAACTCCCTCCTCACTGGTCTTCCGTTACACAGGCTATCCCCCCTTCAGTCTATTATGAATGCTGCTGCTAGACTCATACACCTTACCAACCGATCAGCAACTGCTGCCCCTCTCTGCCAATCCCTCCACTGGCTTCCACTAACCCAATGTATCAAATTCAAAATACTAACCACAGCTTACAAAGCCATCCACAACACTGCCCCTAGCTACATCACCAACCTCATCCACAGATACCGCCCAAATCGCCCACTCCGCTCCTCCCATGATATCCTCCTCTCTAGCTTCCTCATCACCTCCTCCCGCGCTCACCTCCAGGACTTCTCCAGAGCCTCTCCCATCCTCTGGAACTCCCTACCACTGCATGTGCGGTCAGCCCCCACCCTTAGGCGATCTCTGAAAACTCACTTCTTCAGGGAAGCCTACCCCACCTCCACCTAAGAACTGTACTTGAATCACCTCTGCCAGATCATCCCCCGCAGCTATCACCTTTTGTATCACCTCCCCCTTCCTTTAGATTGTAAGCTCCATGAGCAGGGCCCTCCTATTCCTTCTGTACTGAAATGTATTGTAATTGTACTGTCTCCCTTATATTGTAAAGCGCTGCGCAAACTGTTGGCGCTATATAAATCCTGTAAATTAATAATAATAATTTATGGAAGCCACATTTTGTTATTTTTTCTGGCCTTTTTCAAGGGCAGTTTGGAAGCTTTTGGGAAAAAAGAAGACATGGGTTGCTGGGCACTGCCATGGAAGACATATACTATATGCAAACAGAATTTTAAAATATATCTCTCATGTTGGTGGGAATAAGGGCTTCATCCCTACATCCCTGACTCAGTGAATGTGGGGCTCTTATTGGAATCTGGAAGCCCTATTAAAAATAAGGGGCACTAGTAAGTAACCAATCCCCCCCCCCCCATGTGAGTGAGTACAATCGTACATAACCCCCTTTATGGAACTTTTAAGGCAGATATGACAATTATGTATATTTCAATAAATGGCTAGTATGCCAAGTTTATTACAAAAGATCCACAGAGCATACAAATACATTCAATTCACAAAATCAATGTTATTACATAAGCATGGCTAAAATTATTAAAACCCCATGTGTCCATAATATATGAAAAATTGCAGTATGCCTGTCATGGCTTAAATTTTTGTAGAGACATCAGGACAAGACCCAATGCGTTTTTCAGAAAAACTCCTTCAGGGATAAAGCAGCAGTATGCCATGGATGGATGACACCAAGATGGGAGTGGGTGGCTGCTCTGTCTTAAACATTATAGCCCCAGGGGATGTACATTGGCCCCTGGGTTGTCATTCCTCATTCGGGTCCGGGGTGGACAAGCAGTGTGTTAGCAGCCCTACCCTTTCAACCATCTGTATTCAACTATTTATATATGTTGTTGTTGATCTATTATACACGACCCCTGCTTTATCTCCCAAAGAAGGAGTTTTTCTGAAACACACTGGATTTCGTCCTGATCTCTCTACAAACATTTAAGCTATGACAGGCATACTACAATTTTTCATATATTATGGACACATGGGGTTTTAATAGTTTTAACCATGTTTATGTATTGACATTGATACAGTATTTTGTGTACATAATGTATTTGTATACTCTGTGGACCTTATGTAGTAAACTTTGGCATACTAGCCTTTTTATTGAAATATACGCAATTTTCATATCCAAAAAAGTCCCATAAAGGGGGTTTTGTATGATTGTTCCAGTTAAGTTAGGGATGTCGGCAGTAATACATAACATCCACCCATTTCTTCTTTTCATCATGTGAATGAGTAAGGGTTGCACAGTACCTCTTTTTACTCATTACAAAATGTAAACAATTAACATTAATAATTAATATTAACAAACAAAAAAAAGTGAAAAAAAGTCCTATTGTAAATCCATCATCAATCACATAGTCCACAGATGTAGATCCATTATCAGCCACAATAAACTATGCCCTGCCAACACAAACATGAGGACCCGTGCACTATAATGTGAACGATAGCTTGCTGGCTAGTGACGCTGTTTAACATCATTGACCAAATATGACCATAACTGTATTTGTTCACTGACTTCACTAGGGATCTCCTGGATGACATGTTTAATATGTAATCAATTATTCACTTCCAGCTTCAGTTGTGCCAGAGGTTCAGATGGAGAATAGGTAAAATCTGGCCATTCAGTTCACCCATTCGATGAACCTTGAACAGCTGCAATTTGGGTCAAACTCTTTGTTTACCTGAACTCAAAACTAAAGGATACATGTCTCTACCTCTTCATTTAAACATTTGTTCATAATGAATACTGGTAATGATATAGCAGTTTGTGCAACAAAAGAAACAAAGAAAATCTGACCTGATAGCAAACACAATTCAAGCATCCATGTGAACATAGAACAAGCACTAAAAATAGTGTTTCTGAAAGCTCTAATGAAAATGTCATGGGACCAGATGGCCAATTTCATGAAATATCAGTTTCTAAAGAACATGAATCATCACAAAACAATGCCCAGCCAATAGCTGTATCTAGAAATACAAACCGTTCTAATCAAAACATCAGTGATGAGAAAGTTTATGTGCCTAAAATGCCTGGATGTTAGGAGAATGTGTGGGCAAGCAACCTTGGCTATAACAAACAACAACATTAAATGGAAAATTTGTTCTATTTATTAGTAAAGATTGCCTCACTTTATTTCTTCTGAATGAGAAAGGAAACAATTTGAACTGTTCCACTGTATTTTACAGGGTGAATAATCTAGATATACAGTATGAGATACACAACAGTCAGATGTGAACTGATATCATTAAACTAGAGCCCTACTAGGGTCACCTTGACAAAGCACAGATTATAATAAATCTTATTAATAAACATAAAGTTTAACTTCAGGCAAACAGATAAACAGAAATGTAGCGCTAAAAAACAATGATGAGCAATAAAGTGAGATTAGTGCAAGCGCCTTGTAGCTCTATATGTGACACAATATAGAGTGGATCGTCCAAAATTGACGTAATGGTATCATGAATAAATAAATTAATAAAATTCAGATGAAATAAAGAAACTTGAGTGATTATTGGTAAATATCAAAGTCCAGTGAGAATGTAATCCGTGTTGGTGAATTCCGTTACTCGGAGCTGATAATGTGATTGCACTCACCAGAAGCGCAGTTTAAAAACGCATTTGTGTATAATACTATCCCATCATGGTCATCCGGATGGGGATGGGGATGTAGGAAATCATCTGGCACACATCAGCATACAAGGTGATTAACAGGCCTCTCACACATTCTCCAGGGACATCTCATCAGATATCATTGACCAGCGGATGTGAACACAGTGAGCACTGGGGAAACTCCACCCTGGGGGCTCGTTATTAACGAGCCAAAGAACAAAGTGCTTGATAGTACAGTATTTTATTATAATTTGGCGAATAAATGATCAAACAGAGTAAGAGTACACTCACATCTGGCAATTGGTAAAGTAAGATGGCCGGCGGCCTTCCATGCGGCCTCAGCGGCATGACGTCACAACAGCTAGGCTCCTCCTAACGCATTTTGTGCTCATGCACGTTTTCAAAGGGAGCTGTGGACGTCCGCATTATATATGCACTCGAGCACATGCGCGGACGAGCGCCATATTGTCCATACTGCGAGTGCATGTGCGAGTCAGAAAGAACTCAGGACTGGCTGGCAACAACAACGCAGCACTGCAGGGGACAAACAATCCAAACAAGGACACCGATGTAATGCGAATATAAAAGCAAATAAATCCGCTGGCTATGTTTTAGTGATTTATATTAGTTGCACGGTAGAAAAAGTAATTAAACGGGAGGACTGGACGTTTTACGGCCGCCATTTTCTTCTAGACAGTAAACATAAGTCCCTGGAGGTTCAACTTAAGGGACTCCATTTTTCCACAGTCCTGTTTAATGTGGCCATTTTCCAATAGCCTCTATTGATTAACCCAAATAGGCACATTTGTGGGACTACAGATCAAATATTGGGAATATATATATAATAGATCAATGAAATAGATCTAACAATAGAATATCAACATGAATGAGGGTAACAATATATGATGATGGGACCTATATAAAAATGGCTAAAAAATATATAAAAGTAACAGTGCTGAGTGTTAATCCCAGAGTCCAATGGTTATTAATGAAATATAGAATAACAATAAAAAACATAAACATTACTAAATTAAGATGACTACTGTAACTCCCTCCTCATCGGCTTACCTCACCGCAGGCTATCCCTACTTCAGTCCATCTTGAATGCTGCTGCCAGACTCATCCGCCTCACAAACCGCTCCGTATCCGCCACCCCTCTCTGCCAATCCCTCCACTGGCTTCCGATTGCCCAACAGATAAAATTCAAAATGCTAACATTGACGTACAAAGCTGTTCATAATACTGCCCCAAACTACATCACCGATCTGGTATCCAAATACCACCCAAAACGTACTCTCCGCTCCTCACAAGACCTCCTACTCTCTAGTTCCCTGGTCTCCTTCTCCCATGCCCGCCTCCAGGACTTCCCCCATCCTCTGGAACTCCTATCATCTACTCTCCTCACCTTTAGGCGCACCCTGAAAACCTATCTCTTCAAGGAAGCCTACCCCACCCTCACCTAATTACTGAATTCATCCACTATTCCTACCACTTCATCCCCCATAGTTGTTTCCTAATGTACCACTATCCTCTCCCTCCTAGATTGTAAGCTCCAAGGAGCAGGGCCCTCGAACCCCTCGTGTATTGAATCGTATTGTTACTGTACTGTCTCATGTATTGTCTCCCATTATAATGTAAAGCGCTGAGCAAACTATTGGCGCTATATAAATCCTGTATAATAATAATGTAAAATACATAGCAATTACTAATATATAATAAAACTCGAAATAATTAAAACATTTACACGTATGTAGGTTAAAAAAAATTGATAAACATATAATGGTTGAAATAGATCTAACTATTGAAGAAAGATATAATATTAAATATACATTAAAAGTAGAAAAAATTAAATAAAAAATAAAATAAAATTAAGATATCCAGAAAATATGACCTGAAATTACTTAAATAGAAATGTCAAAAATTTATAAAAATATGTAAAGGCAAATCTAAAAAATTATGATAAATGATGAAAAATGGTATAGATTGTAATAAAATATATAATATAAAATCAAGATATATAATATAAAAAATATAATATAAAATGGCACTGGAATATAAAAAATATTACTAATTTTTCAACACAGTACAAATAAGTCCCTAAAATTATTAAAGAAACTGGCTATTTTTAAAAAAAATGATCCTATTTTAAGTAACATTAAGTAAAAATTATAGGGAGCTGTTTTATCTGTCAAAGATTTGTGTTTCTTTCCATTCATTCTTGAGCTCTTCTCAGCTCTGCCATAGAGCTCAGCCAGGTTGATTTCACCTATTTCCTGTCACAGTTATAGACTGTTGAAGAGATACAGATGTGTGTGTTTGCAAGCAGCACACCTAAATGTCTCTTAGTCCTGTCATTCCCTCTCTCAGTCTGAGTGCTGCTGTACAGTGGATTTCAGTGATACCAAGTCAAATTCAAGCAACTGATTTCAGCCCCATGGTTGTTAAGGGGTCTGGACTGGGAGCAAGGAGGCTGTTCAGAAAAACTAAACTGTGAAGTTTCTAGTATAAAAGGGCTAAAGTCATACATGTGCTGATAAATAACAATGAAAAACTCTGCACCACGGGCAAAAACAGAAAGAAACCAAAAAAAGGAACCACAGATGAACGTGATTATGGCTGCTGCAGTCTTCAAAATGTGTCTAACTTCAACACTCGTGAACCCTATAAATGTGTACTGTATATAGACCGCACTGCAAAAAATGTGAATCAAAGTTACTAAACAGTTTGCCACATGTAAAAATCCAAAAAAATAGATAAATAAACAATAACATAAAATCCAACTAATGTCCAATGTATCAGTAAGTCCCCTTCAAATAATAATTGCTTAAAAACCAAAAGATAAGTGAACAGGTTAACAGATAAACAGGTGACCACTTTCAGGTGCTCCAGGTGACCCCACATAGATTTACACTCAGCACAATGGATGGACCTTCTATTTCTAGATAGGTCTCACTGTGTCTCAAAATTAGTCAAACTGAAAAAAGCACAGTGAGACCTATCTAGTAATAGAAGATCCATCCATATATAAAATATCATGATGTTTATCAGGTCTTTTTTTTCCTCAGAGAAAAGGTACACATACTTACACCACCCCTTTAAACGTCATGCTCCCCTGGGGGTGAGACATGAAGTGTCATGCAAACTGTGGAAAACTGTAGGTGTGGTCATGGCTAAGAATTGTGCATAGCACAGGATTCAAGGTTCAGGAAAGTACAGGGCTCAGGGGTGAATTTTGTATGGGGCACAGAACTCTGGAGTGCATAATGCACAGGGTTCAGGAATGTGCATCACACAAGATACAGGGTTCAGGAGTGCATATCACACAGGACTCAGGAGTGGGAAGCACAAGCCATTGTACCTTCCCCCAATCTCCCACACCTTTGACCCAGTACAGAGCTCTTCCCCCACCTCTTTCCTTCCAGTACAAAGCTCTTCCCCCTTCTCTCCAAGTACAGAACTCCCCCACAGTGCAAAACTGCTCCCCCACCATTCTAAGGTCATCTTGTATTTTAGACAAAGTGGAGGAGGTAGCTGATGTCACAATCTCTGCATTGTCCAATCAGAAAACACCTTGTATTTATTTAAAAAAAAAAGCAAAAACAAAATCTTATCTAGATGGTGGTAGTGCTGAGCAAGTTTGCTACTTTGTTTAGTATTTAGAAGTTAAGCTGCTTAAGCAGCACCCAAAGGAGACCAGCACTGACTCTATGTAGCATAGGCTACTACCTAGCATCCCTAGGAACCCCCTGAATGTGCGCTATGAAGGGTAAGTGTAACCAAGCTGGGCCAATGTAAGTTGCCAATTGCTGACCTCACACCTTTTAGGTGCACGGTGTGTGAGGCCAAATATTTGGCACATCAGCAATTTAGCAGACTTTAGGTGGCTACCAGTAAGTAAAGATATAAAAAAGGAGCAAATATAAATTGCTCACTGGTAACCTCGCACAATTATGATCATTTCAGGTAAAATATGATTTTTCTTGCACTAGCCCGATAGTGAGAGGTTCTCCTTAAGTTGACTTCTGCCCCCGCTGACAACCCACGTCATAGTTTCAACCAAAGAAAGTAAAGTTAACAAAAGGTGGAAATCTAAATCTTTCATACAGCAGCTTGCAGAGTTATAATAAAGAAAAGACAGAATAATCATATTTGTACATATGTAGAAGAGTTATGGGTTTCTTTTTAGAAAAAAAAGAAACTAAATAGGCACACATTGTGCTTTCAGACCGCACATCACTGTAATGTCATAAACAACAGGAATGCCCAGGATGATTAATGCACACACATGATAAAAGACCTATGAAGATCCTACAAATGACAGTAAAATTAAAGCCTTCTAACACAATTAAAATGAGAGTGGTGGTTAAAATGTAGCTCCTGATTTCTCTAAATTATTAACACATTGGTTACTGAAAACCAGCGCAGTGAAATACGTTTGCAATTTATTAATATCTTTCATCATACCTGTAAAAGCTTACTGAAGCATCCAGTGTATTATGGAAATGTTGCTGATACCCACGGAATTCTATGGCTGTCTACTGATGGCATTAGAATATTCACATATACATGCCAAGCATTTGTTTAAATAACACAGCTGATAATATGATTTTTTTTTATAAGACCCAGTGAACAAGGACTTTTGAGGTGCATTTAGGATTTGTTTACATGAGTTTGCCCTGGCATAGCTGCCAACTGTCACGGATTGCCCAAGACTGTCCCAGACTTTAAAGCCCTGTTACAGCCGGGCTCCATCCCGAAAATAGGAAATATTCCCGGATTGTACAGTATCCCTTGTCCTGGGATTGAGGACTCCCTGTGAGGCTTGGCAGTGTGAGTGGGTGGGTGGGAGGGGGTGTGGCCAGCCTCACAGATAATCGTGCCCCACCCCTCCTTTTATCTAGAGCAGTGTGAGCAGGTAAGTGCTGTGGTGGTTGGAGGTATGTAGTGTATGTACATGTAGCATGTGTGAATGTAGTAAGTGTGAATGCAGGGTTGCCAGCTGTTTGTATGTTTAGGGACAGTTTGTAAATTTCAAGTGCCGCGTCCTCACGATCTGACCATCCCTTGAGCCGTGTCTGCAGTCTCTGTCTATCCCTTGAGCCATACCTGCAGTCTCTGTCCATCCTTTATGCTGTGTCCACAGTCTCTGTCTATCCCTTGCACTGTGTCCGCAGTCTCTGTCCATCCCTTGAGCCAAGTCCGCAGTCTCTGTCCATCCCTTGTGCCGTGTCCACAGTCTCTGTCCATCCCTTGAGCCAAGTCTGCAGTCTCTGTCCATCCCTTGAGCCAAGTCCGCAGTCTCTGTCCATCCCTTGTGCCGTGTCTGCAGTCTCTGTCCATCCCTTGAGCCAAGTCCGCAGTCTCTGTCAATCCCTTGTGCCGTGTCTGCAGTCTCTGTCCATCCCTTGCGCAATGTCTGCAGTCTCTGTCCATCCCTTGTGCCGTGTCCGCAGTCTCTGTCCATCCCTTGCGCAATGTCTGCAGTCTCTGTCCATCCCTTGCACCGTGTCCGCAGTCTCTGTCCATCCCTTGCATTGTGTCTGCAGTCTCTGTCCATCCCTTGAGCCGTGTCCGTAGTCTCTGTTCATCCCTTGAGCCATATCTGCAGTCTCTGTCCATCCCTTGCATCGTGTCCGCAGTCTCTGTCCATCCCTTGCACCGTGTTCACAGTCTCTGACCATCCCTTGCACCTTGTCTTCAGTCTCTGATCATCTCTTGTGCCAGGTACGCAGTCTCTGACCATATCCTGTACTACACCTGCAGTCTCTGACATCCCATGTACGCAGTCTCTGACCAACTCCTGTACTATGCCTGTAGTCTCAGACCATAGTCCTGTACTAACTGCAGTAACCTCTAGCAACCGATCAGTGAGTGTGAACCAGTTCTTTATGTTTACATTAGGTTTTTTGAGATAAGTCTATGATTGTGTTTATTTGTTTTTTGGGATGTTGGGGTAGAGAGCAAAATTGCATGGGGGGGAGCCCAAGAGAATCTCAGACACTGTTTAACCACACCCCCTTTAAACCACGTCAAATATTTAGTGTAATTTAAACCACACCCATTTTCTACCCACCACCATCCTCTTTTTCTTTGACCACACCCATGAATGAATGCTTCACCCCTAATTAACATACCGCTCCGCCTATATAGCATCACTCCTCCTCTTTCTGGTCTAACAGGTGACATAGGCAGCAGCAGGAGCCAGTCAAATTATAGGGTGGAGGCATATACAGGGGATGTGTGTGTGTGTGTGTGTGTGTCTATGGACTTACACAGCTAGGCTTGGGAGCATGCCCTCATAAAGAAGGAGAGGACAGAACTGACAGAGGACTGAAAAAGAGGAGTTAAGGGAGTGCATTGTGTAACACCATCTTTATTATTTTAAAGAAAGAAAATATCCTTTACTATCACTTTTAGCTGGCCATACGCTGATAGATAAAAAAAAAGTGACTAACAGGTTTCTCCATACATACTACACAGTGTAAATGGATGTTACTCCAAAAAATAAAAAAATTGTATGTGGGAATTTAAAGTACTGATAAAATGCATATGATGTTATTCAATACAAATGCATGTTACAAAGATACATCATAAAAACCTCCACCATCAGCCCAGCAAACAATATCCAGTTATTGATAAGATACATAGAGCACAGTTACATACAGTATATAAGAGGATATATAGTCATGCAGGTGTCAGCTTCTGTTGGACCCTGAACCAGTGGTGTATTTAGGTTTTGTGCTGCCCTAGGCAACAAAAAAATCGCTGTCTGCCCCCACAGACATTAATCAACACCACCCCCCCTTCCGCCTCCCGCGGAGAGAGCCAGACATTGACCAACAACACCCCTGCCCCCCATATATAGATAGAAAGAAAGACACCCATCTTCACAGCTCCGGACATCCCTGGGAATGAAAGTCAGGCTCTACATACGCCATCAAGCAGCCTGCAGTCACTCTCAGATCCCACCTGGTTCCCATGGTGCACGTGTCCCTTCTTCCATCTCTTCTTCTGGGGAGAGGTGCTGTCCCCCTGAAAAATGCCACCCTAGGCAAGTGCCTTGTTTGCCTTGTGGTAAATACACCCCTGCCCTGAACACCTTGATGCTTTTCATGGATCCCATCCACTCCTTCAGAAGGAGATTGGAGGTGCCCTGCATACCTACTATGTGGAGTGTAGTCCATAAAAAACCTTTTGTCCATTCCCTGGCAAGGTACCCACATCCGTGTTGAGATCATGTGGCCTTGTGTGGTTCTGGGAAAGAGGACTCATGCTTATTCCCCCTTTCCTGACCACTCAGTTGCATGCTTGGATAAGGGTCTGGTGTGGATTTTGTGTGTGTGTGTGTGTGGGCTCACACTTTTTGCCCTAATAGTGTTTACCTTGCTGATCAAATTTTCTTAGCCTATCAACTCTCATGGTTGAATGCTTTCAAGCTAGTTTTATGTTAGAATCAGTTGTTAGGGGTTGATACATTCTCCCACGAAAGGCAATAATGAATCTATTATGCATATATTACAAAGACTATGGGAAAAAATGTTTACGCTTGCATGTTGAGACAGTCACAAAGCACATTTTTTATAAAGTGGCTCTTAACTGTTAAATCCTGAAAGGTGTTTATGAGGACAGTAGAAGATAATGTTATTTGAAGTGGAGAGAGTGTAGTGTTTCAGGTAACAAAAAAAATATAGATTTTTTAGAAATATTCAAAAGCTATTGTTATATAATAGTCAAACAATAATTGCATGCCTTGAAATAAAGAACACCTTCATGTCCATTCCAATTCATTAAAAAAATATCATTAGCTAAAAATAATATAAATAATATAACTGATAACGTTTAGAGTATTTACCTCAGAGACCTTAGTAATGTTGTTCTTAAGCAGAATAGCATTTCACCCTACATGTTGGTTGGTTGGTGCATATTGCTTACTTAGTTACATAGTCTGGCTGAAAAAAGACAAAAATCCATCTAGTTCAACCATAAAAAAAGTTATAATCTTATACCCACAGTTGATGAAGGGGAAAAAAATTCCTTCCTGATCCCCCGAGAGGCATCGTATATTCTCTGGATCAACTTTACCTATAAATGTTTGTATAAAATTATATGTGTATCAAGGAAAGAATCCAAGCCTTTTTAAAGCGATCTACTGAGCTGGCCAAAACCAACTCTTGAGGGAGTCTATGCCACATTTTCACAGCTCTCACTGTGAAGAAACCTTTCCGTATTTGGAGCTTGAATCTCTTTTCCTCCAGATGTAAAGAGTGCCCCCTTGTTCTCTGTAATGACCTCAGGGTGAATAACTCTAAACCGAGTTCACTATATGAACCACTGATGTATTTATACATGATGATCATACCCCCCCTTGATCTCCTCTTCTCAAGAGAGAATAAATTCAATTCCTTTAATCTTTCCTCATAGCTGATCTACTCCATGCCTCTAATCAGTTTGGTTGCCCTTCTCTGCACTTTCTCCAGCTCCCCAATATTCCTTTTGTGAATTGGTGCCCAAAACTGAACTACATATTCCAGATGAGGTCTTACTAATGATTTGGACGGGGGTAAAATGATATACTCAGGGGTGGACTGACAACTTATGGGGCCCCCGGGCAATAGGGGATCATGGGGCCCCTGTGTCCGTGCCCAAACTCAAAAAGGCCTATGAAAAAGGTACCAGGGGCATCTCATGGGGCCCCCTACTGACCCCGGGCCCCCGGGCAATGCCCGAGTTTCCAAATGGTCAGTCCGCCCCTGGATATACTTCTCTCTGGAGTCTATACCTCTAATACAAAAGAGGATTTTGCTCACTTTAGAAACAGCAGCTTGGCATTGCATGCCATTATTAGGCTTATAATCTACCAGAACTCCCAGATCGTTTTCCACCATTGCTTGTACTCCCCCTAGTATGTAAGATGCATGCATATTCTTAGCCCCCAAGTGCCTCATTTACCACATAGTTGCCCAATTAAACAGTGCATTTAGGTCGGCCTGTAAGTTGAAGACATCCTGTAAGGACGTTATTTCACTGCATATCTTGGTGTCATCTGCACAGACTGAAATGGTATTTTTAATCCCAGACCCTATATCGTTTATAAATATATAAAAAAATAAGGGTCCCAACCTTGGGGTACACCACTAACAACCCTAGACGATTCAGAGTATGAATTATTAACCACTACTCTCTGAATTGGTTTTATTTAGCCAGTTTCCTAACCATTTACATACTGATTGTTCCAAGCCTGTAGACTTTACCTTACACATTAGCCATGTGTGGGGAACTGTGTCAAACGCTTTTGCAAAATCCAAGTATACGACGTCCACAGTCACCCCTCTGTGCAAGGTTTTGCTCACCTCCTCATAAAAAGAAATCAGATTTGTTTGATAACTTCTGTCTTTCATGAATCCATGCTGTTACTTACATTTTTTTTTGCAAGCAAGAACTCATCTATGTGGTCTTTTATTAAACTCTCCATTATCTTCTCAACTATACAAGTTAAACTAACAGGTCTATAATTATGTGGCAAAGATTTTGATCCCTTTTTAAATATAGGCACCACATTGGCCTTATGCCAATCCAACGGTACTACGCCAGTCATTAAAGAGTCCCTAAAAATTAGAAACAATAGCTTTGAGATGACTCTTTAAGGACCTGTGGGTGTATGCCATCCGGTCCAGGTGCTTTATTCCCCTTTATTCTGTCTAAATATTTCTGCATCATATCAATTGTGAGCTATTGTGGATCATCTGTGTCAATACCATGCCCATTATGGACAAGAGCTCCCCCATGCTCCTTTGTATACACAGAGCTTAACACTCATGAAAAAAATATTGGATAAGGTGTTCTAGCCAGCCAGATCCCTTCCCCACTAAAATGACACCAGCCTGCAATATAACCTTTCAGGGATTTTGCACAACTTTGCAGAATTGTTTTGGTGCCTTAACTCTCATTGTGTAAGGCCATACTAGATGAAAGTAAGAAAGCAAGTGGCTGTGCTGTTAGCTTTCTGCAATAAGGACACTTTATATGATGAATAATGTGCCGATGTCAACAGACTTTGGACTTCTGTGGATGGCATCAGTTTGACATCAGTTTGAGAAGTTTGTAAGATCATTCAGAATTCATTAACAAGTATATTTGACACGCAGCTGACTTTTCCTTGGCCTGCATTTGAACTTCTTGTTCAAATACAAACATGTTTTGTATTGCCATAGACTTTTATGGGACTACAAAACCCACTTGAAGTGAACAAAAGCCAGTTGACACAGGCCTTAAAGTGGTAGAAAACAGCCTCCCAAAAAAACTAAATAATGGGCCCCCTGCAGGTTTAGGTCATAATGTACTAGTATGCACCGCATACTAGTACATTCTGACAGACTTACCTGTACATGGAGCCCTCCATAGTCACATTATTTTGGCTCCTTGGCATTGCCATCTTCACCCGGTCTTTCTTCCAGGTTCGCGGGCTCTGGCTGGAGCCACAATGACCTCACTCCCATGCTGTGCCATCCCTTCAGAGTGCATGCGCTGGTGATATTGGACACAGCTGATCACATGAGATGGTAAACAGCCAATCACGATGGCCTTTTACCACGTGATCAGCTGTGTCCAATGACACAGCAGATCACCGGGTGAATACAGTTGCCAGTTATCGGGATGGAAAGTACTGCCGAGAACTGCCAATTGTCAGCAAAGGGATCGGCACTGATCATCAGGGCACTAATAATCAGTGCCCTGATGATCAGTGCCCATCAGTGCCGCCCATCTGTGCCCATCAGTGCCACCCACCTGTACCCATCAGTGCCACCCACCTGTGCCCTGCAGTGCCACCCACCCGTGCTCTGCAGTGTCACCCATCAGTGCTGCCCATCAGTGTCGCCTATCAATGCAGCATCATCAGTGCCAGCTCATCAGTGCCACCTATCAATGCCGCCTAGCAGTGCCTCCTATGAGTGCCCATCAGTGCTGCCTATCTGTGCCACCTCATTAGTGCCCATCAGTGCTACCTATCAGTGTCCATCAGTGCTGCCTATAATTACAGCCTCATCAACGCACATCAGTGATGGAGAAAAATTACCTGTTTGCAAAATTTTATAATAGAAACAAAGAAAACTTTTTTTTTTCAAATTTTTTTTCTCTTTTTTGGTTTATAGTGAAAAAAATAAAACACCCAGTGGTGATTAAATACCACCAAAAGAAAGCTCTATTTGTGTGAAAAAACGTTACAAATTTCATAAGGGTACAATGTTGCATGACCATGCAATTGTCATTCAAAGTGCGACAGTGCTGAAAGCTGAAAATTGGCCTGGGCAGGAAGGGGGTAGAAGTGGCCAATAGGCAAGTGGTTAAGTGACATACATCCTCATATTTGAAGAAGGCCATTTCTGTTTCATAAATACTGCTTCAATCCATTCAGTCAATTCAGAATGGCTTTGACAGCCATACACCTTGGGGGATGCATAAAAATACTAAGGGAGTGTATTTAAGTAACAGACATTCAAAGAAAGATGAAGCAAAATAATGAAGGAAAAAAACCAAAAATAGAAAAAGACTGAAAAAAAAATAAAAAATGGGAATGGGGAAGAACATTGGCCTTATGTAAAATTCAGGCAGATAAACAGTTTCTCTGTTCTGAGCATCATCATCATATCACAGACATATAATTTACATCAAGTACAGATGATTTAGCATATTGCTTGTCTGCAAGTGATTTTGCTAGTATTTATAGTAGTATCGGGGGAGTTAATTGATGTAGTATTATAATAAGATGCATACATTTTTCTGCCTTAAATATCATCCCTGAAATGGAAATATTCATTATACACCACTTGATGGGATGTAAATATCACTGACTAATGATCTGTTGAGAATGGGCCTTGAACTTGATGAACACATCACCCCCATCAGATGCAGGGTAAGATATTAAAAGAAGATGCATTCTAGCTTTGGAGACATGGAAATTGTAATGAGAACACCTTATGTGCCAGCCCTGCCAGTCTCACTGGAATAAATAATACATACTGTGCAATAACCACCATTTCAATTGAGAAAGGTTATTCCTGCATCAGTCAGTGTTAGAACAAGGCCAGCCATATTTTCTCATTATCTGTGACTGGCCATTAAATAATCAGCCTGGGCACAAAAAAAGAACACCTTCAAATATTTCTTTAAAAGCAACCATCCACCTTGTCTTCAAAAACAAAGATTTTGTGTAACATATAATCCTTAAAGTATGACTTTACTTTTAACCTCCCTCCCAAAAAAAGCCTGTACCCACTCTCCAGGTTATGTGACTTAAGATAAAAAGCCTCTCGTCTATGTAAATACACTTATTTACTAAAATAACCATTCATGTGAAAATCAAATTCTGGTTTAATTAATTCTTCTGCATATAACTGAGTATTGAAAGTGAACCTGAATTTGATTTTCAAATGATTGGATAATTGAGGTGAATACTTACACAATTTATGGAGTGAACCTTCTCAACTCCTTAATTATTTATCCTCATTGTCTGGCTTGCCCAATTCCACATAGCCTACAGCTTTGAAATTTGTTCACTGCACTATTACGTAAATTAATAGACATGCGTGGTTTCGTTTTGTTATGTACAAATCGAAATTTTAATTAAATTTGCATCATTCGGAGATTCGAATGTATCTGAATCTCCAGATCACAATAGTAATGAATTTCAACAAATCCAAAATAAATTATAACGAAAACAACAAATTCATATGCATTCATTTGTTTCATTTGAATGACATGATGAGATAGTTTGGGCCTTTTGTTAATGTTTGAAACATTTGATATAAAGTAATGACATAACAAATGATCCGAGTTTATTTGGATCTATTCATTTTTATTCTAGTGTAGCATGAATATTTTAATACGATTATTTTTGTATTTGGGTTGAACTTGAGAGACTATACGTTTAATTTGTATGCTTGCCGCCTAACAAACAAAGCCAGTTGGGAATGGGGAAATGAATTCAACTTAATAACACAACAAATTAATATGTATTAAATAATTACGTTAAAACAAATATAGCCAATCTTCCAGATTAACAAAAGAATACCAGAACTTCTGAAAATACGAATTGATTTGGAACAATGAATATATACTCTACCAAAAGATTGAATAGTTTTGAAAATGAATCATTTTAACATAACGAATATGATGACACAAAACAATTTACTTAACAAATGCATCCAAAGTGAAACAAATTTTCACGTCATACAAATGTCTATAAAGGAATGGCCATACTCAGTGTAAGCTCATAGTTACAGTAGGAGTACAGGCTCCATTATTTTCTTGATGTGTAGTGCATATATGTAAAATTAAAGCTTGGTACATGTGTATCAAATTTTGATCTATGTGTACCCCCTCTATCAACAGAAGCTGATTGTTAGACTGGCTTCTGCAGAATAGGCCTGTTGAAAAACCAGCATTTAATCATCAACAGCAGCCAATGGCTGCAGCGCTGATCAATATATGCTGATACGAAAGTCCCTGCTGTCAGAATAATATAGTGCAGAGGGAGAGAGATCCCTGCATCCGCATCGCTTGTGTGCATGCAGGAATCTGTGAGGTTTTTTTTAACCCCCTGATTTAACAGAAAAATAAAAAATCCTCAAAAGGGTTGATTTACTAAATGCAAACAGATTGTGCACTTTGCAAGTGCAGATGCTCCAGAGCTTAGTAAATGAAATGAATCTTCACTTTGTAAATAAATACCCAATCAGGTGCAAGGGAAATAAAAAAAACATTTTTGCTTGCACATGATTGGATGATGGAAATCAGCAGAGCTTTACTGTATTTACTAAGTTCTGGGGAAAATGAGTGCAAATGCACTTGCAAAGTGCAGAGTCTGTTTGCTATTAGTATATCCAGCCAAAAGTGTATACCCACTTTTAGAATATAGGGTCTAGATCATTTGCTACATTTTAAGTAAGAGCCATATAATCTGAACACTGCTTGGCCTTGAGCAAGCAATGTTCCTGAATAAGAAATAAGTATTTTACCCTTATTTACTGAGAAAACAACTGAAGGGTGGAGGCTAGGGTTTTGTTTAGTTAAACGTAAGGATAAGGTACAGTCAAAATCGGACTATAGGGATTCTAATTGGTCAGCACCATAACGTGGAGGGCACTGACCAATCAGAAGACATCTAGTCCATACTGCCAGCACTGCAAGGAGAGGAGAGAATGCACAGCTTTTCATTATCTGACAGTGGGGGATCAGCATCCTGGTACAGCTGGGAGGCTGGGGAGGGGGTCCAGTGGATGGTTGGAACCACTGGAGGCTGGGAGGAGAGAGTCATGGGAGAGGCAGGAGGAGCTCAAGCCACAGCCGCTGATGTCTACAGTGGGATTGGGAGCCAGAGCTGATAGAACCCATCATGCAGGGAGGTTTTCCACACCACTCCTTTGTGAACTCAGGTGTAAAGATACTATGACAAACCTGGGTTCACACAGGAGCTGTGCCAGAAACCACATGTGATACGGACAGGAATTGCACTGCATTCCTGTTCAAATCACATGCATTTATTTGCAGTGTAATTTGAGCCCATTAATTTTGTATGGGCTCAAATCGCACTGCAAAGGTATCGGTACTCGGAATTGGTGAGTATTTGACCAAAAGAATCAGTACTGATACTTACTGGTAAAGAAACGGTATTAGTGCATACCTATAAATAAGCAATCCTTTTTGTAAAAGTTTTTTTTTTTTTTTTTTAATAAATTCCATTATTACTGTATTTGAGATTCCCATGTCTCTAAAAATGACACACAGTCATGATAATGAAGCATTCCTGAGCCTTTCTAAAGCAGGAAAGAAGTAGAAGCATCTGACTGGGTAAATCTTCAAAAAAATACCACTTATAACATGAGTCACTATGGGCCTTTTAAAGCTTCACCCCAGAATACCATGTACAAATGCAAATTAGGTCTTGGCTGACACCTCTATTTGAACTTGCTACTCTATGTTCATCACATACAGGACCTCAACAAAAATGCACAAATAAGTTCACACATTCTCAGGTATTTTGCAATAGCAATTTGAAAGCTGGCAATGGAACGAATATCATTGTATGTGCACCTGCTTCATAATATAAATGCAATAGAAACACCATTCCTTTGAGTACTGTAACATTACTAAAATGCTTTATTTTGTTTCTGAATACTACTGATTGGGAGCACAGTTGGCACTTCACAATATTAGGAAATCACACTATGAGGACATTCATCTAAACCTGTGTGCTAATGACTTTTTGTTTTACTTGTAACTATGTAAATGATATATTTATGTTAATCTATGCTGCCAACCATTGTCTCTCTTTAGAACAAGGAATATGTGGTCTAGAAGGCTGATTCCGTGCAAGAAAGATTCAGTTGTTGGTCAAATGACTTCCATCATGCTCTGTCCAGACACTTGCAGAATTTGCTGGAAATCATAGTGTCTCTTTAAATACAGAAGTTCAACTTACACAATGCTAAAAATGGAACCAGCATTTCAGCTCATCAAGAGCTCACAGCCACTATTTATTGGCCTGCTCTAGGATGAGGGTTCCTGCAAGGTGTCAATCCAGCAAGAATGCTCAAGTTTCTCAACGCCCATCATTTTCATTGATCTGTCTACCTGTCTATGGTTAACCTTCAAAAGATACATAACTGATAAAGGTTTACATTAATATTCAGACAAAATGCCTTGCTTTCAAATAGTTTATGATGTGCAGATGCATACCAAGACAAGCTAAATATGCCCATCTTTGTATGCAATTTGATTTTTTTTTAAGTTTCCAGCCCCTCATAAAAACTGTCTGTCTGGGTCTCATACTGTTTCTGTAGACAAGCCTGTCTAGGCGAGTTTATGTCTCATGTATACAAATGTCAGTGTGATGAAACATTATTAATTTAATGAGCAGTTGCTTGACACGCTACAAAATTTCAAACCCCTCTTGCAGCTGTCTTAGACACACAATGTGACAATGACTGACATGTGAAGCAGGTACTTCAACTCCTGATGTATCTAAACTAAAATGTTACAATAATACTTCAATGTCATGGGAAAAGTAATGACACAATTATTGTCGCTATCAATAATTCTTATGCAAATAGAGCCAATGAACAATGACATATTAATTATCTCTTTGCTTAACAGATATCTCATTAAATAATATTTACACAAGCACTTTCTCACTCGGATGACTAGCATGTAATAGAATATACTAAAAAGGTAACAAATCTCATAGCTCGTTGACATCTGCACACTAATGGATATGACTGTAGTATGAATGGCAATTTGTGTTTCTGACAGTTTGACCTAAACTTGGGATATTCTTTTACTTTTCATAGGAAAATATTTCTGGTAGGTTTACAGCTTTAAAAACTACTTCAAGTGTAACAATTATTCTTACTAAGGATTCTTTAACGTGCTCTTATATATGATAATGACCCCCCCCCCCCCAAAAAAAAAAAGATAAAAAGAAAATGTAAACAAAATAAATAAATATATATATACATAAAAATAATGAGCTGGCATATACAGTGCGGCAAAAAAGTATTTAGTTAGCCACCAATTGTGCAAGTTCTCCCACTTAAAAAGATGAGAGAGGCCTGTAATTGACATCATAGGTAGACCTCAACTATGAGAGACAAAATGAGAAAAAAAATCCAGACAATCACATTGGCTGATTTGGAAAGAATTTATTTGCAAATTATGGTGGAAAATAAGTATTTGGTCACCTACAAACAAGCAAGATTTCTGGCTCTCACAGACCTGTTCCTTCTTCTTTAAGAGGCTCCTCTGTGCTGCACTCATTACCTGTATCAATGGCACCTGTTTGAACTTGTTATCAGTATAATAGGCACCTGTCCACAACCTCAAACAGTCACACTCCAAACTCCACTATGGTGAAGACCAAAGAGCTGTCGAAGGACACCAGAAACAAAATTGTAGACCTGCACCAGGCTGGGAAGACTGAATCTGCAATAGGCAAGCAGCTTGGTGTGAACAAATCAACTGTGGGAGCAATAATTAGAAAATGGAAGACATACAAGACCACTGATACTGTCTTCCCTTAATGCCACTAAGGCATTCAATAGTATTGAGTGGCAGTGTTTATGACTAACTATTGAAAAGTTTGTATTTGGGGAACCATTTATTTACCAGTTTAAGTTGCTGTACCCCTAGAACAGCAATCAGAAAAGCAGGCAGACTCTCCTAGACTTTTGATTTAGGCAGAGGTACTAGACAGGGGTGTTTGCTTTCACCTTTATTGTTCACCTTAGCCATTGAGTCACTGACCACCCTGATTAGATCTAATGAGAACATTGCTGTATAGTGTATTATCTGACAGCTCAGCTGGAACATATAGTATGTTTGGAGGTATATTTAGGGGATCAGGAGAGTCCACTCCACCAGTAGCTTCCACACTATCAGTGAGACTTCACTTGACTATATCCAATTGCCTTCCTGGGGACTTGGAGACTTCATTTTAGTAAGTCTAAAACTTTACCCAACATACAGTATACTTTGATGCAAAGCATCTCTACAGTCTAAATATAACCTCTGGGCTAATATGCATATTTTTTATTTGTAACATGCACAGGGACCCTCCTGGGACTGGCATCTCTCTCCCACTCACATATTTAACCTCCTGAAAAGTGTTACTACAACTAAAGGCTTTATCTCTCACTTCTATGCTATGATACATTCCTCCCACTTGGAGGGCTATCCTTCTAAAGCTATGGAGAGCTGGGGGGGTATATGTCGGTACTCTTGATGAGTATTGATGAGAGAGTGCCCTAGGGTTGGTTCAGTTGAACTCCCTGAATACCTCCAAACACTTTCTCAATTGTATATTATCTTACATTTCCACTACATTCCTCTTAAGTTGCATAAAATGGGCCTCTTGGAGACTCCCCTTTTGGTAAATGCCACAGAGAGCATGGCGAGCATATACATACGCCAGGTGCTGCCACAAGTTTCACAGATAATGGGCCAAGATCATGGATACCATAAACATGGTTTTTTACACCAATATATTTTTGGATCCAAACATTGTATATTAGGTATTTTAGAGGACTATGAGCTGTCTAGGTTTACCAAAATAGCTACCGGTATTTCTAGACCCCTGTTCCAGGCAAGGAAAATCATTTTGCAATATTGGAAGTCTGAACAACCACCAACCCATCAGGAATGAATACATCATATGGTAAACATTTACAATTTGAGTGTGTTATCTTTCAACATAAGGGGTGCAATGCCAAATTTGAAAAATTGTGAGGGAGTTGGCTTGCTACAGCTGGTTTGACACTAGATCTCATTCTAAACAGAATTCTGTGATATACTCAATGTTTTTATTCTACTAGCCATCAGCAGTTACCATTTCTTACTGTTAAGATGGATGGAATGATCCTGTATCTCTCCATACTAAAAACTCATACCTGTGCTGTCTCTTTAGTTGCTGTTAATGGAGATGACCTCCTTGCCACATAATGTTTTAACCTCACTCTGGAACTATTTACTTCTCAATAAACCTTACCTGATTAAGAAAAAAAAGTGTTTGCTTGGGGTTCAGTTTCAAATAGCCCTGCTATTATTCATATTGCTTATGGTAATTCCAAAATATTTTCCCACTGGCCCCATTCTATTGATTTACCTAAAGTCATATCACACTGGTGATTCTAGGTTTAATGGTGAATACTACTCAGAATGAGAGTAAAGCTGGCTATGGATGGATCAAAATGTGTCTGGTTCAATAGGAACTAGTTATTTATAGCTGTTCCTGTTCATGAGATGTTGATATAGCTGATCGACTTCTCAAGAACAGACTTGTTGGAAAATGTTTGCCTGATCAGCGCTGCAGCCAGTTGGCTGCAGTACCATTCAGTGTATTCTGACAGAGAAGGATTCCCCTCTGTCAGAATCCCAATAACACTGAGGGGTGGATTTCACCATCCACCCCGCTTGTGGATGGGGGAATCCATTCAGATTTCCTTGATTGGCCATCTAGCTGATCAATAAAAAATTGATCCATATATGGCCAGCCTGAGGTTCACATCATATCAGCAATTTTGTAGCAACTACAACTCTTTGTTGGTTCTCTCTTGTGATTTGCATCTAATTACAGATTTGCTACTATACCTGGCTAAAATGTTTGTCTACGCAGATATAAACCAATGTAGTGCTATGACCACTAGCAGATGCATTGTAGCTAGCTCCAAATGATGGAAATAGCCAGTTGTTCAGAAAATAAATTAGAGATCATATGAAATGGTGCCACACAGATTTCTCATTCTTTGCATTCATTCTCTCTAGAAATTAAAACCTTATGAATCATGAGTTTACAGTTGTTCCTGAATGTGTGATTTTTTTTAATAGCTCAGTCATGCCTCTAAAATGCTAGGTATTATTTGCCGAGAAAAGGAATCTTTCCAGGGGTAGAACACATTACTCCTTATACTGTAACTTATACAAGAAGCATGTAATAGTGATTAATAGTGCTTTATTTCTTGAAATTTTACATCATAATCGTACTACATGCCACTTGTGTAACTCACACAATGCCATTTGTTACCAATTGTTTTCTACTCTTAACAATTAATCTCTAGAAACTGTTCTGTTGATGCACTAAGCATTGTCCTTAGAAAAATTCACCAATATTTTATTTTTACTATTCACAGTAACCGATCAGCATGCAACTGTCATTTCTATAGCCAAACGTTTCCTGTAGTTGCAGATCAGACCTGCACAATGATCTGGAGTAATTTTGGACCACTCCTCTTCACAAAACTGTTTAAGTGTAGCAATATTCTTGGGATGTCTGGTGTGAATCGCTCTCTTAAGGTCATGCCACAGCATTTCAATGGGGTTGAGGTCAGGACTCTGACTGGGCCACTCCAGAAGGCGTATTCTGTGCTGTTGCAGCCATTGTTTTGTTGAATTACTCGTATGCTTTGGGTCATTGTCCTGTTGCATCACCCATCCTCTGCGGAGCTTCAGTTGGCGGACAGATGGTCGTACGTTTTCCTGCAAAATGTCTTGATAAACTCTGGAATTCATTTTCCCATCAACGACAACAATCTGTCCAGGCCGTGAGGCAGCAAAGCAGCCCCAAACCATGATGCTCCCTCCGCCATGTTTTACAGTGGGGATGAGGTGTTGATGTTGGTGTGCTGTGCCTTTTTTTCTCCACACATAGTGTTGTGTGTTCTTCCCAAACAACTCAATCTTGGCTTCATCTGTCCACAGTATATTTTGCCAGTAGTGCTGTGGAACATCCAGGTGCTCTTTTGCAAAATTCAAACGTGCTGCAATATTCTTTTTGGACAGCAATGGCTTCCTCCGTGGTGTCCTCCCATGTACTCCATTCTTGTTTAATGTTTTCTTTATTGTAGATGTGTCAACAAAAATGTTAGCATGTGCCAGAGATTTCTGTAGGTCTTTAGCTGACACTCTGGGATTCTTCTTTACCTCATGCAGCATTCTGCGCTGTGCTCTTGCAGTAATTTTTACAGGACGACCACGCCTAGGGAGAGTAGCAACAGTGCTAAACTTTCTCCATTTGTAGACAGTCTGTCTTACCGTGGACACATGAACATCAAGGCTTTTGGAGATACTTTTGTAACCCTTTCCAGCTTCATGCAAGTCAACAATTCTTGATTGTAGGTCTTCTGAGAGCTCTTTTCTGCGAGGCATGGTTCACATCAGATAGTGCTTCTTGAAACCAGTAAACCCAAAACAGGTGTGTGTTTTTTAAGGGCAGGACAGCTGTCAGCAACACATCCAATATCATCACACTGCTTGGAGTCAAGGTTGGCTCACTCCTGGCTCCAATTAGCTCTGGGAGAAGTCACTAAGCTAGGGCCTCACATGCTTTTTCCTCCCTGCACTGTGAATGTTTACATGTTATGTGCAATTAAACCATGGCAACATCTAATGTTTGTGTAGTATTATGTTCAGCAGACTGTGTTCTTCTATTGTTGTGACTTAGATGACGTTCA
The DNA here is from genome assembly GCF_062004578.1 of Staurois parvus. Taxonomy (NCBI): domain Eukaryota; kingdom Metazoa; phylum Chordata; class Amphibia; order Anura; family Ranidae; genus Staurois; species Staurois parvus. The sequence goes on from NW_028317876.1 coordinate 11,485,704, forward strand.
GAGCACATTTTATGCCCAATTCATGCAAAACTCCACGTAATCCCCAGGGGTTCACATACTTTTTCTTGCAACTGTATGTGTTTCTTCATCCCTATATGGTGGGATGAGAAAGGAGGAATTTTAGTGCTCTTGGAAATCACCTTTGAGTAAAACCTACAGCCTGTTAATAAACTCAAATTCTACCTTCTAGCTGTTAGTATAATAGATTTCATACCATTATTTATGGTCAATATATAAAGAGACACTTATTTAACACCACATTAATTACATTATGGAATAAAATGAATTCTATTCCATGCTAAGGTTTGAAGCAAGTTATTCTACTATGATGGCATTAAATTTATTTCTTGAAACACTCTTTATGAAATGAACTAAGTACTTTCTGGTTGAGGGGAATAATTTTAATTTACAAATTCTGTACTGAAAAGGGACAGAGGCAAAATTCATCACCTATTACTTTTCCTACCATCTGTCCTTATTCAGAGTTTAAAATTTTTTGTGTTGTATGAATATATATATATATATATATATATATATATATATATTCTATATTGTTTAACCACCTCAATATCAGCATGTTACATTCCCTCACCCCCTTCTATTCCAGGTCAGTATTCTGTTTTCAGTGCTGACTAGATTATACAACACTGTACCAAAATTAAAGTGTTACTAAACCCACAGCAGTAAACTCAGCATGTATATGCAGTAAAGCATGCTTGTTATGCTCACTGTGGAACCTAAGGGGTTAAACCTGTGCATTGTGTAAAAAGGCTGTTTGATCCTTTCTTCTCTTTTCCTCCCCTTTTTCAAGCGAACACCTCCTATCTCCAGACTGAACCAAAGGCATGCACATGCTCAGTTTGGTGTGTATTGCTAGAGAGGTTTTTTTCTTTTTTCTTGGGAGAGTGCATGTGATTAGCACAAGGCCAATCAGCACTGTCCAGACAGACAGACATCCTCCTAGAGCAGAAAAAAACTCCTCCTACAAGCTTTAGCTAGTGGTGGGCTGCACACTGATAGAAGTCACAAGACTGCTCTAACTGCTGATGAGAAAAGCTACTTAGCAATTTATATTTACTAAAATAATTGCACTTGCATGTTCTGTGTACTGTGGGAGACCAGATATAGTGAATGCAGGGTCCAGTGTTTAGTAACACTTTAAAATTACAATTGTTATTAGACATATAGAGATTTCTTTTGGTGGTCTGGGTTTTTTATTTATTTTTTTATATAAAAGAAACATATATAAAAACAGTTTACCTTACTTTCTGTTATAAAACATACAGTATCTAATAAAAATGCCAGGACATTGAAAAACACCCCCAAAGGACCTTTTTTACTTTCTTTTCCTGCTCCTTTTGGAAAATAGACAACCCAAGGTAATCTTTTTTTGGCACAATATTTTGCAAATGAAGAAATATGTTAGTATTTAAGTGGTTAATGTGCATTTAATCTTGAAAAGTCTCCCACTGAAAGTAGAAGTTTTTCATTATTAGTGGAAGAGAGTTCCTTGGAATATGAAATTGCAATGAGCTGAAATTATATTATGAGCAGTGGCTAGATGTAATAGATCAACCCAAAACACTTTAAACCACATGAAAAATCCCAATCATTGGTGGCTAGTGACACTTTAACCCCCCCCCCTCTCCACAAAGTAATCCTTTAATTAGTGGTGGATAGTGGCAATTTAAACCACCCACCCATATCCAACATGACTGGTGGTCATTGCCACTTCAACCCTCCACCCAGCTTTAATCACAACATTCCTTTGCTGTAGCCTGGAAAATTTAAATCATGGATTAATTCAATAAATTCTTCTCCTTCCCATTCCTCCATTGTGAAAGGAAGGGGTAGGCTCTCCAATGTAAACAGTACTACTGTTTACATTTGTGATCACTGTGAATGGCTATCAAAGCAACCAAAGGCACAAATCTGCATTAATTGGATGCATGCTTTTAGCCTATGCCCCCCAATGTCTAATAACAGTGAAAGTAGAGGTATTGTGCAAACCCGGCATTCCACCCCAACCAAAAAGACCCTTTATAAACAGAAAAAACATTCTTCCAGCAGCTGTTTTAGTACAGCATTACAGATGGGGGGTTAAAGTTCTACTCAAACTTGAAAAAGGGGCAGGAAAAGACAGCAATTATGACATTACATGTATACGTATTTATGTCTACTAAGACAAGTGTATCTCTAGGATAAACCTTTTTTCTAGTTTTTTTAAAAAAGGGGACCTTAGATCTTCTATTTTAATTACTGTCTGTGTCTACATTGAGGCGATTCACCACTTTGTTTGTACTGCTGAACATTGTTACCTTGAGAGAAAGTGAGTGGAAATCCAACATTTTTGAGTTGTCCCCAGAACTAAATGTAAGGAGAAATTTTCCAGTGGGAACACCTGCTCTGGGTACAATTGTCTAAGAAGGGGATTCCCTAGGGAATGCGTTTTAACTCTTCCCTACTCTATCAAAACTAAAAAAAACTGTTTTGGCTATACATACACTTTACATAGTCACAATTGACATTATGTTATAATGTTAATGGCCAGTCTCATTTCAAATGAAATATCTTTTAGTCTTTTTTTTAATCTGAGCTTGACACTTCATTGTATTTTCAAGGGTCAGGGGTCATTTGAAGCATGGTATTTTCTGCCCAGTAAACCATCTTCTATCTATTGACACTGCAAAAGAATCACGTGATGGAGCATTGTGGCCAAGTTGAAGAAAAACAACCTCTAGCTCTTCTTTTTTATTTAGTTTTACAATTGGGAGATAGCCTATAAATTCAGAAAGTTAACAAGAACCATAGAGGTCTTTCTATAAAAAGATAGCTGTGCAAATATGTCAATCACTTGTACATGTACAACAAATCTTCAATGTAATTTGTTTAATAGGTTTATTTCCTATCAACACCATCTTGTGGCAACATTGTATTACCTCTACTAAATACCTTGGTCAGGAAAAATACAGCATTATTGCTACTATATGGCACTGAAAATCCTAGTATATAAATGTTTTAAGGAAATTATGGTTGCACCTGTTTGAATGATTGATACATTTATACAGCAAAGTTTTTAGATCCACATGACCAATACATCAGATTTATATTGACAGATAGAGTTCTTCAATTTCTGTAATAAATTAGGCAGACATCTTGGAAATATGACAAAGGGATAATGTCATCCAACTGAAAGATTTTCAAGCCTTTATACAGTCTGAGTCAAAAGTCATTACAAATATCATGGGCAATTTTTTCCAAAGTCTTTATTCTGCAATGTTTACTGAACGCCAAGGTAATAACAATTTTCTAAATACTATAGACTTTTATTTGTATTTGTTATGGAAAGAGATAAAGAAACATTCAGCACAGACATCACCTGGAAGAGGTAACAGGCATTATGTAAAAGCTTCCCATGAGCAAAAGCTCCAGGACCTGACAATCTATATACAGAATAATAAAACAATTCTAACGGATGACATAACACCTATACTTATGTCAGTAACCTAATTGTGTGGTCTAGAAGTTACTATCCCCACAGACCGGCTTTGGGGTACTATTCCTAGAATTTATCTATACATAAGTGGTCAATTATCAAATATCCTCAGCAGTAATGCCATTCACAATCTAGAAAGGAACCCAACAGGTTTGCCCCTTGTCACTGCTTTTATTTAATATATCCATATAACTCAATCATGTTCTTCTCCTAATGTTCTTAACAGGTCTTAATATAGGGCAGAATGAAATCAAATCTGCCAAGTTCATGAATAACATAATTCTATTATGATCCCAGATCCCAAAATGTGGCAATTTCTCCAGGATGAAAATTAACCTAGACATACATGAACTGATATTCCTCACTAAAAACACACCCAGCAATAATGTAGACTGTGTAAAACAATATGGCTTCCAGGTGAAGTCCAATCACATATCATATCTTGAAATTCTAATCCCCAAAATACTTCTATGGGCTAAAAGTTACCCTTGTTATTAATAAAATTACTCAGAAATTACAGGCCTGGAAGGATCTGTATTTATCATTGCTAGGTAGATGCTATCTCATAGGGATAATTAGTTTTGCATGCCTACTGTACCCTATGCACACCATCCCTATGCAATTTAAATGCAAGAACATACAGAAAAAGAAGGGGAGAAAACCCAGAATAGCATTAATGGAACTACAACTGCCTAACCCCCACTTAGGAGTCAGCCTGTCTAACATTAAATTATATGACCTGGTAAGCATTTTCAGGCACATCAAGGATGGCTTGGTGTAACCCTATGTTACACCAACAAGACAAATGTGGAAAGAAATTTGGTTTAAAACGGATTTTCAGAGCTTTCCAAGTCTTCCACATCCTGTCAGATCACAGCACTTCCTAACCTCAAACACCTTGTGTGGTCATGTATACACATCAACCGGTTTTAGCTTACTCCATTCAATATATGACAAAACTATGGAAGGCTCCAAAACCCTACACTCTTTAGTTTGTCTCTTTAACAGTATCATGCCTGGGGGGAATGGGAGTGTGGAGGCGGTTGGTTGCTGTGGCTTCAGTCCAGGCTCACAGAGAGGTTGAGCCCAGAGATGCACCGGATGGTGGCCGGAAGAGGGGACGACCCCTGTAAAAGCAATCCAGTGGCTGATTATCCACTAGGATGGCTTTTGACAATACTGAAACAATGGGTGAAAAAATTAAATATCAGAATGATGCCTGTAGCTGAATACCACTTGAAACCCACAAGATACGTTTATAGTCTTCAAGTGGTTAAAGACAAAATATTAATAGACATTTTTATGTTAGATATTATTAGAATTTACTAATGAGCAACCTGGCATGCTGATTTCAATTTATTTAATGTGAAATATATACAATTCTGTATCTTAAAGTTACACACTAGGCATTATATTTACATCATTTTATTATCAAGGAATATATTTTAGCGTAACTGGAGAATGCTGCAACAATTCTATTATATGTATATTCCTCTGCCACCTTGTATATACTGATTTTCTGTTTCACATTAAGGACTTCCTTTTCTAATCTGGATTTCTCACACCTTCCTTTACTAAACTTAGTTATGTAAGTTTCCTGTTTCATAAAACTACACCAGTGATCATTCATTCACTTCCTACCCCTGACAGTGAGTCTATACGGTCTCACTCTCTCTAAGACTCTCTGCATCTGTTATGCTGGTCACTCAATCTAACACGTTTCATTATCAAAAGACTTTGTGAATAGATTCAAGGTCTGTACTTCATAAGAGCTATAGGTATTTTTTTATTTAAAGGTCATAGTGTTCTTGTGCAACATTTGGTACAAAATTTGAAAGGAAAGTTTGCACAGTGTGGATAAGCACAGTTAAGGGGAAGATCTGCATATCCCAGAGAAAATAGAGATTGAATGTGCTTTACGTGTGGGCTGTTGTTACTAGCTCACATGGATGTTTGTGGTCTATGGTAGTTGTACATTGTATGCTACACACAAAAAGTATTTGGATCCAATGGGGATAATGCTTTCAAGGCTGCCTAATAAGGATTTTTTTTTATTAGGTAGTATCCCACTAAAAATGAATATTATTTTCCTATTACTGTATGGCAATTTTGTTAAACAGGTTTTTTTTTACTGCTATGATCCTTCAGGATGCTACTTGAATTCTGCCTTGTGAAGACTCAAAAAAAGACTCAAAATGATTTAAAATTAGAATGGCTGCACTTATTCCTTAGTCTAATGCTTATTACAAAAACATTAGAGCTGAACTCTGGATATATATATATATATATATATATATATATATATATAAAATTAAATGTATTTAATACATCAATATATGTATTTGTTTAAATTCAAGCAGTGTAAGTACCCATATTTGAATTGGCATCAGCCTCAGTCCCTGTGTAGCAGAGCTGGTGTGTGAGAGGAAGAAGAAGTACAAGGTGCCAGTCAGTTCATGTGCTGATAAGAAGCATGCAGATAGGAAGATAAATCAGAGTGACAGAGAGATGAGCTCATCACTGTGCTAACAAATACCATCACAGACCACTCCAAGCCTGCAGTTTCAGTCTCCTGGGTTTACCTCTGTTTTCAGATTCTGGCAGAGACAGAGCACATCTTGCTTCAAGATACAATATAGCATACAGGTACTGCTGCATTTTGTATTCAACTCTAGTGGGCTTAATCACAGAGGTAAGCATGTCCTGTGGCAAAGGGATTATATGTACACACACACACCACAAGCCAGGTGGAAAGCTTAATGATCATAGACAGCGCAAATGAATGAATAAAATAAGAGCTATAAATCCTGCTGCTTATCAGCTCAATATCCATGCAGTGTGCAAGGCAGAAGGCCCCCTTAATGACCATAAACAAAGAGCAAAAAAGTAGAAAAAAAAGAGCAGTAGATAAAAAAAAAATAAAATAAGAAAAATGAAAACAATTAAGAAAAGGAAAAAAGGGAAAAGAAGAAGGAAGAAAAGAAGAAGCAAGAAAAAAGGAGGTAATTAAGACTGATGTGTAAGCAGAATTGTTATTAATATATTCTACACAAAGAAAGAAGGGAAATATAAAAATAAAGGTGAAATAAAAATTAAATCTTTTAAAATAAAAGTTAAAACTCTAAAGAAGTGTTAGTTTGTCAAAATAAAGTTCCTTTAAAAATAATAAATATAAAAAAATGGATATTAAAAGCAGAACACAAAAACACTCCTATGCTAACACAGGGAACTGGAGAAAGATAAATAGGAGAGGAAATTGGTGTGGTGCAATTCCAATTTTTCTCTCTTTTTCTGTGCTTTTTTGCACAACTTTTTTGATTTTCTTTGTGGTCATTAAGGGAGCCTTTTGGCTTGTGATAAACAGTGGGATCTATATTTTATGTATTCATGTGCACAATTAATTATCATCATTAGTATTATCTTTATTATTATTAACCGCTTCCCCTGCGCCCTATAGCAGCAGTACTGCTACAGGGAAGCACGGGTGCGCAAAATCACGTATATATAGGTGATTTTGCATATCCGGGTAGGCACTCTGTACCTGCGCCGCCATTCGCAGCCATCAATCACCAGGTTTCAGCCAGTGATTGCTGAGCATCTCCTATGGGGGGGGGGGGCGAGGGGGGGAGAACTGTTTGTAAACATTACAGTTTTCTCCCCTGTCAGCTCCTGCACACTGCTTTGCATAGCTGTACATAGCACAGCCATGCAAAGCAGTGTGCTTACAGTGAAGCACAACCACAGTTACACAGTGTAAAACAGCACACAGTTAACCATTTGATCACCTCACATGTTAACCCCTTCCTGCCCAGTGCCATTAGTACAGTGTCAATGTTTTTTATTAGCACTGGTCACTGTATTGGTGTCACTGGGGATGTCAGTGACACCAAGTCAGTTCCCCCCAGTGTCAGAATGCCTGCCGCAGTCCCACTATAAGTCATTGATTGCCGCCATTACTAGTAAAAATTAAACAAAAAAATCCCAATATATATACCGCCATTTGTAAAAGCTATAGCTTTCACGTAAACCAATTAATTTACATGTATTGGGTTTTTTTTAATCAAAGCCAGGTAGCAGAATACATTTTGGCTTAAATTTATGACAAAATTAGATTTTTTAAATTTCTTTACTGGATATGTTGAACAGCAAAAAGTCAAAAATTTAGTTTTTTTCTCAAAATTGTTGGTCTTTTTTTTATAGCGCAAAAAATTAAAAATGAACAAGCAATCAAATACCAGCGAAAGAAAGTTCATTGGAAAAAAAAGTACATTTTATTTGGGTGCAGCGTTGCATGACCGCACAATTGTCAGTCAAAGTAACGCAGTGCCATAATGGCCTGATCAGGAAAGGGAGTAAATCCTCAGTAGTGCAAGTGTTTAAGCTTTCCGTGTAATGTGTATATATTGAATCCCTGTGCCACAGGACCTGCTTACCTCTATGATTAAGCCTAATGTGAGTGAAACATATTAGAGAGGTATGACCGATGGGTAGGGATTTGATCTGAAGCTTGTACAGTGTCAGTTGAATACAGTGTGTGGTGGTATTTGTATGCTATATCCCATGACTGTGCTGCTTTTTCTTTCACTGTCCAGTCACAAGCTACAGTGGGTCTAGGATGATCTTGGCTCAGAGAAAGTGGGCTGAATGGTGCTGGCCATTAGACTGAAGATACCTAGGGGCAGAAAAATGTACTGTGAGGAGAAAGCTCTGTATTGAAAATAAACATTTCAGAAAAATCTGCTTTTGTTATTTTACCATTTAATGGGCTATTCTTTTTCATCGTGCTATTTTTGGCTGATGTTCTGCCTTAGGTACATATGAGAGTAACCAAACAAATACTCACACTTTCATAATAGATTCTACCTACTCACACTTACAGCTATTCTATGAGAAATCATGTTTCCTTGTAAATTGTGTCAGGGTTTCTTTCTTATCTCCCATAATGTTTTGCCAAACAAGCCACAAAGATTGAGGGCGAGTTCACACTACATGCGTTTCAGTTGTGTTTTTTCTGCATCCAAAATGCACAGAAAGTAGGTGATATGGTTGTCAATGTCATAGTTCACATCAGTGCTTGCAATTTCAGTGCATTCTGGTTGCAGAACAAAAAGCAAAACATGCTGCATTTTTTCTATACAGAACTGTACTGGAACACGGTAAAATGCATCATGAATGCACTGGAACGCACCAAAATGCACCAAAACGCACTGGAATGCACATATCTGTATTTCAATAGAAGAAAAAGAGAGGGAAAAAAATTAACTGGAATGCATAAAAAAAACGCACCGAAACACAAAAAATGCCCTGGAACGCATAAAAAATGCACCGGAATGCGCCAAAAATGAATAAAAAATGTGCATGCAAAAACGCATCCGGAATGCATCTGGACTGCGTTTTTATAGTGGGAACCGACCCTAAGGGATGGTTGTATGTGTTCTCCTTATATCACAAGTGTGTTAAAGACTGTGCTGGCTGTGCTTGCATCCATCTGCTCTTGGGCATGTGGAATGATAACACCTTTGTGCTCGGCTGAACACTCAACATATCGGGGCATCTCAACATTTCGGGACAGAGGTTGAAAAGTTGCCTCTTCCATCAGATGCTTCTCAGGCAGTTTAGTTTTAGGATATTTCTTAACCTGATGTTGCCATTTATACAGAATACTCATTTTACACACCATACTCTTGTTATGGACAATTTTTTAATGTAACATTCTGCAGTATTTTCAAGCACGCAGTTCTCAATAGCAGATGTGTCAAGCTAAATTGCTCCATCAATGTAAGGTCAGGTCTAGTGAAATATACATGACTTCCAAAGGGATTTAAGATCAATATAATTGCCGCTTGTATAAATTCATTTTGTTTTACTGTACTGTATACAAATTGAAATATATTCCTTGACAATTTTAATCCCACTTTATGCAATAAGAAGAAGAAATCAAGGTGAAGCTGAGAACGTGTGGCACTAATTTGACAGGCTATCTGTGCTTTATTATCCGAATGAACACTTGGTAAGCGGTGGCTTGAGACAAAATGATGTGACTTCAGTGATTATTAAAAATAATTTCAGCTTTGTGGTTTATAGTTACTCCGACAGTGAACAATGGAATAACGCCCTTTGCTTCTTTTCAGTCAAGTAATCAAAGCGACCATGAAATAGGATCGGACAGGACCTTTCATTTCACATAAGAATTTCAACTCTGAAGAGTTTTTCTTTTTTATTTATATATATTTTCGTTGCAGCAAGCTGCTTGAAGCAAGACTGCAGGATACCACACTTCTTTGTAGCAAACAACATTTTTTTCCCCCAAGCTTCGAGCTAATCAAAAGAAAACAGCCTTAAAATAAAACATCACATGGAACATACACAATTTTGAGAATTGCCAAACAATATATAAGGACGATAATACTAATGGCAATAATAACAGCAACAATATGGAAATTCATATATATGTAAGTAGATAAGCTTAGTTCCAAATATATACCGTATACATATGCTGACTATCTATCTATCTATCTATCTATCTATCTATCTATCTATCTATCTATCTAATAAAAAGGGCATCTGTGTGTTTTTCTTTTAGGTTTTATAAATATGATTTAAAGTAATAATCACTCAAAGTTACATGTACCACCCAATAAAATGTTAGAGAAGCAACAAACATTTCTCTCCTGAAGAAAAAACACATTGGTGTGCGACGTTCATAGAATGTCAGGACTGTTGGGTGTTTTCTAGGTCTTGTTTTGTTCAGGGAATATCTTAAGGCCATCCTATGGGTTAATGTGAACAGCGGCTACTCTGGGTTTCTGTGGCCTTTGTTTGACACTCTGTGAGCTGATTTTTTTTAAGATGTGTGAATGCTTTGCAGTACTGTTTTTCTATATTTTTTTCTTTTTCTTTAAGAAAACTATCTTTTCTCTGACATTTTGAAAATGCCATTCTGTTGATATCAAAAAGCTTTGGGACATCCCAGCTAAACAGTAATAAGTAGTTACGAAGGTTGCTAGAACTCGTACACATAATAACTCACAATCATCATACATTCCTCATTTTACATAAATGTGATTCTGCACAATCCCAGGTATTTTAACTTTGTGTAGTGCACTTATACAGTAAGTGTCAGATACAGCTCCTACCCGAACCCTTTGAAATCCCATGACACAGTGGGACAGACAATGGTAAATAATATACAATTTGTGTTCAGCGTGCTAAAAGGTAGCAAAAATGGTTAATGTTAACAGAGTAACTAGTTTGACCTCTTAACCTCTGGAAGGTTTTACCCCCTTCATGACCAGGGCATTTTTTCAGTTCAGGACTATGTTACCCAAACACTGCAACACTGTACCCAAATGAAATTTATATAACTTTTTTCACACAAATAGCGCTTTCTTTTGGTGGTATTTAATCACCACTGGGTTTTTATTTTTTGCTATATAAATGGAAAACAATTGTTTCTGTTATAGAGCCTCCTAACTATGATATATATATATATATATATATATATATATATATATAAATTGATCAGTCCTGGTGTACTGATGGCCTGTTTCATTTCTTGAGGCCCTAAAATGCCAAGACAGAACAAACACCCCCCCCCCCCACCCCCCAATTATTCCTTTTTGGAAAGTAGACAGTCCAAGGTATTTAGTTGAAATTGTAATTTTTTTATCACAAATTTTTTGAAAAATAAAAAAAATGTATAAAATGTGTTTTATTATAATGTTTTTACATACTGTCACCAGTGCAGTACAGTGTTATCATATGACTGGTGTGAGGGTGATCAGGGATACTGATCACTGATGACTGATGATCATACTGATGACAGTATGTTACACAAATTATTTGAATTTTATATCTTTTTTTGTTTTAACATTTTGTTCCTTTTTTTAATTTTCTTTTCTTTTTTTAACATTGTTTTTAACACACTGTCATCAGAGTATTTCAACATAGTGACACTGCACTATTCTGGGGGTGATCATCACTGTTATAAGCAAAAGTAATGTAAAAAAAAGTCCTGATCACTGTTATAAGCAATAGTTTTAATTGTCATGAATGGCTTTTATTCATGACAGCTTGCTTACTATTGTGATGCTGTGATTGGCTACAGCTAATCACATGGTACAGGGTGCCAGGTACCATGTGAAAGCTGTGGGCCAATCACAGTATCATAAAAGTAAGCAAGCTGTCATGAATGAAAGCCATTCATGACCGTGTTGCTTATATTGTACTGATGTGATCGCTATGATTGGTCACTGGGCACTGTGATCACGCCACTGCCCATTAGTATGCATGTGATAAGCAACATACCAGAACATTGCTTAGCCTGTTGCTGCTGCCTGCCCACAGTAAATGTACTGTGGGCAGGCAGCAAGTGGTTAATAATTAAAAGTTGAATCATAGTATTGGCTTTGAAACATGTGTGTCATTTGTCATTAGAAAATTACAAATGTGATATAGCAATTTTCTTTCTGCTACTGCAATAGTAGCAGACCCAAACTCGTCCGTTGGTGAGATAACAAGTCTCCTCTGGAGTCCTAAAGAACTGCAAAGTAAATTAATTCCTTTCCAAAGCAAGAAAATAGTAACCAATGTATTATTATTATTATACAGGATTTATATAGCGCCAACAGTTTGCTCAGCGCTTTACAATATAACGGGAGACAATACAATAACAATACAGTTCAATACAAGAGGGATTTGAGGGCCCTGCTCCTTGGAGCTTACAATCTATTATCTTATCTATTATCTAATTATCTATTATCTACAATGTATTATCTTTTTTTTAAGATACTGTACTACAACACTGCAAAAATACAGGTGTGTGATTCCTTCTTGATCTTGAAGAAAGTCTCTTCCGAGACAGTTTACAGCACAAGGAATGTCTTTGCAGAGAGACCATGTGAAACTTACTACAGCAGTCAGCTCTTCTCAGTCATCTTAAGCCGACAGAAGAAATGAAATCTGCTCTAGCTTTTCTGTGCTGTATGCTAGGCACTGTACCACAGGAACCTGAGCAATTCATAGGATGTCTTTTGTAGTCTCTCTCAGTTACCCTCTTCCAGAAAATTCTCTCACTGATCTCTATCTTTCCAGACTTCCCTGCAGAACATGTCTCCCTCTGATGTCTATCGCACACTCTGCAGGCTTGCACATATATATCCTTTTTCTGTAGCAATCCCTTACCCATGCATTTTCCACAGCATATTGCAGAACCACAGTACAGTCCATTTAACATGATTTCCTATGGGGCATGTTCACATTTCCACGTTTTCCCCAGTGAATTTTTTGGAAAGGGTCAGGGACTTTTTTGAATGCAAAAAGTAGCATTTTTGGTTCTATAGACACTACAGAAAAGCATGTAGTGCGTTTTTGCTGCATTTTTTTTATGCATTTTGCATTTTAAATCTCACTAGCAACAAGAAAAAAAAAAGAAAAAAGCAAAAACGCAAAATGCAACATGCAATGCAGAAATGGGTCAAACGCAACGTGCATAGGTGTAAACCTAGCCTTAGAGTTAAATTGTGGTGGCAGGTTTGAAAATTCTAAAATCTATTGCTGGCAGTCTGTTAGGAGCTAGCAAAAAATGCTGCCACATAACAGGTGAAAATGTCATTTTGGAAAATGAGATAGTTTGCTGAACACCAATGCAAGAAGTAGGTTAACATGTGTCCCTGAGGTGGCTACATTTGCATTTTTGAACCTCTGTCTATGTTATATTTGTTGAGCTTCCAAGCAGAGGTAAAGTAAAATTTTCTGACCTCTATTATGCACTAAAATATTTATAAAGATATCTTCATGTAAAAATTGTATTCAAATGCACTAAGAAAACACAGATAACCAAATGCTTGAATTCAGGCTGTCGTACATCTTGTGCAATTGGCTGTCCAGATACATTTTGGTTGTTCTGTCTCTCCAATCTAAACATTGATAGTGTGATCTCTGTAACTTACAGTTGTGATGAGTAGTGATAACTTCGACCTCTGATGGATACCACAGTCAGTGACTCAATGAGAATGACATCTTGTAGATCTTGTGAAGTTTATTCCATAAACTGAGAGAATCTTACAACAATGAAATTCCATAGGTCAAAAGATCATACTGTTTCTTGCTCCATGCTATGAGGCTTGCTGCAATGCATCTCTGGGAAAGGGGGTGGGCTATCTATACAGCACTAGCTAAACCAAAGAAAAGGGAGGAACAGAGACAAAATATAGAAAACATTTAAAGGCATATGACAGTCAATATGATAGTCATGTGAAACATGACATTGGTAGTTCTCGAAAAGGAGGACATACAGCTCAGAATCATATGACGGCAGTCTTCAGTTCTATTTGAAAGGGATTACATGAACTAAAATTGAGTGGGTTTACAGAATAATTTAATTCTGTTTCTCACATTTTATTTTTTGAGTGGCTTGTTTTCGTAAAACTGTATATTCCTATTCACATACACTCTTTTTTTCCTTCATTTCCTTGTCCTTCATCTACTAATCCCTTCACTATTACCACCCCACCACCACCCCAAGACCCCCATGTGTAGATGTTTCTTGCCTTCCTTTTACAAATATTTTAGAGCTGGCCACATAATGTGCAGAGTACTTTCCCCCCTCCCCTCTTCTCGGGCATTGGACAGAGGGTGCATAACACCCCTCACTTACAACATATCTTTGATGTTATGTGTTAAATGATGCTTGGCATTACAGAGTGCAGTGGGGAACCTGATATCCAGATAGGTGATCCAGATAGGTGTTGGATGTGAAGAGGTTTTAACACTTAGGTGTCTGTTTATGACACAGAGAATAGCTGCGATTCAGAGGATCGCAGCTATTCTCTGGTCATTCACAGTTTATGACACTCAGGAGATCAGCGGAGAACATGTTCAGCCCTTCACTGGAGATCTGTGTTCTCCCTCCAGATTCTCCAGCCCAGAGCTGGAGAATCGGAGGGACCGCAAACTAAGCAGAGATAATTTACCTCTGTTTAGTAAACTGATCTTTTACTGTAATCTCGCGAGATTATAGTAAAATCAGCCGTTTTCCAGAGTTTGTAGACAGTTCTCCAGCGTTTGTAGACCGTTCTCCCTTCGTGTGGAAAACTGATCTACACTGCTTCATAAACTGCATTCACTGGAGAACTGTGTTCTCCGAGAATGCCGGAGAACTGAGCAGCGATCTATTACCGCTGGTTCATAAACGGACACCTTAACCAGTGCAAAGATTAGAGGAATTGATGATGGATGCAGTTTATTATAAAGTATCTACTTTTCCAGGTCATATCAAAGCCAAAATCAACATCCAAAGTTGCATCCAAGTCGCACACATCCAAAGTTGCATCAAAATTGTGATATAAAGTCGCAATGGAAATTTCACAACTGTAGAGTTGTACAAGTGTGAATGGAGCCTAATTATAGTAGCTAATCTATCCTGATTCCACTGGTTAATCTCTACATTTAATACAACAGCCAAAAAAGAAATAGGAAGCTTATGAAAATGTGAACAAATATCTAACACAAACACTACTAGAGTTACAAGGGCCATCACTTCTAAAGAGGGAAATCCTGGTATAACGTAAAACAACTGAAAATATTATAGAGTCTAATTATAAAACATTTTCTGTGTGAATGTCTCAAGCATTCACTCAGCTGTCACAAAAAAATCCCATATTTTGCCTAATACTTTTTTTTTCAATGATTTTCAGCTCCATCTTGTGACCATAATGTGGTATTTTCCTGATTGAGGTATTTCAGCAAAAATATTGCATTATGATGACTAGATGGAAGCAGGAGGGTGACTCATAGCAAACCTTTATGTAGTAGTTCGATTTATTTGGATGGTAAAATTTGGCCACTATATGGAGCAGAGGATTGTAGGAAATAAACATGTTAGATAAAATATGGAATTATCTGTGACAGCTGCACAACATTTACACAACAAACATTTTTCTATAATATACCCCTTCATGTTTTCTATAAACATGAAGCAAAAGCCTCTGGAAGACACAAACTAAAGTGGTAGAATTTCACACTGACCAGTATGCATGGTAAATTAAATAAAAACTATTTTTGATGGAGTTCATTATGACTTTGCACTACTTGTGCTATGAACAGCAATCAGTCACATGGCCTGTATTTGAAACATTGATCATAAAAAATATTCTTCATGTGAAAACTATACAGTTCTACAGGACTCTGTAAGTCCAATCTCTTGTGAAATACAACACAGACACTGCAAATGAATAACACTATAGGAAAGTGCCGCATATCTTACAGAGATTCAGAGGAACAATACATTCGTCATGGATTGTAATACTATTGAATGCAATCATAAAAGATTTTCTTAGATGCTACAGGGCTCTTTGCAGTTCTTTTGAAATGCCCAAGGTTTTTTTTTTTTCTGTATGTATAGTGTACTAGAGGTGACATGTTATTCTCCAAAAGCTCTGTAAACACTGTTAGGTTTATGACAAAGTCTAATGTTGGTCATAGAGAAGAAAGAGCAGTCCACAATGTCATAGAAATGTATAGCATTAACAATTATGTAAGATAATAATATCAAACAGACATGACTACAAATACAAAAAATTACTAATGTGTATTAGTTAATGCATATTTGAACATGTTATTGATGCAGATTATAGCATAATTCTGATTAAACTATATGTATTACATTTTTAGTATGCAAGATATAGAAGGAAGCACTTAAGCCAATATAAAAATCATGAATACCCTGTAGGTGATTGTATGAACCATCTGTACCAAGGCAGTACCCAGTTCCACTGTGTTCAAAGAACAGAAAATATTATTTTATATGCTACCTGCAACACCCCCAGCTGGTGAAAATTGGTATTGCAGTATATCTCTATAATGCTGCTTTCCAAAGCCCATAGCTGGTCATACACAAATAGGATGTTATTTACTAAAACTGGAGTGTGCTAAATCTGGTGCAGTTTTGCATAGAAACCAGTCAGCTTCCATGTTTTATTGTCAAAGCTCAATTAAAAGGAGTTAGAAGCTGATTGGCTACCACGCACAGCTGCACCAGGTTCTACTAGTTTTAGTAAATCCCTCCACAGGTTTTCTAATAGATTCCTTCATTTAAGCTAAAAAGCTCAGATGGACAAATATTTCACTGTGGCTATTGTATTATACCAGCCTAGCTCTCAAAGTGCCTGAACTGTGCCTGCATCTGATTGAATGCAGGTACTGTTTGGAAAGCAATTGTTCACCCGGTTCCTTCCCTTATTCAACCAAAGGATGTTGGGCAGGAGGGTGGCTACAAGGCCGCCCATGGAGCAAATTTTGATTCTTCAGGAACCAGCTGAAAATTTCTCCTATTATAACCCATTTTGGTAATTTTTTTGATGTTGTTGTTTTGGGTAGAGTGGGGAAAAGTATACAATAGAGTCTCTACTGGGTTTCTATTGCTATCTATTCTATTTTGGATAGATTATTCCTTACCTCCTATCCTGGTCACACAGTAAGAAATTAGGAGATTCTCTCCACAAAACATAGGAATAAAAATATCATAATGTTTCTAACCCATCTATAATTTATAATTTTCCCTTTTTACATTCTGTTTGATTTGCATCATGGCCTGGTGACTGTAGCAATTGTGCATACAAAGATGGGTGCGGTCCTCCATCTTGCTAAGGATCCTCCATCTTGTATCTCTCTCTCTCTCCTAGACAAATCCGCCCTCCCTCTCTGTTGAGTGACATGTGGTCCCTGGATGCTGAGTTCAAAAAGGCATCAAGGCCCAGCGGGAGAGCTCATGGTTATAAACCCCAATTAGCCTGGCCCCCATATGTCTGCGAGACTCTTGCTGAAAAAGGATCATAAAGCCATAAACCAAGTCCTTCACTGAGCTTCAAAGACATTCCAGGTAGTCGTAAAACCGGACTCACATTTAAAAATCCCCTTTTCCCCTATGATTTCATATCTTGGAATATGAAAGACTTACATAAAAACCAGGCATCTATTCAGATGGGTCACTTTAATACAAGTCACCTGATATATTACACCCCCTAGCTGACATCTACAGGAGAGCAGAAAATTATATCTTCTTAACTGTCTCAGCAGGTATGTCATGTTTCATATCTAGATGATGTTTGGCAGGTGATTCTGCATATTAATCTACTCGTGGATAGAATGTTACCTGTATCCAGGGAAAGTTATTGCCCTGGTATCAACTTGAGAGGGATTTTGGTTCTAGCTGGGGTCTCCACCCAACACCCTCCCCAAATGAGGCGATTGGTTCTCTGCTTCAAGGAGACACCCTGCTGAGTTCCTAGAAAAGCTGTTATGCTTGGAGCTAAGAAAAGCTGAGTTGAGCTAAGTTGAAGAATTCTCCCTTTTAACATTGGAACCAAATTTGGGAGATAAAGGCCCTTTTGCTCAGGAAACTTGATCTGCTAAACCAAGGCTGACGGCAAGTACTTTATCTCTCTAAACTTCTTTCTGTTATCTCTTTGCTCTCTGTATATTTATATATATATATTGGCTACATCTTTTTCTGTAAATATTTTTATTGCACCCTTTTGACCTTTTAGTAATAAATCTTACTTTCTGAGAGTGTTGAACTGTTTCTAAAGCTCTTTAATGCAAACTAAGAACCCCTGTCTCTGAAGAGCGCTACTGTGTGTGTTTAAACCTCTATATACCCTGCTATCGGTGACAGTGGTATACAGACGATTATTCAAACATCATAGTGTTAGTGCTAATATTGCCGAGTTTCCTCTTTCTCTGTATAAAAAGGAGGTGTTGGCAGTGTGAAGGGTTAATTGCGTAATTAACCTGACCCAGTAACAATCACTCTCAGGCTGCGACACATAGATTGTGGTCCATTAGCTGGAAAACCTTTGTGCAGGGTGCAGATGAGTGTGGCATTGTTACGCACATGACAGCGCGGTTTTAGATTGGCTAGTCCTTCAGTCATGAGTTTGGTGAGAAGGGCTGGGGTCTGATGCCACGATCGTCACAATGACCACATAGGAACATAGCAGTAGTACGCTTATATTACATCAGTCAACAACATAATATTTTCTACAACTTCAATTCACCCTTTAGCTCTCCTCCCAGCAGCAACTAATCATCCCAGCATCACTTCACTCACCCCCTCCTACAACAGCAACCATTTACTCAAGCATCATACCCTAAAGCCTGGTACATACAATCAGAAAATCGTACAAAAAAATTCTGCTTTCAATGTGATTGTATGATAATCTGATCGTTAGTACACAGTTTTCATCCAAAATCATTTTAAGGGACAAGCAGGAAAATCTTTCTTGTACGATACCAGATTGTGCTATTTTCACTTAATCAGTACAGTTTTAGACTGAAAATACACTATTTTTATTTCTGTCGCACAATAATTTTTGTAACTCTAGTAACCTCTTTATTTTTAATACAAGACTAGCATTCAAAAAAAACCCAGACGATCATTCGTCCAATATTGTCATTGTTTATATGGGGCTTAACAGCAACTAATCAATCCAATTGTCTTTTAACTATCATCCAACAGCAGCTGATCAAGCCACCATCATTTCAACAAATGATCTCCCCAGCAATTTACTTTACAGCATCTCTTCACACCTTGCAACAATTCACTATTCATCACCAGGAATGAATTGCTTACTTTAACAACTAACACAAATATTAAGACACATATTCACATCTTAACATGAATGTAACACCCCAAAAATTATGCAGTAATGTATCCCCCAGCACAAAACTATACCCTAATAGCTCACTTCTTAGTATCTTGGCTCCCCTTGCAATGATGTACCTCTTCTTCTCCTTTGCAAGGATGTGTCCATATAGGGGTTGATTTAGTAAAGGCAATTAGACTGTGCACTCTACAAGAGCAGTTGCTCCAGATCTTAGTAAATGAGCACAAGCTCTGCTAACTTCCATAATCACTAGTCCAGGGCTGTCAATTTTTGGGGCATAGAGTCTTAGCTATAGCTTCTGACATCACCAAAGGGCTGCATGTAACGTTCAGTATATGTAATGCTGAAGAGGACTATCAGAGATGCAGGCATGCTGAAGAAGAAGATGGTCAGAGACTGGGGACATACTACAGATTAGGTTGGCAAATAAAAAACATACTGCAGAAGACAGTGAGATATGTAGAAGTTGTTACATGAGGCTAGCAGAAACACTGTTCTTTTCCCTTTACAAATCAATGCTCCCACTCCAACTACTATATACTGGGCTCCAAGTTGTGTGTGTGCTTTTTACCATGGACGAGAGGATGCAAAACATTACAGCTAAACAAAAGAATTTAAAAGAGAGGCATTGATTATAACAGCTATAGAGTGAATATACAGTCAGGGCGTTCTTCTTCCATTACAAGGCTAGCAAGAGAGAGACATACTTGTACTCTTCAAAGTTAGATTTTATTGCAAGCTACTGTATACATTGAAATCAGGTTATCTTGGTGGTTCCAGCTTAAACTGTAAGTCAAGGATTCTATTACCAAAGGAAAATATATTGGGAACCACCATACAGTATCTATCTATCTATCTATCTATCTATCTATCTATCTATCTATCTAATGGAGAGTTAAAGACTGGCTGTCAGGATGTAACTTTAGCAGGCATGGACTTCATTGATCCAGCAATTGTACAATCGTTTAAAACGTGTTGTCAAGTTTACAAATGGTTTCAGATCAATATGAAACAATGCAGATTTTAAAATGAGGCTTCTAAAGCATCAATCCAGACATATTCTTAAGGGGACATAACATTTACTTTCCACAATACAAGCTGTCTTTCAGATAAATGCTATTAAAAAGTCTAACAATGTTCTACTGTTTGTTATGATTACATGTTTAAATGTTATTTCTGTACTCTTAGTGGTAAACAGGTTGCTTTACAAATATTTTTTTTTCGGGGGGGGGGGAGGGGGGATAGAAAGTATTGTAATGTATTTGTGATTTTTTTGTATTTGAAATGTTTATCTGAAGAATATGGAAGTCCCTGCTGGACCCCAAAAGATACTAGTGACTTTAGTCCAATAAGGGGAGTGCTGTAGTCATAAGATACAAACATCAGTCTTGCTCAACCTTTCTAACACAGAGAAAGCCTTGAATTAACTTTTAGATCTCAGGGAACTCTTGCTAAAAATTACTATATCTACAACTCATGATACGTAAGTGTGATGGTCAAGGAGAAGTAACATCAATGATGGGGCACATGTCCTTCCCTTGATACCAACGATGGGCCACTATTCTTCCCACTGATACCAACAATGAGGCACTATTCCTCCGACTGACACCAAAGAAAGGGCACAATTCCTCCCACTGACACCAATGACAGGGCAGAATTCCTTTCAATGATACCAACAATGGAGCACTATTCCTCCCACTGATACCAGCGAAAGGGCAAAATTCCTTCCAATGGCACCAACAATGTGGCATTGTACCTCCCAAGGACACCAAGAATGGGGCAATAGTCCTCCCTCTGCTCAAAGTCTGTTTCAAGCATCAACCACATTTTCTGTAAAATAATACTTTTAAATCATATTTTTGAACTATCCTCCTCCTGATAGGCTGAGGTCCCTGTGTTTTTGATCTTAGCTTCATACTGAAATGACTGCCCTTCTGAGACTTTTTCACCCCCTTAATTGCATGTGTATTCCTTTTTTCCTCAAGACTGTAAGTATTATGCTTGACAGTCTCTCTGGATATATTTTATCCCTTAGACCTTTCACCATTTTTGTTGTCTGTCTCTGGACTCATTCTGTCTTATATATATCTCTTTACAAGTGACATCTCCAGAACTGGACATGGAATTCTAAATTGGTCCTAACAAAAGATCTACATAGGGCAATCAGGATCTCCTTCCTTTTGCTGGTGATTCCTCCAATGATGCACCCCAGAATTCTATTCACTTTTCCCAAACATAGGCCACACTGTTAATTTTGCAATCACATGAAATACGCATCCCCAAAGTCTACGGCCGGTACTTTTCTCCCATTGGAGAATATTGGATTCAATACTGGATTCTATCAGATTATTCTTTTTTCCTAAGAATCATTTTTCAACATTAGAAACATTGAACATGCAGTTTTCTCTGCTTTGACCAATGTTTGAGAAAAATCATGTTCTATTTTAAAAATTTGTGCAGAAATATAAACCCTATTGCACACATTTGTTTCATCAATAAAATACATATCTTTCCCAAAAAAAACTTCATTTATACCTAATGCAGAGCCTTGTGGTACACCATTAGTGAATCTGACTTAAATGATTCCCATTTAAAACCACACTCTGACGTGTATTCTTCAGCTTATTATGTATCCACTGAACCACCCAAGGGTTAATTCCTTGCTTGTACAACTTTTTTATGAGATCAGTGGAATTGTAGCAAATTATTTGCTGAAATAAAATGACTACAGTGCCTGCTTAGTTCAATTTTTTTGTAAATCAAATAATTAATTCACATTAGTCTGACATGATCCACCCTTAGTAAAGCCATGCTAATTTGGGTCCAGCAGTTTGTGTGTATTTAAATAATTGATCCTTTCTATATGTTTTACTCCTTTTTTTTTTTTTAAGTCCGCAAACATGCAACTATAAACGTAAAAACCGGTAAGTGTTCACAAAAAATGTGCAAGTGCAAAACACCACACGAAAAAGTGCACTTAGGGGTGTGCTGTGTCCTACCTCTAAAGGGGCTTGGACCGCTTACCCTGATCCCCCGGGGCACGAAGCTCCTGACGGGGACAAGGTTCCCAATTGGTCCTCCTGGCCAAAAGACCTGGTGGACCACCGTTCCTTGTGTCCAGCCGAAGCCAGACACACAGTACTTGGTCAGGGGGCTCTCCCGAAGAAAAGCCCCCTAGAGATCAGGGGAGGAAGGAACCAAAAGGCCACACATCCTCCCCCTAGACTTCAGGGTAGGCCCGAGGACCCACACCCTCCATCCGTGAAAACACACGCATAAGTAACAGAAAAAGTGACAAACGTGGGAGGTGAAATAAATTAAATAAATAGAAAATAAAAAAAAGTGGTACCGTGCCAAATTGTGCACAGACCAGGCCCTGTGGCCCGTAGCAAAAATTGCCCTGGTCCTAGCCAAAAGGCCTGGTCCTCAGGGCGCTGTGCAAAAAGAATGTAAAAACAGTGACCATGTGCCATGTTCACACAGTGGGGTCCCACACCCAAGTGTTACTAGTGGCACCCCTGAGAGCATCTACTCAGGGGGCACCGAGTTTGCGGACTTTCTGCCTCCTCAGCCCCTGGCCAGACCAAGGTAGATCCATCCAAATCAGGAGGTACTGGGTCTTTCCAGCTTTCCCAGAGGAATTACTCCCAAGGCCCCAGAACGAATCATGGCGCTCCCTGGTTTCTGTCCCTCCGGTACTAGCCTTCCGGACCCCCATCATACCAGTGAGGGTACTATACAACAGCCATCCCCGCAAAGCTAGAATGGCCGGGAGCACCCCCACTGGACACTGATAAGAACAGATACTACACTTGATCTTAGCCAAAAGGCCGAGAAGCAATCAAACAGCTACACCGCAAGCAAGCAGAAGGCCATGTGATCTTCACATGATCCACCCTTAGTAAAGCCATGCTAATTTGGGTCCAGCAGTTTGTGTGTATTTAAATAATTGATCCTTTCTATATGTTTTACTACTGCAGATGGTAAACTTAATGGCCTGTACCTTTCAGCTTCTTCCTTACTACCCTTCTTGTGGATTGGTACATAATATCTGCCTGGAAGTTATAGGGAACTTCTCCTGTTAGAAAATATTTCAGAAGTCTTCCATGACTAGTGGACAACTAATAGCTAATATTGCTTTGATAATGATTTAACCGCTTCTTGAATGCCCAATAGCAGATATACTGCTACAGGGCAGCATGGATGCGCAAAATCACATATATATGATTTTGCATTTACAGGTAGGGGGTGTGCGTTCAGCGGCCACAGCTCACAGGTGGCTGAAGCAGCTACAGGAATCAGCAGATTCTTGCTGCTGTCATTCACACCAGAGCTAGTCACCTGTGTAATTGTAGCTGTACTCTACAACAGACTGTGCATACATGGCAACAAATTGCACCATGAAACTAAATTGTCAATGGATATTTCATGAAGGTAAAAAACACAACGTGCAGGTAAGAATGTTTGTAATGCCTTTAAGACAATTTACCCCAATTTCCTTACCAAAACATGCTTTCCACCGCAATATTTTAATTTCATTTTTAGATTTGCATTTAGGTCATAAAGGTGCATTTAGGTCATTTAGAGTGCATTTAGGTCAAAAAGTCAATGGGGAGCATTTTTTCCTATACCCTTTTCCATTAACCCACAACTGATTTTCTAAATGCAATGTAGATTCCAGGCATAAAATGGAAAAATAAATATAGAAGTAAATGGGAGGCATCATGTGTGCACATAGCAGAGTACCAGCAGCAGGCTAAATTTGTAAAGATGTACAGTATATAGTCAAACTGATATGTGCCAACCAGCCTGTTTGCAAATCAGGTGTATGGATAATGGGCAGCAGCTTCACATGGTAGAGCCTTAAGGGCATATGCCAAATTGACCTTTTTAGGGCTTCCTTATCCACTCTTTTTCAAAGACACTTCGGACACATGAAAACTATTACCCTCACAGGGGTGTTCATCATTCCTCTTCTATGCTACAAAACAAAACAGGTACTTCTTCCAGCCTCCTGGCTAAGTCTTGCAGCACAGTCACAGATGTATTGAAATTTGCCTGGTCCCCGCTGAGCTGACTGCATTTTGATCCATCTATGTCCATCTTTAGGGCTTCTGTCTGTTCCCCCACAGACTTTTCAAGCACTGTGCACACATCTGCACACCTCTGGCTGAACCTTTGCAGCCACATGGACTCCTGGGGAGGTTGGAGACCTGAACACTAGTCAGTGCCCCTACCCTAATAGTTGTGCACTGCTGCACAATCATGGGGTGCTGGAAATCACCAAAACATGGACCCAAGAGTGGAGACATCCAACCTCCCAAGTCTATACAAATCCTCCAGGCGCCAGGACTTAGAAAAAGTTTTACCAAACCTGGATAAAACTGCCAGGCCAGTTTTCTCTACTCATGAGCAACACCCTGGACTTCTTCAAGGTGCACAGGTGAGAACCCTTGGTGACACCAATTCCTCATTATACCTGAACACCAATTACTATTTTTCCTTATAACCTGGTGCAGCCTGTCATCAACATTTTTAATCCACCTAGCCCTGCTGTGATTTAATGCTTTATAACAGGAGGATGGTGACAACATTTCTCTAAGCCTTCCATTTTTAAGAATTTCAATGTCCTGAATCCTGTCTTCTTTGCAGAGAGCAGGTGGATATTACCACAACAATGACAACAGTACTAAGCTCATTGTTTCCTCCTTACAATTATTTCACACATTAGGTATTCATACTGCAAGCCTGATTTTAACTTTCAGATGGCACATTGCAATTCAGTGCAAAAAGGGGTTCCGTTATTTAGTCTAGCAGAACTGGAAACAATAATTCTTAATTTTCTGAAGAATACGTTAGAGTGTATTATGTGATCTTGGAGACAGTACAAGCTCGCATCCTAGTACTGTGTGACTAGATAAACAGGCACCACTCTTGTAATTTAACAGAGTTATATCTCTGTTCTGCTTTAAGAGTGCAAAGAATACTTTTTGATATGATGTAACATCTCTGAAATGAGTAGATTTAGGTAATTTAATTAATTTGTAGGTCTTATAATATAATTTGGTGAGTATGTGAACTTTTAGCTCGTGTTAACTCAATTTCCTTATGCTTTCATTTACCATTTGTTGGGGACATTACAGTGATTAGCCGAAGTCCTTCCAGCTCTTAATGTTCTCAATAAATTTTAATTTAAATTGACTGTCGGTCTCTGGCCATAATAAAGTAGGCATTTGACATCTCAGTGCAAGTCTATTATATCCCTTCTTAGCAAACCCTTTTAAGTTGCAAAATAAACAGAAGAATAAAATGTTAAAAGAAAAACGGAAAATAATAACAGTTAAGGAAGCAGCGTAACATACAGTATTTATATGAACACAACAGTCCAGCTAAATCTACTAAAATGTTTTCAGTTTTGTACTGCAATAGAGGTGCCTATGAACCTTTCCTAAGCTATTGCTTTTAATACAAATGATCACGTAGGGAGTTTGAAAAGAATGAAAATTATCTAGTTATTTTATATGTTAAATCTTTATGTCAGAAGGGCAACTGCTGAAGTTGCCCTTCTGAATATCTCATGAATTTCTTCTGAATTTGTTTTTAGCTTCTTATAGCAGCACTACCTATTGTTTCTGACCTGGTTTAGTAAATTTGTGTTTATGTGAAATCAAATGACTATTACATACAATGTTTTTATTTACCTTGAAAGCCCATTGTCAACATGCAGATTCAAAGCATACCCTATTAAAAAAAATAGTCTGTCAATCCACTTCAGTCTCTCAATCCACATTGATTATTTTTAATCCTTAGGTTGCTACCATTAAACAATGGATAGGAAGGTATATCATATTTACTTGTTTTAAACTTTTTTTTACATTTCCTCAGTTTCTTCCGAGTTTCCATGCCTATGCAAATAATGTCATACATCCCAGGAGTCTTCAAGAGGGTAGGAGGGGTTTTCTGAGCTAAGCACACCCTCCTGCCTGTATGCCTGAGTTAAGGGCAGATGGATTCCAGGAACTAAATACTAAATGAATCATTAGCACCTACTCAATATGGCCACAGCCAGAAATGCTAGAGGGTGTTTCTCTCAGCATAATAAAGCATGGAGACATGGATGGATAGTTAAGTTTGCTTTGCATAACAAAAATGAAATAAATACTGTAGCAATTTGTGTGGTGCTCAGATACAGTGTAGTTCTGCTTTGAAGTGAAACTTTAGGTAATAAATAAAAATGGGTAACAGGCAGGATTTTTAATGCAGAAGAGATATGCTTTGGGGTTAGTTTACTAAAAATGGAGAGTGCAAAATCTGGTGCAGCTGTGCATGGTAGCTTTTAAATTCAGCTTGTTCAATTAAGCTTTGACACAAAAAACTGGAAGCTGATTGGTTTCTATGTACAGCTGCATCAAATTTTCTCCAGTTTTAAATAATCAACCCCTTTGTCTCTTCTGCATTAAGATACCTACCTGCCTGTATGCCAGTGTACAGCAAGCGCAGCTCATTGTAGAAATTCGGCAATGTCAAGAGGACAGGACTCCCACGCATGAGCGGGAGTGGCATCATCCATGCCCAGCCAATGAAAGCAGAAGGGGTTCAATACCCGGAACCCAGCCACTCAAAGATGTCAATGATTGGCAGGGACATCACATCACTGGTTTATGAAGTAGGTGTATTATCAATGCAATTTTATAACTGCTTCCATGACCAAAAGAAGTGTTTTATTAACATACTTTAATGTTTACCTTGAAAGATCAAACCAAGACTCAGTCACCCATCAATGTTGTGGACACTTGGTACTAAGAATTTTACATTTGAGATGCCATATGCCTGCAATGGCCAGTACTTTGGGGGAGATTTACTAAATTTGGAGCTCTTAGAATTTGTTGCATCTGTGCAGGTTAACCAATCAGCTTCTAACTTCATCTTGTTCAAATAAGCTTTGACAATAAAACCTGGAAGCTGACTGGTTTCTGTGAGCTGCACCAGATTTGGCACACTCCAGTTTTAGTAAATCTCCCCCTTTGTGTTTTTTTTTTAATTTTTTGAGATAGGAGGATTGAGTCTGCTGTTGCTGCAACATGAGAAGCAAGACTCAATGGTTTGGAGGCAAACCCAGGAATTCAAATCAGGTATTATTATTATTATTATACAGGATTTATATAGAGCCAACAGTTTGCGCAGTGCTTTACAATATAAAGGGGGAGAATACAATTTACTACAAGAGGGTTAGGAGGGCCCTGCTCCTGGGAGCTTACAATTTATTAGAGAGGAGCTGGTGGAACAAAAGGAAATAACTGTGAGAGATCAACTGATGGGAGAAGTAAAATATTTGGTTATTAGCTGAAGGCAGGATAGGCTTCCCTGAAGAGATGAGTTTTCAGGGATTGCCTAAAAGTAGGAGATAGCTGGACAGATTGGGCTAGGGAGTTCCAGAAGATGGGAGAGGCTCTAGAGAATCTTAGAGATGAGAATGGGAGGAGGGGACAAGTGAACTAGAAAGCAGGAGGTCTTGGGAGGAGCGGAGAGGATGGTTTGGGTGAAATTCAGAGAAAAGAGAGATGATGTAGCTCAGGATAGAGTTGTAAATGGC
Source organism: Staurois parvus (assembly GCF_062004578.1). Taxonomy (NCBI): domain Eukaryota; kingdom Metazoa; phylum Chordata; class Amphibia; order Anura; family Ranidae; genus Staurois; species Staurois parvus. Next base: position 11,513,458 of record NW_028317876.1, read on the forward strand.
TTTACATAGTATTTTTAATGTTTTTATATTTATTAGTTTGGCAATAGGAAGCCAATGAAAGTATTGGCAGAGAGGTGTGGTGGAAACCAAGCAGTTAGAACGTTAAATGAGTCTGGCACAAGCATTCATGATAGACTGAAGAGGGGATAGCCTGCAAAGAGGTAAGCCAGTGGAGAGGAGACTGAGGGAGTGAGAGAGAGATAGATTTATGTGTTATCAGCCTACAGATGGTACTGGAAGCTATTGGAGTTTATCAAGTAACCAAGAGAGGAGGTGTAGATGGAGCGCTGTGATAGGTAGGAGGAGAACCAGGAGAGCAGAGTCTTGAAGGCCAAGAGAGTGAAGTTTTTTGAGAAGGGGAGATTGTCAACAGTATCAAAACCCACAGAGAAGTCTAGTGGTATGAGTATAGAGTAGTGGTCGATAGTTTTAGCACTTAGTAAATCATTAGTGAGTTTTAATAGGGTGGTTTCAGTGGAGTAAGGTAAGGGAAAGCTAGACTGTAAGGGGTCAGCAAGGTTGTTGTCAGTGAGGTAAGCCCAAATGGTTATAGACTAAGCATTTTAAAAGTTTAGAGGTAAACAGGAGCAAGGAGATAAGTCTTTAGTTGTTTAGTCTGGCGGGGTCTAGTGAGGGCTTTTGAAGTATGGGGGTGATCAGCGCATGTTTTAAAGTGGAGGAGTAGGTGCTAGTAGAGAGGGAGAGATTGAAAATGTGAGTGAAGAAGCACAAGATAGAAGAGGATGCTGACCGTAGTAGTTGTTCAGTGGACAGGTGGTAAGGTGGGCTCCTGAAAAAACTTTAGTGACCTCTTCGGTAGTAGCAAAGTCAAAAGAGGAAAGTGTTGAGGATGGTTTTGTACAGGGTATGTTAAGTGGGATAGATATCTGTGCAGTGGAAATGCCCTCATGAATTGCATCAATCTGGTTTTTGAAGTTATGGAATTGCTGGGAGGAGGACGAGGATGGGTGACAGAGTAGTAATGAAAGTGACAAAGTAGGCTTGTTTGGCAGCATGGAGGAAAGAATTGTATTTTAAGAAGGCAGATTTATATAGAGTGAATGCCTGCTGGGATTTGGATTTATGCCACAAACACTCCAGTGCACAGCTATGTCTTTTAAGATTTCTTGTGTAGTCAGTCTGCCAAGGTTGTAATGGTCAGGGCATGATACTTTGTATAACGAGAGGAGCAAGTGAGTTCTGTGCGGATGAGAGTGAACTGTTATAGACAGAGGTGGCCTGATCAGGCCAGGACAGGAGAGTGATTTTGTCATAGAGGTAGTCAGTTGCAGAGTAGAAAAGAGAATAATTACAGTGGCAAAGCTTTCTACTGGTAATTGTTTGCTGCTTGGAGAGATAGACGGATGAAGACAAGAACATTGTGAAGGTGATGTGGTTGTGATCAGAGAGAGGAAAGGGGGTGTTGGTGAGGTTGTAGGGAGTGCAAAGATGAGAGAATAGGTCAAGGGTATTACCATCAGAGTGAGTGGAGGACTGTGTCCATTGTGTTAGGTCAAAAGATGAGGTTAAGTTGAAAAATTGGGATGCAGCTCTGGCTGTTAACATTAATGCGGATGTTAAAATCACAAAGAATGGTAGTGGGCATTTAAGAGGAGATAAAGTTGGGTAGCCAGGCAGAGAAATCAGGAAAGCATGACACTGGTTCAGGAGGCCAATAGATCACTGCAATCCTTAGAGAAATGGGAGTAGACAGGCAAATACAGTGAGTCTCAAAAGAAGAGAATGATAGGGAGGGAAGGGTGGGATGGACTTGAAAGGTGCTCAGTGGGGATAGAAGCAAACCAATTCCACTTCCTTTCTGACAACTGGGTCTGGGTGAGTGAGTCCAGTGGAGGCCTCCATGGGAGAGGGCTGAGAGTCTGACGCTTGTAGCCAGGTTTCTGTAATTGCTAGTAGATTTAGGGAGTGAGAGACAAAAAGGTCATGGACAGAGGTGAGATTGTTACAGACAGAATGGGCATTCCAGAGGGCACACGAGAAGGGGCGGTGTTTTTAGGGAGCAGGGGGATTGAGATTAAACTGAGTGGATTGCGGCTATTGCTGGAGGAAGGAGGGTTCTGGGTGTGGGGGTGAGATACTGGAGGACCAGGATTAGGGAAGTTATCCCCAGAGATTAGGAGAAGGAGGGTGAAGAAAGTAAGATGGGAGTGGGATATGAATGCACACATTTCCCTGTCCTGGTGTTTGGGTCAGCAGGTGGGTTAAATATTTGCAGGAGGTTATGAGAACAGTAGTAGGGAGAGGGTAGAAGTGAGTGGTATGTACAAGCTTTGGGGTGGAGACGAGGGGTAAAAAAATGCGAATTTGAGAATAGAGGATACTAGTAGGAGAAGGAAGAAAGCGGGGACATATTAAAGGATAGAGGGAGTAGAAATCAGACTTGTAAGAAAAGCTTTCCAGAGTGTTGGTTTGTTTGCGGTCAGTCCAGACTGGGACTGTGCCCCATGTCTGTGGCTTCCCCCATAAGCTGATCTGAATTTATAAGAAGGTGATCAAATGAAGAACCCTTCCCTACCCCAATTAGGAACTGATAAAGAACACATGAATTGGGGGGGGGGAGGGGTGATGGTCAAAACCAGAGCAGCCAGACACAGGTCAAAGTCAGGATTAATTCTTTGATCACAAAAGGCAAAAGGAGATGAGAATCAATCAATATAAATTGACAACTTCAAAAGACTAAGATTATTTACCCTAAAGAATTGCAGAGTGTCTGTACATAGCAGTGACAATTAAGCAATGAGATAGTTAACATGGATTCTGAGACAACAGCATTATCTGTGAAAAATTTAGAAGACATGATAAGAAAGTGACAGGGGCTGTGTTCAACTGCTGACCACTCCTGAAGAAAAAAACACTCACGCAGGAAAAAAAAAAAACTACCACTATGTTTTTGGGAGGAAATGCATACCAACACAGGAAAACCTACAAGCTCAATGGAGGGTATAGCTTTGATCAGAACTAAACTCTGAACAGCAAAGCAAGGGGGTTAACCACTTGGAACCAGAATTTCCAGCAATACTCCATCTAAGTTCTTCTTTAGACGTCTTACTTTTTTGGATTGATTATATACTAAATAATTACAGAAATAAAGTATCTGATCATCTCTACATCCATTTGCCCTACTGTACTTTGAAGCTTTAAAAAAAGATTGTTAAATGCAAAAGAAAATGACTCTTTCAGCAAACTGGTTAATTGCTCTTTAGATGCAGTCTTGCACTGGCCTTTAGCATTTGAACAATAAAATATTTCCAGCACTATGTATGATGTTTTTAACAAAGTTTTTCTTGTTCCGAAATTTTCATTTGTAATAATAATTTATACATGCACTCAGAGGTTGCTGTAAGAGATGCTCCAATCTTTATTTCATTATCCTCTATATTTTCCTGCATGTGACTAACACATGGCTATTTAAAAGCTGGAATCAAGAGTATCAGTATACAAGGCATAGTGAGTCCTGAAGTGCAAAGAGCAATAATGTAATGTAGGAAAAAATATCAGATAAATATTGTCTGCAGAACAATGGTAGCTGAGTTCATGGCATCGGACTATTTTGCCACATTGTTGCATGTAGAGTGCACACAGTAATGGTGAAAGTAATGATTCATGTAATTTACTATAGGAAAGGGTGGCCCTAGGCTAGAACAGTTGGCCCATAAACTAATCCATTGTGGACTGCTAGTCAATAAGGATTGGATCCAAAGAACTACAATGTAAACATAGTCTTTATTTTAATATTCTACAGTCCACAGCATCAAATGATGCAGGTAGGTCTGAAAGCAAAGGATATTCAACCTCATCTCTTGTCATCTGCAATTCTTTCCTAGCATGATTGATTTTTTTAGGCATCCAGACTTCCAAGCAATTGCTTATTCAGTTACTGTTGATAAGAATAGTAAGTTACAATCTGGTCTGTAACAGGGATGACATTTAGGTTTGGGTCTGCCAGTTTGGGGTCGCAGCAAATGAAATTAGGGTTTCTTCATGCTTATTGCTTTGTAACCATAATGCACTGTAAAGACCTTTGAACGTAGGTCAGGTGACTTAGGGGGGCCAATAATGGAGCTTTGTTATGTGCCTTCCTCTACTCTATAAAATACAGCTTACAAAGAGCAGCCATAGCTGCTGTAGGGAAAAGATAACATAAGCTAACAAACTGAATATGGAAATATTAGGTTCAGTGAGGAAAGGAAACTTTTTTTTTTATTTCTGTTTCTGTGGGCAATCAGTCCCATTGCTGCTTTTTTGTTCTTATTGTTGTGGGCTTATTTGTCTTTAAGTTTATTTTATGGTTGATTAAAGAACATGTCAATCCATCATTTCATATTCCTAATATGTGCCTGCTGTAACATGTACTTGTATGAAAAAAATACCCTGTTCCCCTGGTATTGCTTCTTATGTGTGAACTACCTGGTATCTCCCTGATCTCCAATTAAAAACGGATCATACTAGACATGAGAGCCAAGTGTGACCAGTTTTCTATCTGTGCTGAGAACTGCTCTCCTCCAATGATCAGACTTCTGCTGACACTCCCCCGCACAACCATTTACTGGGGAGAACAGTATGCTGCTGTTTTTCCTCCCCCACTTTCTAAGCTCCTTAGGCAGATGAGAACAGAGGGTATATGATCATTGATAAAAAAAAAAATAGAAAAAAGGTATTTAGGATGTTGTTATGTCTATACACAACTTTTTTTGCCTTTCATTTCTACTTTAACCTTTTGCTGCCCGTTCAATGGCCTTTGGTGGCCGGAAAAATCCCCCAGCGTTCTGGGTGGACGCCAGATGGCGTCCTTCCGGGCATGTGCAGTTTTCGTGCTTGCAGAGCCACGCAGCGGCGCGATCTGTCACTGGCCGTGTACCTCGGACACGGTCGATGACAGATCTGAGTACCGGCCCCGTTGCCGGTACCATGTGACCTGCTGTGACCAATCACAGCAGGTCACATTACAGTTGTATACAATGGATGGCTTCATTCATGCCATCCATTGTATACTAGTGTGTCTAGCTGTGATTGGTCACAGCGATCACATGCACAAGCTGGGCCAATCACAGCCCAGCTGTGTCATGTGATTAGCCATGGCCAAATCACAGCTAAGCATAAAAAAAAAAAACCCAGAATGAATTGATGTAATTCAGGTAAATGCTTGCTTATAGCAAAGTAACTCTTTGCTATAAGAAAATTGTATAAAAAAACAAACAAAATACTGATCACTTCCCCAAAATAGTACAATGTTACTATGATAACATTGTACTACTTTGGTCATAGTGAAATATGAAAAAAAAAATCTTAAAAAAAAGAAAAAATATGTAATAAAAAATTAAAAATAATAATAAAAAAAAAATTAGATATTTTTTTTTCATACCAGTCAGTGTCCCTGATCACCACCATGCCAGTTATATGATGATGCTGTACTGCACTGGTGACAGTATGTAAAAAAAAAAATAGTGAGAATAATTATTTTAATTTTTTAATTTTCCAAAAAATTATGACAAAAAAATACAACTTCAAAAAACTCGCCATGCCTCTTAGGAAGTACGTCGGGACTGTCTACTTTGCAAAAAGGGGTAATTTGGGGGATATCTGTACTGTTCTGACATTCTTGGACCTCAAGAAATTAGATTGGCTGTCAGTACTTCAGGATTGATCAATTTTCAGATATATATAGTTTGTGAACTCTATAACTTTCCTACAAACTAAATAATATATCCTAATTTGGGTTATTTTCACCAAATACATGTAGCAGAATACATCTTGGCCTAAATTTATGAAGAACAATTATTTTTTTTCCAGCTTTTATAACAGAAACAAAGAAAAACGTGGATTTTTTTTCAACATTTTTGGTCTTTTTTTTGTTAATTTAGCAAAAAAAAAAATCCCAGTGGTGATTAAATACCACCAAAAGAAAGCTCTAGTTGTGTGAAGAAAATTATAAAATTTTAGTTTGGGTACAATGTTGTATGACCGCGCAATTGTCATTCAAAGTGTGAGAGCGCTGAAACCTGAAAAATGGCCTGGGCAGGAAAGGGGAAAAAGTGCCCTGTATTGAAATGGTTAAACTGAATGCATTGTTTTACAAGGTGAGGGTTCACATTTACTTGAAGGGTGGTGGTCACTTGTAATCGATGTCCTGTCCATAATAATTTTTTTCCTTGCTGCCACATTTATTTTTAGAAATGGGCATTTTTCTGGGTCAATATTATGGGGGTATATTGGTTTCTGTTGTATATTGATAGCGCTTTTGTTTCAGAGGGTATTATTTTAACAGGTTTTTTTAAAATTTTGTTTTCAGCATGTTGCTACACCTTATAATAGTTATGCGCACACTGGTTAGGCCTATTATCCCAAATTCAAATTGTCTTTGAAAGGCTGTATTCTTTGCAGTATCCTATTGTTTGTACTAAAGCTTTAGCTTTTTCTATTGGTCCCTAGAAAATTGGGCCTAAATTTCCTATTTAAAATTGTCCTGCTGCTGGCCAATTTTACATTGCTGTATCTTCTGAGGTATCTTAATTTTTGTAGTAAAACCCTTGTGTGTGATCCTTTCTTTTTTAAATTTAAACATAAATTGCTATTTAAAATTTGAACATTTTGCACTGTTGTATGTCCTATGGTATCCTTATTCATTTTTTAAAACCCCTGTCAGTAGCATTTTATTCAGATCCTCCTTAGTAGAAATGTCCTGTTGCTGATCAGTTTTACACTGCTGTATCCTGTGTAGTATCAGGATTGTTTTAGTAAAACCTCTTTCTATGCTTTTTGTCACTAGAAAATTTTGGGTTAAACTTTAACTGGCAATGCAAATTAAAGTTTTATTATTGTTTTCACACAAATAGAGCTTTCTTTTGGTGGTATTTGATAACTACTGGTTTTTTTCAGCAATATAAATGAAAAAAGATCAGAAAAACACAATATTTTCTACTTTCTGTTATAAAACATATCCAATAAAAACTTTTTAAAAAAGTTAAATAAATTTAGGCCAAAATGTATTCTGCTGCATGTCTTTTGTAAAAATAAATCCCCAAATGTATAGTAATTTGTATGTGTGAAAGTTATAGCATCTGTAAACTATGTTATATATATACTGGAATGTATATAGCTATGACACTATACTAGTAATGGCAGTGATCAGTGACTTATAGTGGGACTATGATAGTATGGCGGACAAATCTAGCACTAGCTGATGGTGTCTGGGAGGTACACTAACTGACTAATTGATAGTGGCAACAATAGTGACACACAGTGATCTGTACTTATACTGTACACTGTCACTGTACTAATGGCACTGGGAAGGGGTTAACATCTAGAAGAAATCAAAGGATTAAATGTGTGCCAAACAATGGGTAATGTGTGTTATATGTGCTGCTTTTACTCTACTGTATGGCAGTTTATTTGCCCTGCATTGCAGGGAGAATAAACAACCAGATCACTGTTCCTTGTATACAGAGTTCCATGTTTTGTAAAAACAAAACTCAGTGTGTGATTAGACACAGCCAATCAGCTCACTTCAACCAAAATTATTGACTGAAATTAACTTTCAAACTTCTGGTCAACAGGGGGTACACAAACCCGGAAGAAAGATTGCAATGTACAGGAATGCTCACAGTACAACTAATGTGGGTGGGCAGCAAGCAGTTAAAAAGTCCTGCTGCTTGCCAATTTTTTTGCTGCTATATCATCTGGGAACTCTTAATTCTTGTTAAAAAACACCTGACTGTACTTTTTGTCTCTAGTACATTTCATCCAAATCCCCATCATTAAAAATGTAATCTCCTGATTCATTTTACATTGCTGTATCATCTATGGCTCCTAATTAACACAAACTCCCTGGACCCCTCTATTTAAAACCTTTAATCATAGAGTTAGAAAAAGTTCAAAAATCAAAATGACAGTACACATTCATAAAAAGGGGGGAAACGTGTGTATGTACCCTGCGTGGTCAGGAAATGGAAGGAAGCGAGTGTGCACCCACTTTATTGCACCAGATCAGGCCAATTTATGTCGGCATTAGTGGGGTATCTTGTGAAAGGGATGGCAAAGTCTCTGGAATCTCACTTTTAAAAAGAGGAAGCCCAGATCAAAGCAAGTGAACACATGCACCTTGAAAAAGGTAATTTAACTGAAATTAAGCACAGGCACATGAAAAAATTGACAGTTGGAAATCCCAGGTGACGTCACCAACCAAAATAACTCAGCTGGGAAATCTGTAATGTAGCAATGTGAATGCAGTATGTAAACACTGACATGGATGATGGATTACATTCTGAACACTGTAAATGATGTGGATTTTTAATTTTTTCACTTTATTTCAATGAAATTACTTTTTTAAGGTGTTTGTGTATCACTTTTATCTCTTTGTGGGAAATGGTACTCCTTTACAAATCTTCCTATACTACCTCCAACTCCTTTTTGGAAAGAAGCCTTTGTCCCTCAACCTTGAGACAAGGTTACTTAAAAGGGCGGAGGCTTTGGCACCCTTGCAAAGGTGTAAAAGGCATGTGGCCTGGTCTGGTACAGAAAGGAGAGGCTGCATGTTTGTTGCCTTCTTTTTATTGCCACCCAGGCTACATACCTGGATAAAGGTCTGAACCCGAAGTCTTATTTTTTTAAATACAACAATAAAGCTGTGCTGAATCAGTTTGGGGTACTGCTGTATGTAAGCCATCCTAATTGTAAAAAAGGAAAAAAAACTCCACAGCCAAAAATGCACTGCCAGCATAAATTGTCAATGCGATTGTCTGTAAAAATCATACTGATCCATAATAACCACTTTTGTACTGCTCTACAATTAGAAGTGGTGGACTGCTAATCAAGCAGACAGAGCCTGAGAACCCAGAAGGAAGACCAGGTGAAGAGGAAAGCCCTGTCATCGGTGACAGTGTGCAGCTGGAGAACTTCATTCTAAGGTAAGTATTTTATAATGTGCTAGCATGCAATGTCTACTAGCACATTATGACATTATTTTGCTAGGGAATTTTGCTTTTTGGGGGGGGGGCAGGTTTACTACCAGTTTAAGAGCTTGTCCAATGCCTTGGCCAAAAGACTGTTCATTGCAATCCACAGTTTGATAAACCCATTTCTAACTGGTTTTATGCCAAAAAAATCCATGGCTGTTAATATTTGTAGGATAACCCAGGTAACAGAGCTTTGCTACTTCCTTGATATAGGAAAAGCATTTGACAGCATTGGGTCTCTAGTCTGTGCTGGCTGGCTCTGGCCCAAATTTCTGTAGCTGGGTGCAACTACACTACACTAACCCCACTGCCAAGGTTAGAGTAAACAATTCTTGTCTCCCTCATTTCACCTGCAAATGGGAAAAAGACAGGGTTGCCCCTTATCATTGTATATTTTTCATTTAGCCATTGAACCCTTGGTTGCACTCATTTCCCAATACAGTGAAGTACAAGCAGGATGTGCCTGATGACAAAACGGCTACTGAATATAATTCCTGAATATATTTCACTATATCTTCAGCCCCTTATACACAGATTTGAACTGTAAAGTAAAGTGTAAACGTCTGCTCTAGGTAGCTGGAAGGACCAAACTAACATATGAGGATGCCTCAGCTACACTACCTGTTGCACCCCACGCTTGTTTCCCTGAAGATTGTAAAGCAAATTAACAGTATCTTTAGGGAATTTGGAAACAAAAACTTCTAGATTGAAACTGAAAATACTCCAACTACCTAAGAACCAGGGGGGCTTAGCTGCTCCCAACCCCTCCAAAAACATCCATGCATATATTGCCCTTAAGTATCTATTCAATGGCTCAAACCTTTTGTACAGTATTAATTAAAAACTATGGTGTATGTATGCACACTTACAGCCATGTTCACTGTATGCCTCATAAAGTCTGGGAATCAGGCAACTTTTGAGTATTAATCTATGCACTTATTAGAACAATGGTAATCTACCTGATAATCTACCTGAAGTGTTTAAACTCCTAGACTTCCACAATTGGGAGACAACTGTCATTTTCACCCTGTCTCAAATATATCCAAATGGCAGGATTTCTATTTTTTCTTCAACAATTAACATAAAAATCATTATAATAAAAGATCTCTAATACATCTACTTTGGAGATGTCCAAAATTGGTGCATTACTGGGAGGGAGTAATGACTCAACTCCTAATTCTGTTTTTGGTTCTACATTGACCAATATTACATGCAAATGTATTTGGAACCTTTTGATTCCTTGCTATTGGGTAGTTATACCTCTCTGGTCCTTTTTAAAGTGTTCTTGTTGGCATGTAGAATGGTTAAACTTAAATGGGTATCTACCAAACCTCCAAGATTGCAAACATGGATGCTGGAAATTAAAAGATTTATTGCTTTTGAAAAAATGATAAATCAATCTAGGTGTTTAACCCATAAACACTCAGTACTATGGTCTCGCTGGTAGTCCACTTGTCTTCTCTATCATTGCTTCTTTCATCTTGAGCAAACAAGTTTTTTATTAAAACCAGGTGTTTACAATGTCATTGATCTTTCAATTCAACTTTATTTCCTGAAAATGCAGGAAATAAAATGAAAATATTTTTTTTTTACACAAGGTTGTCAATTAACCAATTGCTGTCTGCCCACAGTACATTTACTGTGGGCAGACGGCACGGGCAGGCTAGATCATGTACATGTAAATCAACCAGACTGCGGAGCGCATCACACTGCCTGGGGTGCACAGCATCCCACACCAACGGACTGCAACTTCCAGTACCCGTCTGCTTTGAGTGTGATCACATCAGTACAACACTGTTATGAATGAATGTTATTCATATCATTCATTCGTAACACCTGTGCTTCCTATACAGTGATGCTGTGATTGGTCCACAGCTATCACAGGGCACCTGGGCAATCACAGCAATCTCTACCATGTGATTACTTGTAGCCAATTACAAATTGTTAGTAATCACAGCTGTTATGAATGTGATAATGACAGATCCCATGTCAAGCTCTCATCATGTCTTCTCTACTTTTTCACAGGTAATGCTGCTGTCTCAGAATCCATGCTGTCTAATTGCTATGTACTAACACTCTGCTATCTTTAGTGTGAACAATCTAAGTCTTTTGAACTGTCTATTTTTGTGGTGATTGATTATCACCTCCTTTTGTTCTCAAAGAATCAGTGATCTTCTATGACTTTGGTCTGTGCCTGGTCTGGTTTTGACCATTCCCCTCTATTATACAGTTGCAAGAAAAAGTATGTGAACCCCTGGGGATTACGGGGAGTTTTGCATGAATTGGGCATAAAATGTGCTCTGAACGTCATCTAAGTCACAACAATAGAAGAACACAGTCTGCCGAACATAATACTACACAAACATTAGATGTTGCCATAGTTTAATTGCATATAACATGTAAACATTCACAGTGCATGGAGGAAAAATTATGTGAACCTTTGGACTTAATAACTGGTTGACCCTCCTTTGGCAGCAATAACCTCAACCAAACGTTTCCTGTAGTTGCAGACCAGACCTGCACAACAATCTGGAGTAATTTTGGATCACTCCTCTTCACAAAACTGTTTCAGTGCAATATTCTTGGGATGTCTGGTATGAATCGCTTTCTTAAGGTCATGCCACAGTATTTCAATCGAGTTGAGGTCAGGACTCTGACTGGGCCACTCCAGAAGGCGTATTCTGTGCTGTTGCAGCCATTGTTTTGTTGAATTACTTGTATGCTTTGGGTCATTGTCCTGTTGCATCACCCATCCTCTGCGGAGCTTCAGTTGGCGGACAGATGGTCGTACGTTTTCCTGCAAAATGTCTTAATAAACTCTGGAATTCATTTTCCCATCAATGACAACAATCCGTCCAGGCCCTGAGGCAGCAAAACAGCCCCAAACCATGATGCTCCCTCCGCCATGTTTTACAGTAGGGATGAGGTTTTGATGTTGGTGTGCTGTGCCTTTTTTTCTCCACACATAGTGTTGTGTGTTCTTCCCAAACAACTCAATCTTGGTTTCATCTGTCCACAGTATATTTTGCCAGTAGTGCTGTGGAACATCCAGGTGCTCCTTTGCAAACTTCAAACGTGCTGCAATATTCTTTTTGGACAGCAATGGCTTCCTCCGTGGTGTCCTCCCATGTACTCCATTCTTGTTTAATGTTTTCCTTATTGTAGATGTGTCAACAAAAATGTTAGCATGTGCCAGAGATTTCTGTAGGTCTTTAGCTGACACTCTGGGATTCTTCTTTACCTCATGCAGCATTCTGCGCTGTGCTCTTGCAGTAATTTTTACAGAACGACCGCGCCTAGGGAGAGTAGCAACAGTGCTAAACTTTCTCCATTTGTAGACAGTCTGTCTTACCGTGGACACATGAACATCAAGGCTTTTGGAGATACTTTTGTAACCCTTTCCAGCTTCATGCAAGTCAACAATTGTTGATCATAGGTCTTCTGAGAGCTCTTTTCTGCAAGGCATGGTTCACATCAGACAGTGCTTCTTGAAACCAGTAAATCCAAAACAGGTGTGTGTTTTTTAAGGGCAGGACAGCCAATATCATCACACTGATTGGAGTCAAGGTTGGCTCACTCCTGGCTCCAATTAGCTCTGGGAGAAGTCATTAAGCTAGGGCCTCACATACTTTTTCCTCCCTGCACTGTGAATGTTTACATGTTATGTGCAATTAAACCATGGCAACATCAAATGTTTGTGTAGTATTATGTTCAGCAGACTGTGTTCTTCTATTTTTGTGACTTAGGTGACGTTCAGAGCACATTTTATGCCCAATTCATGCAAAACTCCACGTAATCCCAACGGGTTCACATACTTTTTCTTGCAACTGTATATGGTTACATACATAGTTAATCTGGCCAAAGAAAGACAAAAGTCCATCCAGCTCAATCATAAAAAAAAATAAAGTTATAATCCTATACCCACAGTTGATCCAGAGGAAGGCAAAAAAAACAGAAAAGCTTGGTTCCATGTCAGTTCCTAATTGATTAAATGATGAATCCTCCCTTGCCCATCTCCCTTAGAGATCTAAGAAAACTTAGATCAGCTTATGGGGGAAGTCAAAGACAGGGGGCATAGTCACAGTCAGGGCAGTTTTTTCCTACGTGTTTTTCTGCAGAAGTGTTCAGTAACTGAACACAGCAGTTTAACTAAATCAGAATAACTAAAGCAGCAAGAAGATACAACAAATAACTCATTTCTTTACCCCTTGTCTCCACCCCAAAGCTTGTACATATCATCATCACTTCTACCATCTCCCTACTACTGTTCTCATCACCTCTAGCAAACACCCAGGACTGGGAGGCATGTGCTCTCATATACATCCCACTCCCATCTTACTTTCCTCATCATCATTCTTCTCATAATCTCTGGGGATATCTCCCCTAATCCTGGTCCTCCAGTATCTCACCCCCACACCCGGAACCCTCCTTCCTCCAGAAACAGCTGCAATCCACTCAGTTTAATCTTGATCCCCCTGCTCCCTAAAACCACCCCTCCCTTCTCATGTGTCCTCTGGAAAGCCCAATCTGTCTGTAACAAGCTCACCTCTGTCAATTACCTTTTTGTCTCTCACTCCCTTAACCTACTTGCAATTACAGAAACCTGGCTTCAAGCATCAGACTCTGCCTCTCCCGCGGCTCTCTCCCATGGAGGCCTCAACTGGACAGGTGTCTTTTATACAGGTAACAAAATGAGATTAGCAGCAATCCCTTTAGGAGACTGCTTCTAATCTCAGCTTGTTATCTGTATGAAAGACACCTGCTAGCCAGAAATCCTGCTGAATGATAGGGGATCAAATACTTATTTCCCTCATGAACATGCAAATCAGTGCATAATTTGTTATACATGCATTTCTTTTGAATTTGTTGTTGCTATTCTGTCTCTCAGTGTTACAATACACCCACCATTCGATTTTTAGACTGATCATTTCTTTGTGAGTGGGCAAACATTCAAAATCAGCAGGGGATCAAATACTTACAGTATTTCCTTTACTGTATCTCCCCAAGCAGAAAACAATTACCTGTAGAAACCTTTGCCACTTTAATCCTTCTCTTTTCTACTCTGAAACTGACCACCTCTATAACAAAATCACACCCCTGTCCTGTCCAATCCTGACCATCTCTGTCTACAACAGTTCACTCTCATTCTGCTGCACTCACTTGATCATCTCACTATATGAAGTATAAGGCCCCTGACCAGGGGCGGACAGACAACTCATGGGGCCTCTGGGCAATAGGGGATCATGGGGCCCCTCTGTCCTTGCCCAAACTCAAAAAAGCCTATGAAAAAGGTACCAGGGGCATCTCATGGGGCCCCCTACTGACCTTGGGCCCTCGGGCAGTGCCCGCGTTTCCAAATGGTCAGTCCGCCCCTGGCCCCGACCATTACAACCTTGGCAGACTGGTGACACCAGAAATCTTAAGAGACATAGTCATGCACTGGAGCGACTGTGATGTTAAACCAAATCCCAGCAAGCATTCACTCTTTATAAATCTGCCTTCTTAAAATACAGTTGCTCCCTCCATGCTAACAAATAAACCTACATTGTCACTCTCATTAACACTGATCACCCAGTCCTCGTCATCTCTTCTCTACTACTTTTAACTCTCTATTTTCTCCACCACCACCACCTCTGCTAGTAACTAGAAACTGCTCATGAGATTGCTAATCACTTCAAAAACAAAATTGCTGAAATTCGTGGGGACATCTCCACTGCACAGATATCTATCCTACTTAACATACCCTGTACAAAACCACCCTCACTGCTTTATTCTTTTGACCTTGCTACTACTGAAGAGATTGCTCAAGTTTTCTCAGAAGCCCACTTTACCACCTGTCCACTGGACTCAGTTCCCTCACAACTACTGTGGTCACCCTCTTCTTGTATCCTATGCTCCCTCACTCACATCTTCAATCTCTCCCTCTCTACTGGCACCTTCCCCTCCATTCAAAAACATGCTGATCACCCCCATACTTAAAAAGCCCTCACTGGACCCCACCAGACTGAACAGCTTAAGACCTATCTCCTTGATCTAAATTTTTATAATGCTTAGTCTACAACTGTTTGTGCTCTTACCTCACTGACAACAACCTTCTTGACCACTCACAGTCTGGCTTTCGCTTACTACACTCCACTGAAACTGCCCTACTAAAACTCACTAATGTTATACTAAGTGCTAAAACCAATGGCCACTACTCCATATTCATATTACTAGATCTTTCTGCGATCTTTGATACTGTTGATCTTCCCCTCCTCCTCAAAAAGCTCCACTCTCTTGCCCTTCAAGACTCTGCTCTCTCCTGGTCCTTCTCCTACCTGTCACAGCGCTCCTTCAATGTTACGTATAATTCTGTCTCCTCCTCTCTACTTCCTTTTTCTGTAGGGATCCCCCAAGGTTCTGTCCCCGGAGCCCTCCTATTCTCCATCTACACCTCTTCCCTTAGTCACTTGATAAACTCCCATGGCTTCCAGTACCACTTCTATGCTGTTGACACCCAAATCAGCATGGATGTAACACCACTTACTCAAACTTAATCTTTCTAAAACTGAGCTCATATTATTCCATCCAGCCAGCCCATACTTCCTCCCATGACTTCTCCATCAAGATCAACAATACAATTATCAATCCCTCCCCTCATGCCAGGGTACTAGGTGTAATCCTGGACTCTGACCTGTCCTTTCAGCCTCAAATCCAATCACTGTCCAAATCTTGTAGACATCATTGTTGAAACCACTAAGCAACATATTCACTCCCTTCTTATCTGTTGACTTGACTACTGTAACTCCCTCCTTATTGGTCTACCTCTTTGCAAGGTAACCCCTCTTCAGTCTATCATGAATGCTGGTGCCAGACTCATCCACCTTACCAACCATTCAGTGTCCTCCACCCTTCTCTGTCAATCCCGCCACTGGCATTCCATTGCCGAACAAACAAAATTCAAAAGATTAACAATAACATACAAAGCCATTTACAGCTCTGCCCCGAGCTACATCAGCTCATCCACAGAACCTCTCCAGATCCTCTCCCATCATCTGGAACTTCCTACCTCAATTTGTCCAGCTACTTCTTAGTCTTTCCACTTTTAGGTGATCCCTGAAAACAATCTCTTCTCAAAAGTTTATTCTGTCTTCAGTTAATAACCAATTTTTTTACTTCTCCCATCAGTTCATCCCTCACAGTTATTTCCTTCTGTTCCACCAGCCCCTCCTTATTAGATTGTAAGGAGCAGGGCCCTCCTAACTAATAATAATGTTCAAAACATTGATCATCATTGTAAAAGCAATAAAAGTAAAAACAAATCCCTGATCACCCCTCCAGAGTAGAACAGTGTTACTATGGTGACACTAAACTACTTCGAAAGTATATAAAGAAAATGTTTAAAAAAAGAAAAAACTGTTAAAAAAAAATTAAACATACTGTCACCAGTCAGTGTCCTTGATCACCAGTCATATGATAATGCTGTACTGCACTTGTGACAGTATGTGAAAAAAAAGCAAAAAAAAAAAAAGGAATTTCTTAACTTTCAAAAAAAATTGTAACAAAAAAAACAAAAACTTTGCCATGCCTCTCAACGGTCATTTGGGGGTATTTGTACTGTCCTGGCATTTTCGCTGCATGATCCATTTTTGCATTTTTTTGCATGCATGTTTAAAAAATAATTTTAAGCCTGAAGATTACACAAACCCCCAAAACGTTATGTATTTTCTGAAAGCAGAAACCCTGGAGAATAAAACAGAGGTAGTTCCAATTTTTTATGTCACATGATATTACCACAAAGGTCTAGAAAAAAGGAAAATGTTTGCAAAAAATACATTAAAGTACATTTTAAGGCAAGCATACACAATAAAATACCTAAATATTTGATAAAATATAAAAGATAAAGTTAAATAGGTGCCCAACATGCTAAACCTTAAATTTGTGTGTTAAAATGATGACAAACTTCAGCAACCTATGTTTTCTATTTGTGACACTTCAAAAGTCTCTATAGGTCATCAGTTTAGTGTTATAGAGGAGGTGCTACTGCTAGAATTATTGCTTTCACTCCAGCATGCATGGTGATATGTACCATGAGTATCGCAATTGATGTTTTCATGCATAGGTGCCCTGACATGTGCATTTATGTTCTTTATGGGGAGATAATATATGCTTGGGTGTGATTTTATTTTTTGCAATAATAAAAATTTTTTTACTTAACTTTTTTTTTCATCATGTAGGGGACACAAAATCCTCTATGTGTTGATTTTTAGATGACAGGTTCTCTTTACTGAGATGAGCGGGGTCTAAAAGACCTTGTATGTCTTCTCTGGCCTCCACTCAATGTATTGCAGTGCAGACCACATTGCAATACATTGCTTCTCGGCCGTGCTAGCTGAGAAAGTGACAGTAACCCAGAAGTCACGTCATACGAGTCACCTTCCGGGTCACATAAAGAAGGAGAGGAGAGCGGAAATTCATCCTCTCCCCTCCATCTGGCAGCACCTGCCATGGTCCTCCCTGGGCTCTCAAATGGGCTAGAAGGGCCTGGATACATGCCAGGAGCACCGGTACCAAAGGCTGTGGAAGCGATCAGCCACCCAACTGCTTCCACCTGACAAACAGGAGTCTGCCTGTCAGATTGATACACAATCCCAGTGACTGCAGCCACGAGATTGTATATAAAACCTCCCACTGTCAGGTCCGTATGACGTACCAACCTGGCGGCGAAAGTGTTAAGGGCTGCACGAAATTAGTCCGTCAGTACATCAGAACTGATTAGTTTTGAAATATATATATATCATAGTTTGTAGACACTATAACTTTCACACAAACCAATTAATATACACTTATTGGGATTTTACCAAACACATGTAGCAGAATACATTTTGTCCTAAATTTATGAAGAGATTTGATTTTATTGGATATGTTTTATAACAGAAAATAGAAAATATTGTATTTTTATTTCACAATTTGCCGTTTTTTTTTAATTTCTATAGCAAAAAATAAAAAACTCAGTAGTGATCAAATACCACCAAAGATAAAGCTCTATTTATATTTACGTATTGTGTTGCATGACTGAGAAATTAAGCACAGTGCTGAATAGCAAAAAAAAAATAGGCTGGTCATGAAGGGGTTAAAGCTTCCAGAATTGCACCCAAGACACATTCTGCTATTCCTCCTGGTAATATCATATGTGTGAGATCGTTTCATAGCCTAGCCACTTAAAGGGGCCCAAGATCCAAGGAGCAACTTCGGATGTTCCAGAGGCATACATTACATGCAATTTCCTGACTACCTATCACATTTTTGGAGGCCCTGAAGCACCACAACAGTGGAAACACAAACAAAAGAACCATTTTTTATAAAGCAATTACCTCAGATATTTTCTAAGAAGCATGGTGAGCCTCTGAAGAGCTAATTTTTGGCACACGTTTTTGGAAAATGTGAAAAGAAATGAAAATTCATTTTTCTACACAAAGTTGTCAATTTAATAACATATTTCTCACACACAGCACGGGCATCCTTAGAATTACAACCCAAAACACATTGTAATACTCTTTCTGAAGTGATACCACCTGTGTGAGAATTTTTCAGTGTCTGGACTGATTATGTATCGGACCTTGTATCTTAAGTACTAGAGATGAGCGAATCGAACTCGGCGAAGTGGAATTCGTTTAGAATATTAGAAAAATTTCGAAATTTTTCCAAAAATGGTGGCGACATGTGCGGCGACGGAGCAGGGATCTCTGGGAAGGCGCGCAGACAAGGCGCGCTGACCCATAATGCATTCATTCATGACATGTGATCGCATTAGCCAATCAGCAGCCAGCCAGCCAGCACTGTGTAATGGTGGAGCTATAAATTGCGGCCATCTTACAATTCTCCATTTGCCTCTGGTCATTCAAGAGAGACAGATCTCTCTGTATTAGGGACACAGAATCGTTACTTAGGGACACAGAACCGTTACTTAGGGACACAGAACCGTTACTTAGGGACACAGAATTGTTACTCAGGGACAGACACAGAATTGTTACTCAGGGACAGACACAGAATTGTTACTGAGGGACACAGAATTGTTACTGAGGGACACAGAATTGTTACTCAGGGACAGACACAGAATTGTTACTCAGGGACACAGAATTGTTACTCAGGGACAGACACAGAATTGTTACTCAGGGACAGACACAGAATTGTTACTCAGGGACAGACACAGAATTGTTACTCAGGGACAGACACAGAATTGTTACTGAGGGACACAGAATTGTTACTGAGGGACACAGAATTGTTACTGAGGGACACAGAATTGTTACTCAGGGACAGACACAGAATTGTTACTCAGGGACAGACACAGAATTGTTACTGAGGGACACAGAATTGTTACTGAGGGACACAGAATTGTTACTCAGGGACAGACACAGAATTGTTACTCAGGGACAGACACAGAATTGTTACTGAGGGACACAGAATTGTTACTGAGGGACACAGAATTGTTACTCAGGGACAGACACAGAATTGTTACTCAGGGACAGACACAGAATTGTTACTCAGGGACAGACACAGAATTGTTACTCAGGGACAGACACAGAATTGTTACTGAGGGACACAGAATTGTTACTGAGGGACACAGAATTGTTACTGAGGGACACAGAATTGTTACTCAGGGACAGACACAGAATTGTTACTCAGGGACAGACACAGAATTGTTACTCAGGGACAGACACAGAATTGTTACTCAGGGACAGACACAGAATTGTTACTGAGGGACACAGAATTGTTACTGAGGGACACAGAATTGTTACTCAGGGACAGACACAGAATTGTTACTCAGGGACAGACACAGAATTGTTACTCAGGGACAGACACAGAATTGTTACTGAGGGACACAGAATTGTTACTGAGGGACACAGAATTGTTACTCAGGAACACAGAATTGTTACTGAGGGACACAGAATTGTTACTGAGGGACACAGAATTGTTACTGAGGGACACAGAATTGTTACTCAGGGACACAGAATTGTTACTGAGGGACACAGAATTGTTACTCAGGGACAGACACAGAATTGTTACTGAGGGACACAGAATTGTTACTGAGGGACACAGAATTGTTACTCAGGGACAGACACAGAATTGTTACTGAGGGACACAGAATTGTTACTCAGGGACACAGAATTGTTACTCAGGGACACAAAATTGTTACTCAGGGACACAGAATTGTTACTCAGGGACAGACACAGAATTGTTACTGAGGGACACAGAATTGTTACTGAGGGACACAGAATTGTTACTCAGGGACAGACACAGAATTGTTACTGAGGGACACAGAATTGTTACTGAGGGACACAGAATTGTTACTCAGGGACACAGAATTGTTACTCAGGGACAGACACAGAATTGTTACTGAGGGACACAGAATTGTTACTGAGGGACACAGAATTGTTACTCAGGGACAGACACAGAATTGTTACTGAGGGACACAGAATTGTTACTGAGGGACACAGAATTGTTACTGAGGGACACAGAATTGTTACTCAGGGACACAGAATTGTTACTCAGGGACACAGAATTGATACTCAGGGACAGACACAGAATTGTTACTGAGGGACACAGAATTGTTACTGAAGGACACAGAATTGTTACTCAGGGACACAGAATTGTTACTCAGGGACAGACACAGAATTGTTACTGAGGGACACAGAATTGTTACTCAGGGACAGACACATTGTTACTGAGAGACACAGAATTGTTACTGAGGGACACAGAATTGTTACTCAGGGACACAGAATTGTTACTCAGGGACAGACACAGAATTGTTACTGAGGGACACAGAATTGTTACTGAGGGACACTGAATTGTTACTGAGGGACACTGAATTGTTACTCAGGGACAGACACAGAATTGTTACTGAGGGACACAGAATTGTTACTCAGGGACAGACACAGAATTGTTACTGAGGGACACAGAATTGTTACTGAGGGACACAGAATTGTTACTCAGGGACACACAATTGTTACTCAGGGACACAGAATTGTTACTCAGGGACACAGAATTGTTACTCAGGGACAGACACAGAATTGTTACTGAGGGACACAGAATTGTTACTGAGGGACACAGAATTGTTACTCAGGGACACACAATTGTTACTCAGGGACACAGAATTGTTACTCAGGGACACAGAATTGTTACTCAGGGACACAGAATTGTTACTCAAGGACAGACACAGAATTGTTACTGAGGGACACATAATTGTTACTCAGGGACACAGAATCGTTGAATTAAAGAGTATGTCAGACAACATGCAGAGGAGTGGCAGAGGAGGCAATGTTTTAGGAGCGAGCAGACGTGGCAGCAGAGGAAGGGGTCGAGGCAGCACTAGTCGCAGCCAGAGGCCAGTGCTCCGGGTGTCATCCAGCGGTCGTGTCTCCACCGACAACCCTGCCGTCATCGATTGGTTGGCTCGGTCGTCTTCCTCTTCCCAGGTCACCTCTGACACCTACAGCCAACGGTCGGTGGGTACGTCAGACACAACCGTTAGTTGGCATGGCCCGGGACCAAGCCCACTGAAATCACGTGTCCTCTACCTGCCCCTGTCCTTTGGTGTTCCCTCACCAAGCGAAGTATTGCATGCTGTGGGCTCAGCCCCACTGTACAGTGAGGAAGAGCTAACAGAGGGCGGTCAGGAATGGGGGGAGACATCCGCCTCTTCAGCAGCCAGGCGAAGAAGTACTGGCGAGGAGAGTGGCTCGGTAGCCGGTCTAGAGACAGGTCTGTCTCCTGACCCACACGCAGCCGAGGTGGCTAGTAGTGAGGCGGAGACCCTAATTGATGATGATGAGGCTGATCGCACTTGGCAGCCTCGTCGTCATCAGGCTATTGCTTCCGCATCATCAGGAGAAGAGGGTGCCAGCTTGCCTGCGAGCAAAACAGTCGGTGGGTTGCCCAGGAGGCAGCAGGGTCGCAGCAGTGTCAGTGGAGGCAAACGGCCACGGAGTAGAGCACCAGCTCCACTGCAGCCTACCACCACGGCCAGTAGTGGTGCCGTTGTGCACGGAGGAAGTAGCAGTCAGCCAGTGAGGAGTAGCGGGGGCAAAGTTTCCTACTCGGCGGTGTGGCAATTTTTCGTCAAGCCGCCCGAGGAAGTAAACGTAGCCGTATGTCGACTATGTGGCCAGAAAGTCAAGCGTGGCCAGGGGGCCCATGTTGGGACTACAGCGTTGTGGCAGCATATGCAGCGTCGCCATTTGGTGGCCTGGGAAAACCGTGATAAAGATACGGCGGTTCTGCCTGCCCCAGCCCCCGCTCCATCACCCGCTCCGTTACTTGCTCCGTCAGCCAACGTCAATCGCCCTCTATCAGCCAGTCAAGGCTCCAACACCTCTGCTGAGGGGAGTTGTCGCTCGTTGGCATCTTCCGCTCGTTCAGATGCTCCTTCTCCTGCTACTCCTCTTCACGGATTCCGTCAGCAGTCTTTCTTGGAATCCGTTTCCAAGAGACAACAGTTTGCGAGCACGCACCCGATGGTGCAGAAGCTGAACGTCCTCCTGTCCAAGTTGCTGGTGCTGCAGTCCCTCCCTTTCCAAGTGGTGGACCTTTCCGAGAAATGATGGCTTGTGCCGCGCCGCGGTGGAGAGTGCCAAGCCGGCATTTCTTCGCCAAAAAGGCAGTGCCAGCCCTGCATTCACATGTAGAAGAGATGGTGGGCCAGTCTTTGAGCATGTCGGTCTCTGCCAAAGTGCCACGGCAGCGCCGACGTGTGGAGCTGTAACTACGGTCAGGGACAGTACATGTCATTTACGGCCAACTGGGTGAACGTGGTGCCGGCACAGCCGCACCAGCAACTTGGACAGGTCACGCCGCTTTTGCCTCCACGTTTGCACGTCCTTGGTCCGGCAAAGATGTCCGCCTCTACCACCTCTTCTTCCGCTGTGTCCTCAGCTGCCACCCCCGTGCCAAGTCCCATTACCCGACCGGCATATCACATGTGCAGGGCGCAACGGTGTCACGCTGTGCTGCACCTGGTATGCCTTGGCGAACGTAGTCACACAGGGGAGGAACTTCTGAGTGTAATGAACAGAGAAATCGACAGATGGCTGTCTCCGCGCAAACTGAAAATCGGAACCATGTTGACCGACAACGGAAAGAACATGGTGTCTGCTCTGCGTCAAGGAAGGTTGTGCCATGAGCCATGCATGGCTCACGTGTTCAATCTGGTTGTCAAGCGGTTCCTAAAATCCACCATCCCACTGCAAGACATCCTTAAAATGTCACGTAAACTTTGCATGCATTTCAGCCATTCCTACACCGCAAAGCACACCCTCCTTGAGCTGCAGCGGCAGAACGGAATTCCACAGCATCGCCTGATCTGCGACGTTGCAACAAGGTGGAATTCAACCCTACACATGTTAGACCGCCTTTACGAACAGCGAAAGGCCATCACCGATTTCCTGATGTTACAAGCGGATAAAGGTACTCCCCTGTGTAACTTAGATGTCAGCCATTGGCAGCTCATGCGTGACACCTGCCGCTTGCTCAGGCCCTTTGAGGAGGCCACGCTATTCGTGAGTCGGCAGGACTATGGGATGAACGACGTCATTCCTCTGTTGCACGTCCTGGAACAAATGCTGTTAACAATGGCTGGTCAGGGTGCGGTAGACGTGGCGCACAGATCTCAACGCCACATGACCCCTGTGGGGGCAGGACAGGAAGAAGAGGAGGAGGTAGAGGAGGACATTGGTGCTCAGGAATTATTGAGTGAAATGGGTGGTTTTTCCACTCAGCGGACAGGAGTGGAGGAGCAGGAGCATCTGGTAGAGGAGGAGGAGGAGACAGAGGACCCAGACGCACCGTGGCAGTATGCTGTGGAGATGGAGGCAGGGAGTCCCTCGCATTCCTTGGCACAAATGGCCCATAGCATGCTCGGTTGCTTGCGTAGCGACAGCCGAATAATAACCATCAGACAGAGGGATGACTTTTGGCTGTCCACCTTGTTGGACCCTCGCTACCGTTCAAAAATGGTGGCCTTTTTCACACCTGCTGAGAGGGAGGCCAAAATAACGTACTATAAAAACCACCTATGTAGTCAGTTGGTCTCTGCCTTTCTGCGCCAATGTCCATCCTCAGACACTGTGGGCCCTGTGCACTCGCGTTCCGCTGCCATGGCAGCAGGGGAGGGGTGGGGTGGTAGGAGCAGTGGCAGCTCCACCAGCAGCAGCTGCCTCAGTCTGCAGTCGATGATGAGTAGCTTTCTTCACCAGCGCAGTGAGGAAACTACTAACCAGCCGCAGCAGCAGCAGCATCAGGTGGACCTGGAGCAGGACCTCAAACAACAGGCTCGGGCCTACTTGGACAGCACCCTGCCAACCGAGGTAGACAATCCCCTTGACTACTGGGCAACGAAACTTGACCTTTGGCCCCAACTAGCTGAATTTGCCCTTGAAAGACTGTCATGCCCGGCCAGTAGCGTGGCATCGTAGCGCGTGTTTAGTGCGGCAGGAGGTATTGTAACTCCGCGGAGGACACGACTGTCCACCCAAAGTGTGGAGAGACTCACGTTTGTGAAAATGAATCAGGCGTGGATTAGTCTGGATTTCAAACCACCAGTTCCTGACACAACTGACTAAATCCGCCATGAATCATGCCCCAAACATGTTATTATTTTTAACATAGGCCTGTGTATGGCCTTCAATTTAAGCTGCTTACGCTTCGCCACTCTGCCATGGGCCCCTGTACCGCCTCCTCTTGCTGCTGCCAGGTCCAGAGTGTGTCATGGGTCCCTGTACGGCCTCCCATTGCTGCTGACTTCATCGCCAGACTCTGCCATGTGCCACTTTCAGGTCTCCTTACACTGTTGGTGCGTTCCATTTTGTCATAGGGTGCTGGCAGATTACGGGCCTCCCATTGCTGCTGCCAGGCCCGTAATCTGCCATGGGCCCCCGTACCGCCTCCTCATGCTGCTGCCAGGTCCAGAGTGTCTCATGGGTCCCTGTACGGCCTCCCATTGCTGCTGTCTCCATCGCCACACTCTGCCATGTGCCACTTTCAGGTCTCCTCACACTGCTGGTGGGTTCCATTTTTGTCATAGGGTGCTGTATGGCCTCCCATTGCTGCTGCCTCCACCGCCACACTGTGGCTCCACACTTTGGTTTTGGCCCCGTGACTGCCCAAATGAGTGAAGTGTGCGGTGATTCTAAGATCGACGGCACTCATCTGCATGTCATACTGACTGACAGTATTATTTCTCTTCCCCAGCAGACTCCAAGGGCATTTAAATTAAAGGTACAGTGTTCTGCACTAATATAAAGGCTCTCTGAAGCCTAGAAACCCTTTTTATAAGTTAAATTCGCAGCGAATATATTCGCATCGAATCGAATTTATTCCTCGAATTCGCCGAATCAGCCGAATCGAATTTTTGAATACTTCGCTCATCTCTATTAAGTACCACACAAATCAACCAATTAAGTCAAAGCCAATGTACTGTACTGGTCGCCTCTGTACGAGTGATTAGGGAATATGGCATAGTGTAGCATCACCTATAGCAGTTCCAGTTCCTATAAACTAAGAAAACCTAGCCTACTGGTACATAGCTGCCCCCAGGAAGGCCATGTTCACTGGCCAGGAAGTACAATGGTCTGAAGAAAGGAAATCCTTACAGAGTTCCTGTGGTTACAGGAGTGATGTAGTTCACATTGGATGGCTGGGACTGGTGTCTAGCAGAAACATAGTGTGATTTGCAATTGGGTCAGTTCAGGCACAGGTAGGCAAATAGTCAGCAAACAGACAAATAATCAATCTAGGCAGCAAGCAAAAACATGGTAAAAAACCAGGCCAGGTCTTAGTACAGGCAGCTGGCAGAGACGACACTGCTCTGGTGTTGTGGTGATCAGAAACAGCTTTGCTGGCTGCACTGGTCTGGTGACAGTGGGAATTTTGGAACAGTGATAAGGAACAATGTTTCTGTTTTACACTGGACTGGTGACAGTGGGGCAGGCATAGTGGTGATCAGGACACTGTAACTGTTGTGGTGGTGGTCAAGGATACTGTAGCTGGAGTGTTGGTGATTACGGACAATATGACTAGTGTGGCGGTGATCAGGGACACAGTAACTAATTTCTTCCAAATTAGATGGCTAACACAATCCAAGGCTCTACTAAAACTGAAAAGAATAGCTGAACCTATCATATACCTGTAGACCTACCTTATTTTATAAAGTGGTGTCAGGTCCAGGCACCGAATTATGCAAATATGGGCAACAACTTAATGTTTGGCCTCATGTGCACATCTGCCTGTTAGCTAATAAGGTCACCTGTAACATCATTTGGGATGGAAATACTAGGTTGTTGGCCAGGGAATTTTAGGTTGATTTTTGCATAATAGATCATTTGGGTTCTTAGGATACCTGGGCACCTTAAAATAAAGTGATCATGCGAGCAGGGCACCTGGAGAAATTAACTTAAGCCACCCATACATGGATTGCAATTCAGATGGTTCAGCAGAGACTGAATTTCAATCCATGTATGGGCAGGCTTGTTGTACAGAAATCTATCTACCAATCGACTTCTATACAGCTAACCTTTTGGATTTTCTCCGCTTGATCAGTGCCACTGGCTATAGCCTGCAATGTTGATCAGTGTATTCTGATGATGGGTAAATCTTCAGATTGTCAAAATACAATAGCTCAATAGGTAGAATTGAGGATGATTTTTTTTTTCATTCAACTCACTGAAAGAAAGCTGTGTGGAGATATTATATTAGTATAAGGTACACTGTAAAGTAGGATGAGCAAAAAGAAGGGTAGTGAGAGTGGCACTAGCGGGCAGTGTCTTTAGAATTTGCCATTTTCTTCCAAAGTTGGTTAGTTCACATGCTGTAAAGGAATCATTTCCTTTTTATGAATTTACAAGCTATCATTAGCTGCAAGAATATTCCAAGATGATAATACATTTCTTTAAGTGTATATAGTGCTTCTTATGACTTACATGTAGCCCACTACTTGGCATTTAATAGTTGAACCTGTTGCATCACCTGCAAATATTAGTCCATGTAGGGCCACTACAATCAATGCTTTAGTATGCAAAACATTGCAATTTTTCCTAAGCACATTTGCAACATGTATATGTTTTTAACACCATGTTATATAACCATAAAAGTTTGTAGAAAAGATAATAGAGCGAGCGCTAAATGCAGTATATGATATTAAAATTATATATATTCAAATTAATTAAAAGCAGCTAGCACTCAGGGTATAGGTAACAGTCCCAGAATCACAATTTCTAAAATATTAGTGCAGCACTAAAAAATGCATATTATAAATTCCATAAACGCATGTGACTTAAACGCATATGTGAGTAAAGTACTGAAAGCGCAATATTAATATAACTAATACAAGATTGCATAAAATGCAATAAAGTAACTTCATCAGAGCATTCGTGAATTTACGTCTCTTGTCCAAAGATATCAGCTGAAGAAATGCCTATGATTGGCACGTGAAGTTATCCGTGAAGAGTTACTGTGCAAAAGCTTGTAAAAGGAAATCCACCCTTGGTATGGATGTACACTCACCAGACTATAAATTATAATGCGCATTGATTACAAAACATCACACATCTGGGGGTACAGCGGTATGCTGACAGCTATGAGGCTATCCGTCCATCCATCAGGGTGGGTGCCTGGTGGTCCTGGGGGGAATTAGCTCAGCCACAGGAACCAGAAGGTGCTTATAGTTTAGTATTCTATTTAAGGTAATAATAGCAAGTAACATAAAAACGTATCCACGTGGAGTAATAAAATAAATAAATAAATGAATAAAGTACCAAAATGGCCGCCCCTTATCAGTAGCGTTTGCTAGAGGTCAGCAATAGGGCTCCACCCAACGCGTTTCGTGTAATAACACGTCCTCAGGGGTACACCCATGGTTGTTCCCTGTTTATGTGAACTTACCTCCATTTGCACATATTGCACCATAATTATGTTGATTGCATGGTTACTTGCTTCACTGTCACGTTTATGTTTCACTTTTTACTTTGTTTATGGTTTATTGGTGTTGGATGGGTGTTTGCATTAATACACTTTTCTTAAATGATACTTGGTCTGATTCCAGTTTCTTTAAGTGCAGCACATCAATCTTACCACCCTACATGTCACTTAATACCTGCATTAGGTATCCCTTACATAACTCTGAATCCACTAGCGGTCAGAAAGGCTGCACTTGGGCAGCACAGTGGCTAAATAGTTAGCACTTCCACCTGGAAGTACTAGGTTCATTGATTTGAATCCCAGCCACAGCACCTCCTGCCTGGAGTTTGCATGTTCTCCCTGTGCCTGCGTGGGTTTCCTCCAGGTACTCCGGTTTCCTTCCACACTCTAAAGACATGCTGGTAGGTTAATTGTTTCCTGTCTAAATTGGCCATACTATGTGTATGTATGAATGTGAGTTAGGGATCTTAGATTGTAAGTTCCTTGAGGGTTAGGGACTGATGTGAATGTACAATATACTGTATATGTAAAGCTCTGCATAAATTGACAGTGCTATATAAATACCCTAAATAAATGAATAAAAATTGGAAACTGAGAAGTAGCTGATTTTAGCATTTGCTGTCTTTTAATACAAGATACAATCAGAGGAGGATTAGGTGTGTCATTTTGCAGGATCATATAAGCTGCTGTACACCTTAATTGATCAGGACAGGTTTCCAATTAGTGAATTACAGCTATTGCTTCAGATCTATTCTTCGTTAGCATTGCATGGTATAGCTCATGGTCATGATGATTTCTCTCATCCCTTTAGTTTGCCTCAGGCTTAGTCTATAGTGTGGTTGCTGGAGCACTATTCAGCTTGTTCATTAAATACTTTTAGATTGTATTACTACTGTGTACTTTCTGGAAAATGTACACTACACTTTGTTCAGACCCTACTCCAGCCCTGGTCGAAGATATTATTCAGCCAGTTGACACCAATTTAGTCCTGACTCTAAATATCAAAAATATCTGCCTTCGTTACCTTTAGCAGCCACCACTGCTACTAAGCACACCATACACCTTACAGTATATCAGTGTCCTGCTCCCACTAGCTGCACCTTCCCTGCGTTTAACCAATTGCTGGTTCTTCCTACTGCTCTTGGCACCTCCTCAGAAATCTTTCTCTGCCGCTGCTACCTTATCTTCTTCACTTCTGAGTATAGTCACTAATTCCCCACTAGCAGCACAACATGGTCAGCACTATGCAACCACTTGCAGGACTTCAGCATCTAAACCAAGAAGGAAATAAAAGTTTTTCCCACTCGCACAATTATATCACTGTCTACTCCTGCCCCAACCATTGTCCATCCTGTTTCAGTTCCTGCTATTCCAATCTAGCTTGTTCCAGTACCAGCTGCTTCAGCATAGTCCGTTCCAGTGCTTGCCACTCCAATCTAGCCTGTTCTGGTACTTGCTGCTCCAGTCCAGCCTGCTTCCATGCCTACTGCTCCAGTCCAACCTGCTTCCATGCTTTCTGCTCCAGTCCAGCCTATGTCAATTGATCCTTTAAAGTCAATGACAGCTGCTCCAGAACAGCCTGCTTCTATGCCTGCTGCTCCAATCCAGCCTGCTTCCATGCCAACTGCTTCAGTCCACCTTGTTCCAAGCTTACTGCTCCAGTCCAACCTGCTTTCATGCCAGCTGCTCCAGTCTCTCTTGTTCCTGTACCAGCTACCTCAGTCAGTCTGTCACTGCATCAACTATAGGTCAGTCTACTCCTGACTTGGCCTCAGCTCTGACCACTGCACTGTAATGTTTGGGACTATCAAGAACCCAGCCTTAGTCCACCACAATAATATCTACTCAAGTCTTTCTTAGAAGTTCCATTCATCCTTGCAACAAACTGAGTCACTCAGCCAAGTGGGGTCTTCAGCTACAGCTTAAAGCCACCATGCACCAAGCCCATGTTCCAGTCCCCCAGCCTGACGCTGTTGATACTTTTCTTGCTGCCCACTCTGACTCTGCTGATCTTCTACCTGCTATTCAGCTTGACTACATTGGTGCTTCACCTGCTGCTCATCCAGATGCCACTAATTCTTTACCAACTGACAGCCTAATGTCTCTGATACACCACCTGCTATCCAGCCTAATGTCACTGATATGCTACCTACTGTTTAGTCTGACTCCACTGATACTCACCTACTATCCAGCCTGATGTTACTGATTCTTTTACCACTGTCCAGTCTGACTCTGTTGATCCTTTACCTGCTATCCTGCTTCACCTGCTGCTCAACCAGATGCCACTGATCATTTACCCACTGTCATTGATATGCCACCTGCTTAGCAGCCTAATGTCACTGATATGTTGCCTACTTTCCGGTCTGACTCAGCTGATACACCACCTGTTATCCATTCTGATTACACTGATCCTTTGCCTGTTGTTCAGTTTGACTCCATTGATCTTCTGCCTGCTTTTATGCCTAACTCCACTCATCCTCTGTCTGCTGTCCAGCCTGACTTCGCTGATCCTCTACCTGCTGCCCAGCCAAACACCAGTAATCTTTTGTTTGCTATTAAAACTGACTTCACTGATCCTCTGTTTGTTGCTCAGCTTGCCCCTGATGATCCTGTGCCTGATGCCCAGCCTGCTTCTGTTGATCCTGTGCCTGCTACCTGGCCTGCCTCTGCTGATCCTGTGCCTTCTACCTGGCCTGCCTCTGCTGATCCTCTGCCTGTTGCCCAGCTTGCGTCTGTTGATTCAGTATCTGCTGCCAAGCCTGCCTCTGCTGATCTGGTGTCTGCTGACTAGCAAATCTCTGGTACTAGGGTTAAACTCTCACCAACTATTGGGTCTAATACCTCTGAGTCTTCATGTTTTTTGCCTGTTTGGCATGGGTTATCTGTGTGGTCCAAGATTCCTAAACCCGGCTTACCTGAGTTTCTTTTGCAGCCACTTGCCAAACACCCACTCTGAATTCAATAATTGTACCAACTATAGCAGTTCCAGCAGTAGTGATGGGCTTGATATTCGAGCTGAACATAGACCATTTGTGTGTTCGCCAAACACACGAACGGTAAGGGCGTTCAGCAGGCTGTTCACCTGCTGCTCCCCACAATGCACTGAGCTCTCACAGTGCATTGTGATTAGCCAAAGCATTGCACCTGACCACAGGACAGGTGCAATGCTTTGGCAAATCACAGCACAATTATGTAAATGTCAGATTGTAGCAAGTGCTCAGCGGGTACGAATGGGTCAGCAGGCATCGGGGATGTTTTTTAATTTCGACGAGTAGGCATCATCGAGACAATGCTGGACACCGTAACTGATGATGGATTACAACAATGGAACCATTTTTTTGGCTTTTAAAATTTTTTTTATAAAGGACTTGTCAAAAACTGTTGTTTTGTTTTTTGTTCAATAAAGGAATTTTTCAAAAGTCTGGCTCCTTTATGTTTTACTCAGTTTAACCCTTTAGTCAATGGGTAGGGTACCCCTTACTTATTCATTAGAGGGGGGCAGCATCAGGGCGCATCCTTATTTAAAGGGGTACCCTGATGCTAATGAGCTATCCTGCTTGCAGACCCCCACAACCACCTGGCAAGGGTTGTGGGGAAGAGGCCCTTGTTCCCATCATCATGGAGACCCCATTCCAATCCTGAGGGCACATGGCCTGGTTTATCTCCCCCCATTCCTGCCCTGCTGGCCTTGTGTTCGGATCAAGGGTCTGCTAAGAATTTAGGGGGACAGCACACTTCCCCCCATTTTTTGGGGTGGGGTACCGCTTAAAAGTCCTACCAGGTCTAAATGGCTTGGCACAGGTTTTAGGGGGAACCCCATGCACCCCCAATTTTTGGGAGATGGGGTTCCCCTTAAAACTCCTACCAGGCCTAAAGGGCCTTTTAGGGTAAACCCCACACACTTTTTTTTTATTTTTTACTGTGGGGCTCCTCCTAAGCTTCCTATTATTCCTCTAGTATGGATTGGGGGGGGGGGGGCTGTATTCATTTTGTCTGGTCTCCCACAGTACACAAAATATGTAAATGCAATTATTTTAGTAACTATAAACTGCTAAACACCTTTTCTCATCAGCAGTTAGATCAGTTTTGTGAGTTCTGTCAGTGTCCAGATGAGCACTGGTTAAAACTTGTAGGAGTTTTCTTTCTGCTGTAGGACGATGATGCAGAATCCCTAATCTCTGTCTGGACAGTGCTGATTGGCCCTGTGCTGATCACATGCACTCCCCCACAATGCAGAGGATTAACCCCTTAAGTTCCACAGTGAGTATAACAAGCATGCTTTACTGCATATACAGATTGTAATTTTAATGTTGTCGGTTCAGTAACACGTTAAAAAATGTAAATAGTGTCTAGTACAAAATGCTTTAAAAAATAATGAAATATATATTGTATTTAAACATTTCAGGAAAAAAATTACAGACTATATATATATATATTTATATTTACTTCATATGTCACATTAATTTCACAGAACTAAAAATAAATAATAATAATAATAATAAAAAAAAAATATATATATATATATATATATATATATATCAGGTTTGTATCATAGCACATGAATAATTATGTGTATGAATAGTTATATGTAGTAACTCATTTACATGTTATCCGCCAATAGAACCTAAGTGTCAAATGAGCATAGGAGGTTATTACAATATTTACATTGTCCTGACACATCAGCACCAAAATTCATTCTATTTCAGGCATGTTTTAATTAAGCAATAAAACAAAATAGGTTGGAAGGTTGGATGTAATAACCATATATCAAAAATGCTTCCGCTTTAGATCACAATTACATGTTCCAGGCACTGCTGATAAAAATAGAACCTGCAATAATGTATTAAGCAATAGAGGCACTGACATTTTTAGAATAATTTGGTGGATTTATTAAATAATACCTTTGACTTACAAAAGTGGTGTCAGATTGATTACATTAGAAAGTACTTTACAACAAAAGCTACACAAGAATAAGCTCTGTGGCATTTGGGGCATTCAGAGTAGCTTGTCAGACCTCAGAGAGTTGATACAGCTATAAATATTAACTCTTTCATCTGTATCAGTGACTTTCATCTCCAGCTTCAAACATGATTTGTAAAGAAGTGTTGGAAGATGAGTAAGAAGAGTTTGTACAGGTTATTCTGCAAATTTTCAGGGCCCATTCACACTTAAACATTCCAGTGCAGTGTTTGTGAGCATGCATTAACGTGTACAGAACAAATAATATTATGGCATGCTCACATTGACCTAGATGAACCCAAAGTTAAATTAATCTGTGTACAATGCACTGAAAAGGGATCCTATTTCCTCTTTAGATATCTATAAAAAGATCATATTAAAAGGCAATAATAAAGCTAATTGCAAATGTACATACTGGCAGTAACTATAGATAATAAAGTGATTCTAAAGGTTGTAAAACATGGTATACTTATCTGTTCTATGCAATAGTTTTGCACAGAGCAGCCCTGATTCTCTTCTTTTTGTATCCCCCGCAGTGGTCCTGGTCACCTGAGAAGGCTAGCTCCCAAGCCATGCTCCTTTGTGTAGACATTGTTCATTCACTGCCCCCCCCCCCCCCATTATACCAAAACAGTTCACACATACTCAGAATTCCGACTTTCACGTAAATCCTTCTACCCCCCATTCAATTATCCCTGTCCGTATACCATATTCTTTACTTCTAGTTCCTCCTATATTTTTCAGTCTATATTTATGTCCCTTTTTCATACTTCCACTCTCTCTTTCCTTCACATAACCCCCCACAGCTACTGGATCACACACTCCCTGCTCTTAACACCTTATAGTCCTAACACTTCCAAATAGCTTTTGAATATTTTAAAGTCATACCATCTACTCCACGTTTTCCTAAATTTTTCCATTTTATCTTCCTCCATATGGTATAACGCCTCCATACTGTTTATATATTCAGCTCTATTTATCCAGTCTTTTATTTTTGGGGGCTCTGGGGCTTGCCAGAACTTGGGAATAAGACCCTTGGCTGCACTAATTAGAAGATATAATACACTATTTTTATATAATTTCTCTGAAGTCTCAGAATTATGAAATACATAAACCCACGGGTTCTTCTGTACAGTAATCCCTAGTATCTCCTGTATATATTGGATTATATCTTGCTAATAATTCTGTAATTTAGGACATTCCCACCATATATGTTCCATTGTTCCCTTATTCTCACACCCCCTCCAACATAAAATGAGACATCTAATCGTTGTTTATATGCCACGCTCGGTGTAATATACCATCTCGCCAAACATTTATAGTTCATTTCAACTGCATTCATATTCAACACCTCGTATGTTAATTTAAATATTTAAGTTTTTTGTTGCACATTGAATTCTGTTCCCAGTACCTTTTCCCATTTCTCCAAGAACAAAGGAGGATCAGATCCTTCCATCTCAATAAAGATCTTATAGATCCTGGAGGTAGCATGTTTTTGAACTATGTTTCAATTCAACAGTTTTTCAAATGGATACAAATCCTCTAGCGTACTCAGTGGTTGTGGGAGCGCTGCAACAAAATGTCTTAGTTGATAGTACTGCCACTCATCTAATGTGAAAAATAAATCTTTTTTCCTCTTTAAGTCTTGAAAAGTGTACAATTTCCCCTAATCTACTACATCCTTTAAACATGCTTTTCTATCTTTAATCCATTTCCAGGAAATATTATCCTTCCCTGGAGGGAAATACTCTATTCTCACCAGAGGAATTAATATTGAGTTATATTTCCATCCCATTTGCTTGTGCATTGTACCCCAAACTCTTAAAACCTTCCTTGTCAAAGTATTAGTATTTCCGTCCATTATACAAAAGTTATGTGGTATCCAAATAATCTTCTCTAATTGTGCCTTACTCAAAATACCTTCCATTTTTACCCAACATTTCCCTTGTGAATTATATGTCCAATCTACAATTCATGATAGTATCACTCAAAAATAATATTTCCTAAAATTAGGCAGGTTTAGTCCCCCATTCCCTTTATCCCTACACAGAATCTCATATTTAATTCTTGGTTTCTTATTTGCCCACATAAACCTAAGCATAATATTTTTAATATCCCAAAGAAAGACCCTGGTATATGTACTGGAAACATGTGAAACTTATACAGGATTTTTGGTACTATCACCATCTTTACCAAGTTTATACTACCTATCTAGCAGGCCCCTCCCTTTGAGAGTCTCCCCAACTCATCTTTTATTTAATTTATTAGTGGGATATAATTTGCCTGGTATAAGCCCTTTATTGAAGGAGTTAACTTTATTCCTAGATAACCCAATTCCCTTTCCCTCCATGTAAATGGAAAATCTTTTTGTAGGGTCTGCTTCTCTATCTTTGAGATGTTGATATTCAATATCTCTGACTTTGAGGGATTTATTTTAAGATTTGATAACTCTCCATAATATTTTAGTTATGCAACGTTAATCTGGGATTTACAATATAGAACAACATATCATCTGCTACTACCTTATGTTCCATTTCACCTACCTTAATTCCTGTTATATCTACATTCTTTTTCACCATCGCTAATAATATTACAAATAACAAAGGGGAGAGTGGGCATCCCTGTCTAGTACCGTTATACATTTTAAAGAACCGAGAAAGGGACCCGTTAACCTTTACTGCTGCCGGGCCATCATAAAGCCCTTTTATCCACTTTAACATTTTGGGCCCTGATCCTAAAGCCTCTAATGTATCTATCATAAATCCCCAGTCAACCCTGTCAAAAGGCTTTTTCGGCATCAATCAACAGTATTATTGTCGGCAGCTTCTCTCTCTTTGCTTTTTGTAGAAGGAGCAAGGATCTCAGACCATTGTCCTTCCCTTCTCTGCCAGAAACTTGATACAGGTGTATCCACTTCGGCATCAACTCTTTTATCCTAGTTGCTAGTAATTTAGCGTAGAGTTTTGTATCTGTATTTAATAATGAAATAGATGTATAACAAGCACACTGTGAGCCATCCTTCCCTTATATATGCTTGCAATGATTCTTCTCTCATTCGCAACCCCTCTCCTAATGCATTCATGTATGTGTACATTTTAGGGACCAATAGTTCTTTAAATTTCTTGTAATAACCTACAATATATTCGACCTTGGCTTTTTCCTGCTGCAGTATTCTTCAATGCCAAAATAATTTCCTCCTGGGACATAGCTCTCTCTAAGGTCTCTAACTTTTCTTCTGATATTCTTGGCATACCAGCTTTTAATTATTTCTGCCTTTTTTCCTTCTTTTCATCCTCTGTTTCTTTCTGATTTCTAGAACTCACATCATACAACCTACTATAATATTTTTGAAACGTACTAGCGATATCAGTGGTGGAGTACACCATTTCTCCTTTATCATCTTTAATTTTTTTCTATAAAATTCTTTGATTTCTTTTCCTTTAATAATTTCATTAAATATTTTCCTGGTCTATTCCCCCACTTATATCTTTCTTTTGAGACCCTATTAAAGATCCTCCTTGTTTCCTGTTCCATTAGGTTTTTTAATACTTCTCTTTTGAGAGTTATCTTCTGATGTATTTCTATATCAATTTTCTTTTCATGTGACTTTTCTAATTTATATAGCTCCTCTGTCACAAGCCTTATTTTTTTCTTCCGGTCTTTTTTTTTCCCACCCCTATCAAGATCAAGATTTCCCTAATATATGCTTTATGTGCCTCCCATATTGTAGCCACAGATACCTCTTCTGTCTCATTAGATGCAAAAACCTGCTCTATTTCCAGCCTTAACCTTTTTTCTATTTCAGGGTCTTGTATAAGCATTTCATTTAATCTCCACATAGTTATTTTATTCCGCTCCCCTCTTACCCATGGTCTCATTGTGACAGGGGCATGATCAGATATAGACATAACTTCTATGTTGGATTTAACCAACGATTCCAATTGTCCATGCTCAATCATTATATAATCCAGTCATGAGTACGAGCTATGCACTGGAGAGAAGAAGGTATAATATCTTTCTCTTCGATGTTTCACTCTCCAAGTGTCAATCAATTGACACTGATATAACATCTGTTTCAACAATTTTGATTTCGTAACGCCCTCTCTCCGCGTACCTGATGACGTATCCATCCATGGATCCAAACAGAAATTAAAATCTCCTGCCACAACCAGACTACCTTTTTTGAAGTCAGTGAGTTTTCTTAACACCCCCTCCAGAAATACTGCTGGGTCTTTATTCAGGCAATAAATGTTGACTAATGTACATTCATATCCTTGTAATTTTCCCCTCAGGAATAGGAAAAAACCTTCTAAGTCCGCCAGTCTCTCTTTTTGAAAACCCGATTGCTACTCCTTTGGTCCTTTTTGTTGATGAGTCAGCATAATACCAGGTTGGATAGTACTTCGAATTAGGGGTGGACTGACAACTCATGGGGCCCCCGGGCAATAGGTGATCATGGGGCCCCTGTGTCCTCACCCACACTCAGACCACACCCAAAAAAGCCTATGGAAGGTACCAGGGGCATCTCATGGGGCCCCCTACTGACCCTGGGCCCTCGGGCGGTGCCTGAGTTTCCAAATAGTCAGTCAGCCCCTGTTTCGAATATAACTTAACATTTATATCATGGGTTATATATGTCTCTTGCAAAAACAGTATATCTATAGAGTATTGGTACAGTTCCCTGAGAATCTTATGTCTTTTATTCAGGGAGTTTAATCCTTTCATGTTATAAGTTATAAAATTGATCAAACTCATTTCTAATACTATTTCACTTCCTCTCTGGGTTTCGTATCAAAGGAACAGAGATATAGACCAATTAAGACATGGACGTTCTCCTCCCCCAAGTGAACAATCCCCCCTCCTTCCTCCCTCCCACCCTACAATCTCCCACCCACCCCCCCACTTCCCACCCTCCCTTCCTCTTAACTATCTTACTCTTAAAAAACCCCTGGCCTAAATATTGCGTGGTTTGTTCCCACTGATGATTCC
This sequence comes from Staurois parvus, assembly GCF_062004578.1. Classification (NCBI taxonomy): domain Eukaryota; kingdom Metazoa; phylum Chordata; class Amphibia; order Anura; family Ranidae; genus Staurois; species Staurois parvus. Next base: position 11,551,326 of record NW_028317876.1, read on the forward strand.
TATTTTAGAGTGAGACTCGGAGCATGCATGCTTAATCTGACCCCTAGCTCTCAACATTTCAACATTTCAGCAGTACAGAGTTTGGCAGCATGTTTGGCCTCCCAATGTCCCTCCAAATCAAGATTCCAACTACCTATCTATTCCCTCCCTCCCACTTTACCAGTCAGGAGGGAAGGAACAGGGGGTGAGGGAGTCATAACGCATGAGGGGGAAGAGAGGAAAACAAAACCCGGGACCTGGGAGAGACTGGGGAGTTCCCCCCTCTCCCTTCCCCGACCTCTATCCCTCCCCAACCCCCTCCCCTTCCCCCTCCCCAACCCCTCCCCCACCCCCACCCCATGCCTGATTACTTTCTCTTTTTACATACCAACTGCCATTTTTCTTTCCCCAACCCTGCACTCTCTTTAGACCCCTCTGATCACCCCGCAAGATCCACTTTCTGTTGATCTAATTTTTTACAGAAGTCACTTAAATCTTCTGGGAATCTCAGCCTTGATGATTCCCCATCTTTCCACAAAAGTAGACATGCTGGAAAATCCTAGTTATATCAAACTTTTTTCTCCCTCATCTGTTCCAACAACGGTTTCAAAGATCTTCTTCTGGCTAGTGTCTCAGATGTGATGTCAGCAAAGATTTGCAACTTTGTTTCTTCATATTGTATTTCAGTGGTATGATTTTTTAATCAATTGAGCATTTGTCTCCATTTTCCTCTCTACTTCTTCCACTCGTGTTAACATTCGACCCAAATCATTGCGTAATACCGCCATTTTATTTTTCATGAATATCTCCAATTTCGCAAATATTTCCGCCATCTCAATTTTTGTAGGTGTTTGTGACATAGCTCCCTGTTTTTCCATGACACTTTGTTCCATCACACACAATTTGTCCACAATTATTGATTCATTAATCTAGTTCCCTTCCTGGGTTCCAAAGGACAATTTAGATTGATCTCAATCATATTTTCTAGTTCCTTCTTGTTGTTTTTTCAGGGTTCAATTCTTCGGGCTTTTCTCCTGCAGGGGCATATACTTTCTTATTGTGCTGATATTTGCATTTGATTGGAGGGTTTTGATCCCCCCCCCCCTTTAGCCGATCTGCTCTTCACACATTTAGGCTCTACCACTGCATTTCTATTAGTGCACAGGTACTCGTCCTCAGGAAAGTTACTTTTGCTGTTCTTCTATTGAACTTTGTGACCCCTACTCTATTACTTTGGGGCAAGAGAAATTTAACAGTTCCACCCCAACCCGAAGACACCCAAGAATATAATACTCCTGCCCCCCCACTACTTGAATATTCAGTAATTTACATCCGGAACATCAGCATCAACAGAAATTTTAAATGTCCTGCCATAACCCACGGCAACTCACCATCATTTTCAGTGCAACACATCACAATGCACAATATATTTGTTGTAGTGTGCTGCAGTGTGTTGTGTTTTGGTGTCATTCACAATGAATTACACCACAATGCACCATGTGTGGGCAACTTGCATTATTGCAAGTGTTTTAGCATCCAGTGCCACAACATACAAGTGTGACTAGGACCTTGATCTCTTCTAGTTTTAAAAAAAGCATTAAAAATTATACCCTTTATACAAAAAAATATTTTAGGGGTTTTTTAGTTAAAAAAGCTAGATAATGGTGGCTTAAATGTAAGCATTCTGCTAAGTTAAAATGCAATTTATGAAATAAAAAACAATGGAATTGGGTAAATCTATTGTTTGGTCAGCAAAGTAACAAATGAAGAAAAACGTATAAAATTAGTTTTTTGCACTTGCAAATCAAGGTTTTTGTTTAATCCAAACTCATTTACATCTCATCTCTTATGTGGTATTTACTTCATTTTACATAGTTCACATTCTTTCTTGTAGCCACTCTGCTTGTGTGTTTGTTAAATGTCTCACACATTAGAACTTAATTTAATATTTTAGCTTAACCTACACAGCTTTGAACAAAATTATATATTTGCATTTTTCCTCCTTCAAGCTACATAGTTGCTTTGGACAAAATTGTGCATAACACTTTTAATATTTTCTTAACATGCTTTCTAACCATTAAAACTGGTTGTCTTCCTTTACTGCACATATTTTCTGCAACCCCTTTCCTCAAGCATCAGTCACAGAGTCTCCAAGCTTTAAACTCTCCATAAATACTTGTCTGATTGTACAAGACCTATTACTCAACCTTATAGCTTTAATAACTTCACTGTTGTGACCTTCCTTTTCTAGCCCCGTGGGAATCACATAACAGATAGCAGTGTCTAACTGTGGTAAAGCCTGATATTCTGCCCACAACTGTACGAATACTCCAACCTATATTTTGGACTTGTTTTTTTTAATGTGCTATTTGAGCTACATTTACTGTAAGAATGGGTATAAAAAAATCAGAGTACTTCCAAAATGTTAGATATCCATATCTTTGTTTTTCCACTAGTTGGCTGTGATAAAAAGCCTTGTTAGGAGTAGACTCATGAGACACTCTAGACATCCCTGGATATCATAGGCCTTGCAGGTACAAAAAAATGTGCATTTATTGTTTTTGTCTGCAGGAGCCAGTAAAGCATTGCACCAGCGATCAGCAGATCTCTGGTGCAAAGCAGGTCTCCTGCAGATCTGGCAGCATATCAGCTTGCCCGTACATGATGTACAAGCAAGCAGATGTACTGACAGAAAGAATGGATGAACTACCATGGTGCTCCACAGCACCATGGTAGCTCATTGAGGACAACAAACCAACAGTCCCTAAGGCTGTCGGGACTTGTAGTTTCTCATTCGCAGAGGACTGTGAATGAGTGATGTGGCTGGGCAGGCTGAGCCCTACTCAGCCACATTTTTTACAAAATTTGACAGCTAGTGAGGGTGGAGAAGATCCCCCGCTATCTATCAAAGCAGGAAGCGGGGGTTGGTCTTTTTGTAATGTTACGTTAATGTTACGAAAGGTGAACTTATTCTTTAAACACTAACCTGTTTGCGTGTGTCATTCCCTCACTGGCTGGATGAGTGCCATGTTGTTTTCCCATGACTTACATTTTGCCAACTTTTTCATCAGCAAAGAAGCAATACTTCACTTATCCAGCTGATCATGGAGTGAAACAATCAAGCATGTGAGTAGGACATTTTATCTATCCTACTGCTGGCAAGTTCTTATCACCATCAGGCCAGTGACACTGGCCTTAGGTTCAGGTAGGTAACTTTACATGAGGCAGGTATAACATCAACGTTAGGCTCAGGTAAGCAGCATGACAATTGGGCATCAACTTTGGGAACAGTTACATGGTTCACTGACTGGCTCAGTCCCTATATTTTATCTTTCTGCAAAGTCTACGAATCAGGGAAACAGTATATTCCAACTCCGGAACAGATAATTCAGTCTCAGAGAGGTGGCAGTGGAAATATTACTGGACATTAATGTTAGGGTTGTGGTTACAGGAAGGGGTTAGCTTGAGGGAGGCTTAGCATAAGGCATCACTGTCAGTATTGTCAAAAACTGCCCATGGCATGCTTCCAGCTCTACAGTGTCACTAATCACCTGCTGATAAGGACTCCCTTTTCATGTAACTTTAGCACTAACAGTGAAACCGCTGATTTATTGTTCATTCTTCCTCAGTTAACTTTTAGAACTAGGTGCAAACAGTTGAATCTAAACACAGAAAGACTAGCTTTGAAGAGGCCCTGTCACTGCCTTAAAAAGTGCAGGTAAAACCACAGACAAATCAAGTATTTTAAATGCTATCAATCAGTGTTTTACCTTTCTCTAAAATATTTTTATTAACTTACATTTGCTTCTGAATTTGCTAGAAAATTTGACTAGTCAATTTCTTAGCCCCCCTTGCATGTCATAGCCCTCCCCTCTTTTTGTACTGTTTGACTACTATGCAACTCACTCATTCCTATAACACCCTACAAACCTTTTTATGTAGCAACTGGGCAAGGAAATGTTATAGACTGTATCTTGAGTGACAACCGTGAGTCTGCTTGGACTATTAATGTCACATTCAAGATTGTGGCACCTAGAAGCAGTCTTAGGACAAGTAAAGAACATGTCTTAAATATGTTAAAATCACATATTATCTTATATGAATATTGTAGTTGAAAGCAGGCAATCTTCACTAAAACAGAAGATGCAGAATGACAATTTATTTAACATATACTATAGATCCCCAAACACACTTTGTTAGAAACACAGCTGGGATTTTTTTTTTTTTTGCAGAAAAGCAGCAGCCACAACAGGGTAAAATGGGAAATCGTGCATACTTTTCAAACCATTCAAATGAATCTTTCTTTTTTTTTCAAAAATCTATCTGAAACACCTGTTCAAGATACATACTCTACAATATAATTCCAACTATCATAGGATCTGTGTTTTCAAAGAAAAAAGTTTAAACTCAGTTTGTTTCTATCAAATGCTAGCTCTGTTGCAAATTGCCAGTTTGAATATATTTCTGGGTATTTTGCTGGGCTCTCTCTATCTGATATATTGATATGTATTTTAGAAAATGTAAGCATAAAACAGTTGACATTTTGGGACCTAAAACAGTACAGATAAATAATAGAAATATGCTTATGTTTAATTTCTTTATAAAAGAATGTGTAAAAGTATAAATGTATTGTAGTTCCTTAACTGTAAGAATGCTTGGTGCACAATAAAACAATCTGGATTGTATGTTAAATACAACAACAAGGGCCGCAGCCAAGCCAGGAAGGTGATGAGATGCTAAACAAAATAGATCTAGCATTCCCTTCTTATCCTGACAGTCATCCTAGCTCTTAACTTAACCTCATACTTGTCTGGAATGCTTTGCAAGCATCGAGTATCAACAAAGACCTGATCTGATGAGATTTGGGTGAAGCAAGTCACAACTAATGGCAAAGAAGCTCTCTCATTTCCACCATCATCAAGATGGATCTGACACCCCAGCACCAAGCCCCAACATAGAAACTTCTCCACATGATACCAATACTGAACTGAATCAGTCAGGTGAGCACTCCAGTTCTACTATAGATGTGTTCCTATGTACTCCAAATGATGTGGGGATAGCATAACGTGACTCCAAACAGCCCTCTGAGGCTACAGTCATGTGTTTAGAATATTCTCTTACAAATGATGGATGCCATTCTCGACTTTAGGGTATTCCTTACCACTCAGATTAAAAACATTCATGTTAAACATTTGTTTCCCAAACATGACATGAAAAAACTGTGGGACAGGACAATAGGTGCAGAGGATTCTGTCAACAAATTCAAAGACACAGTATACCCTATTCCTAATGTCCTCCAGTCCAATTAAAATAACCTCCAGGCAATCTAGAAAACTGGTCACATCAGAATGAATTAAGACCTAGGATTTCCTTGAATGCAAAAGGCCAAAAGACAGAACATTTCCTGAAAATGCGTCTCAAAGTCTTCTTAGAGGACTTGGTGTTAGTACTAGTCTTTGTTAATGAGAGAGCACACTGCATGTCTCAGACATCCTATTCCCAGAGGTAATCTTAGACCACTAGTAATAAAATCTTAACCTATTGTGCCAAGGTTGTCATTTTACAGACTGTGTTTGAGGTTGGCAACCTACTTTTCTATGGCACTTGAGTGGCAATGTTTCTGGATTTTTCCGTAGAGGTGCAAAAACAGTGTGCATTCTATAATACCATCAAGAAACATTGGAGAGACCATCTTACACTCTGAAATACCCAGTGGAACTGCATAAATGAAGGGGTAGTAATTTTCTTGATGTATCCAGCAGAGACATTGGAGTAGCTTCATAAAAGTAGAGATCACTCTAGAATTCACAGCAGCAATATTGTTGAGACACATACTTTGATGTTTGCACATCCCCATTTACCTGCACAGATGTCTCATCTCTATATTGAAATGACCACTTTTGGTCATGTGTGTCTGTGAGTCTCTTGTACTTATTTTCTTAAGTACAATAAAAAAATCTTAAAAACAACAAAATATCCTTAGAAATTAGGGTGTTAAAAATTTGGCTGATCAAAAAACTGCACAGATACAAAGCCTACAACAATTATTGGGTCCAGCCCATGAATAGAGCTACATAAAATAAATAGAAAAAAATCTGTAGAGCTTTTTTTTTTAAATGTGGATATATACACATTGTGCACACATAGAAAAGTACATTTAAAATACCTGCTATGTTCCACAGAGTAGTAGTGGGCAACATATTTTTCTTTCCACATTACTGTTCAATGTAAAAAACAATATTTTATATCTTTATGTATCATTGCAAGTTTTTGTGTCCTAGGAATAACAACTGTGTTTTTTTAGTTTGCCCTGTTTCTATTTTAAAATAAGATCAAAATGTACTGTATATGTAACATGTATAATAATGATAAAATTTTAACATATGCAAATACTGAAGATTGAAGAAATAACAGTAATGGCAGCTTACTCTACAATCTGAAGTGGACGAATTAAGATATGCTGTATCAAAAAAGTGAATTGGTGGGGATAGCAAAGAAAAAGAAAGTGTTGAAGAAAGATAAAATAATCAAAGCTACCTTATATGCTTTTATGCGCCTATATGGTCATGATCTGAAGAAAGAAAAATCTGAGTTTCATGGAAGGTGAAAGGACTAGAGAAGTTCTGACTGTGTTATGCATTCGCAATTAAGACCAAATACATGTCCTGAGCAAAACTGAATTGGTAAAAAATACAGGGAAAGAGATAATTTGGCATTCCTCTCACACATCGCCTTTATATATTCTTTATATATTCCCAGGCAGGAAATTGTATAGGGCACGTGGCATTTACTGTCAGTTGATACATTGACCCCTGGAGATTTTATTTGTCTCACAGTACATATTGATTTGTACAAGTAACATTTGGGTCAGAGAACACCAACAGGAAAATTACATGTTGTGCCTTGCTGCCTTTATTAATTTATCCCTCTCCTTCATCTTTGTAATTCACGCACAAATTATCTAACTCAAAACAAATGTCATCAAAACTACCCATCATCTGTGCTCAGTTATATAGCCCAGATAGTTAATGAAAATGTATTCATTCTGACCTGGTGCACACACTGAGGTTACCAAGTAATATACTGTACAATTTAAATGTATAGAACGTGTCAAAATAGCTTTGGAAAGCTACAATAAACATGCAAAAGAGCTTTCAAAAATATTCACCAGTATTCAGGCATCATGAAAATGCTACAAATTACTAGAAATGTAGTTTAAAGACCAATTTGAAGCCATTAATATTTTAATTAAAGGAAAAGTTATACATTAATAAGAAGAATTAAAAAAGACACTAAGCCTTGGATTTAGCAAAACCTAACACAGCAAATACTAATAAACTGGCACAAAGTGGATTTGTTGCTTGCATCTATTTTATGGTCCTGTTCTAAAGTGCTGTAAAATAAGACACTAATGGCCCCTACCCACGATAAGAAAATGGTCCGAAAATTTCCTTACAAGGAGCGATCACACCATAATCTGATCGTTAGTACACAGCTTTCAAGGGCCGATCACGATAGTTCATGTGACAATATTCAAAGGTACAAATGGGGAAATTTTTCTTGTATGATACCAAAACAAATGATTTTCATTTAATCAGTACAGTAGTCGTCCGAAAAAAAATATGAAGACCAAGACCACGCATGCTCAGAAATGAAAGAATACATTACAATACAATACAATGCAATACATCACATCACTTCCAAAGTTGTATTCTGCCGTACGAGAATTTTTGTAACTTTAATAACCTCTTAATTTTTGAATTCAGACTAGCATCCAAAAAAAAACAGATGATCATTCATCCAATATTCTCATCGTGTATATGGGTCTTAAACCTACCAATCTTTTTTTTAATAGCAGGCAGTGACCTAAAGTGTTATTATACCCCGGACCCTGCATTCACTATATCTGGTCTCCCACAGTACACAGAACATGGAAGTGCAATTATTTTAGTAAATATAAAAACTTTTCTCATCAGCAGTTAGAGCAGTCTTGTGACTTCTATCAGTGTCCAGCCAAGCACTGGATAAAGCTTGTAGGAGGAGTTTTCATTTTCATCTAGGAGGATGCAGAACCCCTGATTTGTGTCTGGATAGTGCTGATTGGCCCTGTGCTGATCACATGCATTTTCCCAAGAAAAAAAAAATCCTCTCTAGCAATACACACCAAACTGAGCATGTGCAGAGTGACTCCACGCGATACTGTATGTCTTCTCAGGAGATAAGAGGGGGGCACTGAAAGAAGGGGAGGATTAAAGAAGTCAGGATCAAACAGTGTTTTTACACAATGCAGAGGATTAACTCCTTAGGTTCCACAGTGAGTATAACAAGCATGCTTTACTGCATGTACAGACTGATTTTACTGTTGTGGGTTTAGTATCACTTTAATGACAGATTATGCTGCCAGTAGCACTTAACATATATACCAATAGGGTAATCAAAGAAGGGCAGGTGCTGTATTATTTTTTTTATTTATATCATGTTTTTTATTTTCATGAATATTTTTTGGAACTGTTTGAGCTGCAGAGAATTGCATTACTTGTGTGGCTGGCTGTCAAATCTGGAAATTCTGAATATGTTGCTAAACGATCTAAGTTCTCAGATATATAATGACAGATGGGCCCAGCACTGAATTCATTCCATGGTTGCCAGCATCCCGGATGTGATATACTCAAAGATGAATTACCCAACAATTTGGATTGGGACCATGTTTCATGTAGGGAAGGGCAGAAAATGCAAATTCATGTTGACAAAAGTAAACTCAGCACTGAACATCAGTTGCTGTACCAAAAGGCTGTCTCCAGTTGATTCTTCTCTCTGTGTATTGCTATGTATGTCAGTATCTGAAAATTTATACTCAAAGATGAATTCCCCAACAATTTGGATCGGGACTTTAAGGGCAACCCAGAACAAACAATAGAAAAATTAACAGTAAATCATTTTATTCAAAAAACGTGAAAGAACATCATGGTGTAACACATAACATTAATATAAAAACCTACAAACAGCATTGAAAATGAATGGTCTGTATATATAACTTTCTTTAAGCTGAGATGTAATGTTTCAGCTTCTCCTACAACTCAGAGGGCAGTAAGGGGGGAGTAAGCTTCAGCAGAGAACCAGACGCATTTCAGAACATACGTCTTTCTTGAGGGGTATGCTGAAGGAGAAGATTGGCGGCAAATACATTTTACAAAATGTAGTAGATATAGAACAAAATCACAAAACATGACAATAAACGATATACACAAAATTATATACATCCATTTACAGCCTACATACTTGGGCTTTTTCCTCCTTGACCTGTCACTGGCTCGCCAGTCTCTGGATCAATGGCGGAGCACCTGCGTGTGACGTCATCCCACCCCTTCGCAGGGCAGCGCCGTGCACAAGCGTCTCGGCCCATATTTAAATTCCATTCACTACAATCTATATGAGAACTTCTGAAAGCCACACAACCATGTACTGGAGGTACTCACTTGTTTAAAAATACTGGGGAGTGCAGGTAAACCTTTGCTATTTTCTTTCTTTTTAGGTTTTTTATTTTCCTATGCTATATATTCTTATGGAGAAATCCTCAATAGTGGGGATAGGATTTATTTCCCTAGTTACCTGCCAAGTGACATGCAGTCTCCATAGTTAATTATCTGGACTCCTATTGAATCTATATTACTTGTACTACACTTATTATATAGTATCCACAGCTAGTGTGCTGTATATATGTATAATTGTAGTCTTTCACAAGGGTCCTCTGTTTGTCCTTGTTATTAAGACCTTGGTGGCTCATTTGAGGAGTAGTAGAGATAGTTCTAGGACACGTTGCCCTATATATCATGTAACACACATGCTTTCCTATAGCTACAGGCCCCCCAGAGTATAGCAGATTAATTTCACATACTTATTGTTACAGTGTTAGTATTGACTACTCCAACTTTTTTCCGCTTTCTGTCTGTTGTCCTTAAAGGGCAGACAAAGTAAAGGTGTCATATTATACTTTTTATAGGTTCACACTGAACTCCTGCATTTACAGTCCACTGTCCGTGTTGAGCAATCCCTGTGTGAGAATATTGTGCCCCTCCCCCCTCATGGGGATTAATTGTTCTTTCCCCCTTTCTGGTCCTGTGTGAGCCTCCGTTGTCATCTATTCTTGGGCGCACCGGGGTGCCACCTGTGAGTATTTTGGAACCAAAGTGTTTTCTGCCCTTCTCTGTACAACTGGATAGTTCCATAAGAAAATTAGAGGGTATGTAGGCTGTAAATGGATGTATATAATTTTGTATATATCTTTTATTGTCATGTTCTGTGATTTTGATTTATATCCACTACATTTTGTAGAATGTTTTTGTCGGCCATCTTCTCCTTCAGCATACCCCTGAAGAAAGACTTATGTTCTGAAACTCGCTGGATTCTCTGCTGAAGCTTACTCCCCCCTTACTGTCCTCTGAGTTGTAGGAGAAGCTGCAACATTATGTCTCAGCTTAAAGCAAGTTATATATACAGACCATTCATTTTTTATACTGTTTGTAGGTTTTTATATGAATGTTATGTGTTACACCATGATGTTCTTTCAAATGTTTTTTGAATAAAATTATTTAGTGATAATTTTTCTATTGTTTGTTCTGGGTTGCCCTTAAAGTCCCGATCCAAATTGTTGGTGAATTCATCTTTGAGTATAAGTTCTCAGATATTGGCATGTATAGGAATACACAGAGAGAAGAATCAACCTGAGACATCCTTTTGATACAGCAACTGGTGTTCAGTGCTGAGTTTACTTTTGTCAACATGAATTTACATTTCCTGCCCTTCCCTACATGAAACATGGAGATGTAGTATTGAAACACAACATAATTTAGCCAAAATTGTAATACCATATGTTCTAGACCACTAACTGGCAATTCACAAGAACTCCACAAGTGATACATATTATATTTTATTAATGTTTGTTCATCTGATATATATATATATATATATATATATATATACACTATATTTCCAAAAGTATTGGGACACCCCTCCAAATCATTGGATGTTCCAATCATCTCCATGGCCAAAGGCGTATAAAATCAAGCACCTAGGCATGCAGACTGCTTCTACAAACAATTGTGAAAGAATTAATCACTCTGAGGAGCGCCGTGAATTCAAGCGTTGTACCGTGGTAGGTTGCCACTTGTGCAATAAGTCCATCCATGAAATTTCCATGCTACTAAATATTCCACGGTCAACTGTTAGTAGTATTATAACACAGTGGAAGCAACTGGGAACAACAGCAACTCCGCCATGAAGTGGTAGGCCATGTAAAATGATAGAGTGAGGTCAGCGGAAGCTGAAGTGCACAGTGCGCAGAAGTCGCCAACTGTCTGCAGAGTCAATAGCTAAATACCTCTAAACTTTGTGTGGCCTTCAGATTAGCACAACAACAGTGCATAGAGAGATCTTCATGGAATGAGTTTCCATGGCTGAGCAGCTGCATCCAAGCCTTACATTACCAAGTGCAATGCAAAGCTTCAGATGCAGTGTTGTAAAGCATGGACTCTAGAGCAGTGGAGATGTGTTCTCTGGAGTGATGAATCATGCTTCTCTGTCTGGTAATCGGATAGGCGTGTCTGGGTTTGGAGGTTGCCAGGAGAATGGTACTTGCCTGACTGCATAGTACCAAGTGTAAAGTTTGGTGGGGGGGGTGGGGATTATGGTGTGGGAATGTTTTTCAGGGGTTGGGCTTGGCCCCTTAGTTCCAGTGAAGGGAACTCTTAAGGCGTCAGCATACCAAAACATTTTGGACAATTTCATGCTCCCTACTTTATGGGAACAATTTGGGAATGGCCCCTTCCTGTTCCAACATGACTGCGCACCAGTGCATAAATCAAGGTCCATAAAGACATGGATAAGGGAGTATGGGGTGGAGGAACGTGACTGACCTGCACAAAGTCTTGACCTCAACCGGATACAACACCTTTGGGATGAATTAGAGCGGAGCCTGCGAGCCAGGCTTTCTCATCTGACACCAATGCCTGACCTTGCAAATGCACTACTGGAAGAATGGTCAAGCATTCTCATAGACATGCTCCTAAACCTTGTGGACAGCCTTCCCAGAAGAGTTGAAGCTAGTATAGCAGCAAAGGGTGGGCCAGCTCAATATTGAACCCTACAGACTAAGACTGGAATGCCATTAAAGTTCATGTTCGTGTAAAGGCAGGCATCCCAATACTTTTGTATATATATATATATATATATGTTACATTATGCCCAAAGCTGGAAAGTTGGTTGCCAGTTTGTGGAAGATCATTCTAGATAGTACAAGGTCCAGTACACTGAGGGGTTGATTTACTAAGTGAAAGAAAAAAAAGAAAGAGAAAATAAATTGTGCAGTTGCATTCCTTTTCCCCAGAACTTAGTGAATGTGGTGAAGCTTCCCTTTATAATCAGGTACAAGAAAAAAATAAAAAACAGCATTTTTGTTTGCTCATGATTAGATGATGGGAATCATAGCTTCAACATATTAACCAAGTTCTGGGGGAAATTAGTGCAACTGTACATGCAAAGGTGGATGGAACACGTCCCTAGTAGTACATCCAAATTAGTGTAGTAGCTATGTATGCTGCTTAGTTTAGATATTTTAATTGGGTCGATCAACAAAAGAGCTTGGTAGCTTGATACAAAGGACATATACTGTATATACATATATGTGTGTGTGTGCGCAAGGCAATTTCACATCTTATATATACAGCATCCAGTAGATTAGCACATACTGCATATATATTCTAGGCACCTGTAGTCAGTATAAATTGTATACCGTAGCTCTTCCTTGGATGAAGAAGAAAGGATGTGTTGTTCCCATGGTACATTAATGTTTCATACCTCTGTGTTTACTATGGAAGCTTTGGTCCCAAATAAACAGATCAATTTAAGAACTCAAACATTAAAAATAAAAATATCTGTTTAACATGCAAAATGTAAAGCTGTATATACCAGGGCTTGCTTTCTGTTTTTAGATGTATCATTTTTAAAGTGGAGCTCCATCCAAAAGGGGAAGCTGCACTTGTTTGCACCCTTCCCCTCTTCATTGCCATATATGGCACTTTTTGGGGGGGAGGGGGGAGTTGGAACCTGGTTTTGACAGGTACCTGCTACCATTTCCAGCTCAGTTTGCATCGTGAACTGAGCCAGAAGTTTATCCCCCTTCCACTTCACAGGTCCCAGAAAACTACAAAACCAACTCGTGCATCCACAATAGGAAACTGGCTGTGAAGCCACAAGGCTTCACTTCCAGTTTCCCTTACTTGCAATGTTGGTGCTAGTAACCCAGAGGCTAGTGAAGAACTAGCCCGTGTGACGATGGCGCTGGATCCCTGGACAGGTAAGTGTCCTTATAATAAAAGTCAGCAGCTGCAGTATTGGTAGCTGCTGACTTTTAATTTTCTGAGGGGAGTCTGGAGCTCCTCTTCAAGAAAGGATAATGCTGAATAGATATCAGACATGTGAAAGAAACATATGACCTGTATCTGTAGATCCATGGTAACAAACTAGCTATATCCCAAAAAACAGCTTAATTTAGCAATAAATCTGCATTAACATTTATAAACCTACCCTCAGCCGTGAGGAGCTAATTTGTAGATCGCAACATTCAGTTTTCTGCACCTGACAGTTAAGAATGGAGATAGCAGGTGTCTTGATATTTTAACACTGGAGTTCTCCTTTAAAACATCTGTTGGTAGCCGGATTTTTCCAGCCATTATACAGCTTTGTAGAGTGTGTTGTGACTTTATGAGTAAAGTGTATTAATGTAATATATATACATCCCAGTGAAACTTTTTTCACTAATACCTATTACCCTGTGGATTAGTGTAGTACATTAAACTTAATTCAGTATTATTAAAATAAGAGTAAATGAATCAGCAAATGTTACTGAAATGTTTTCCCGTGTGAGTCATACAGTGTCATTAATTCTTCCCTCCCTTCCCTGTTTACACACAAATGAGATTTTTTTTTTTTTTGCAATATTTTTCTTAAAGAGCAAAAAACATAAACTGTTTGATAATGCATGCAAAAAGGACTTCATTTTATTGTTGCAATAAAAATGTTATTACAGCTAATAAGCGCAAGGCATTCTGTAATGTTTTTGCACTAATGAGCCCTAGGCGTTTGACCATATTAGCTGTGCTATTTCATTTGTGTACAAGTAGAGAAGAAATGAGCAAATGTTGTTAATCTTCTTCTTGTTTATAATAGTTAAGGGCCTGTGTTATTCTTTGAAAGTACACAGTCTATTTCAGTACATATTTTTCTGCTTTTCCAATATAAACTACACAGAGGGATAATCCAAGAGGTGTATGTTAAAAACATATAAACAATTTATTCTTAAAATGACTGCCTTTTAATGGTAGTGCTTAGTCACAAGTACTGTGGTTGATGTGATCTCCCCATCACTTGACCACCCTTATCATGATTCCAGAAGCTTGATACTGAAATGAGGCTAACTGGGGTCATGATCTGGTGATGGACCATTCTAAATTGATACACAGAAAAATGTAAACTGTCAACAAGTGTCTTTTATTCATTGTTTTACTTTCTATGACACTATGCTGCCTAGCGGCTGTGGAAGTTCTACATAATGGATATACTATAGAGCAGGGGTGTCCAAACTTTTTTCAAAGAGGGCCAGATTGGATGAAGTGAACATGGTGGAAGGCCAAACATTTTTCCGAACATTCTTTGAACCATTACAATTAAATGCAAATAAATTATTTTATGCCAAGTTAATTGCAAACGACATACTTTTCATTTCATAACATTAAGATCAACTGACAGCTGAGTTTTCACAATGTATTGAAAATAAATTTTAAAAAAACTTACCTGCACTAATGTGAAGGGTGAAAAAGGTAGCTGGAGCTGAAGTCTCTGCTCGGCAGCCGGGAGGGGAAGAGAAACACACTTCACGCTGGAAGCCCGGCCCTGATGTCACCGCCCTCTGTCGCTCCCAGCGCGGCGCAGTCACGCATGCGCACTGCTCTCAAGCAGAAGACTGTCTGCTACAGAAGGGAGGGCCGTGCGACAGCCGCATTTACACAGACCAGGGAGAACGCGCCACAGTCAGGCATGTGCACTGCCCTCTGCTCTCAAGCAGAAGACTGTCTGCCATAGAAGGGAGGGCCGTGGGAGGGCCACATTACACAGAGCAGGGAGGGCTGTTGGAGGGCCGTATTAAACCGACCCCCGGGCCGTAAATAGCCCGCGGGCCGGACTTTGGACATGCCTGCTATAGAGGTATCTTCAATATGAATGGATGGAAACTGGGCTGTCTTTTTTTATTATGAACATAATAAACATGTTGTACCCACCTGCTCTGTGCAATGTTTTTGCACAAAGTAGCCCCCATCTTCCTCTTCTGACATCCCCACCTGGCTCTCTTGGCTCCTCCTCTTCTTTCTTGTGGCCCCACAGTTATCTGCTTGTTATGGAGGCAGTGCATGCTCCCTCCAAAGTCATGTTTGTCTATGGAGCTAAGCTCCATAGACACACAGTGGACTTAGCTCCCCCACCACTTCCTCGTCACTGATATTGATGGACAAGTCCTGTGTGAAGAGGAAGAGAGGGGAAAGAGAAGCGGCCATGCACAATGCTGGATCTCTTCTCCCCTCTCTTCCCCTTCCACAGGGAAAGGGCAGACAGAAATCAATCAAATGTTTTTCTTTTTCTTTACCTTAATGCAGGGAATGCATTAAGTTACAAAAACGTTTGGGCATTAGAACCACTTTAAGTTATATCCAAAGACAAAATCTGGTTTCTTTATTTCAGTATAATGGAAAATATTTTTTAAAGAAAAGCAACATTCTCAACAATGTTGGAGCCAACTGCTCTGACCATTCTAATAATATATATTCTCCACACAATTGATCTTAGATCTGCAATTAGCTTTCACCGACAAAACATTTGGGCCATAGCATGCTGCTCGTATTCCATCAGGGCCCATGAAGGCAAAACCATTAATTCTCAGTACTCCATGATCCCCTGGCTTAGTGAAAAGGATTGCAGAGCAGATAAAGAATCACCAAGTGTAGGAACATCTGAGGGGTTAAAAAGGGCGTTTGCAGTAAGGCCCACCTTGATTAAGAAAACACAGCTTTAATAGTCTTTACTGACTTCGGGGCAAATACAGTTCATACCACTGAAAAATACCCTTATACCCTTTCCTGAATAAAACTTACATCCATTTATTAAAATTTATTTGTGGGCTTGGTAGGTAGATTTGGTATTATTTTTTTGTGGAATACATACATATATATATATATATATATATATATGTATATATCATATACAGTATACTCCCTCCAAAGTCATGTTCGTCTATGGAGCCAAGCCCAGTGGACTTAGCTCCACCCCCACTTCCTCTTCACTGAATTTGATGGACAAGTGTATGTACATACTGTATGTATATAAATATATATATATACATATATATATATATATATATATATAAATATACACACACACACACACACTTTTTTTATTCAGATAAGCTACAATTATCTTGGTTGCATTCCTATGAAAGCATATATTTTCTGGGAGTAATTTTTGTCTCATTTGTCATTGAAAACTAACATGTATTTGAAAAACAAAATAAATCTACTACTAAAGAGGATTGTACAGGAAAACCATACACTTTTAAAAGGTAGAATAGCTAGTGTTTTTTCTAATATCATCTCCAGAACGATTGGTGTTAAATTTTGTGTTCCTAACAGTCAACTGATTCATTTTCTCACAGCTCTGTTGCTAATGAAGATTATGAGAGTAGGTATATTTCCTAAGCTGCTGCAACTTATTTTAGACTGAGAGTATCAAAAAACAAGTGAACTACATTGATTTCAGGTTACAATATTTCTATTTTTCTATATTCAACATTTTATTGTACACTTGCACAAGTTAGTGTAAACCAGTACAAGGCAATACTAATAGATACATGACATTTTCATGTTCACAATGATACCTAAACATCCCAATTACTAATGAGAGTCCATTTAAAGATATCTCTTACATATAAGGCAAAGGAATTGTAAATGCTTTATGTCTGCCCTGTTATTTGTTCTGACATGATCACATAGATATTTAGGACATTTACTTTCAAAAGCACAAATCCATAAAAACATTTTTTCAGAGGCCCTGAGTCACACACAGGGCCAATTATCTAATTTCCAGCTGCCCCTTGGACTAAAACTTTATACCGAGCCATCAGATGACTCATTCAGCTAGAGCTTTTCTAAAAACATGTTTTTTGCAACACTGTAGTTAAAGTAACTCTGTCACTAGCTAAAAAAATAAAAATAAAATGAAACATTATGAATAAAAGTCCCCTTGCAAAAAAAAAGTTAACACATATGGGTCCCACGATCTGCACTGCTGTCTTGAAGAACTACAGTGGCTGAATAATCTCAAGCATCCCACATGCTTTTAGGAGCATCAGAGGAGTGTCTTCCTCCTTTGCTGTCTGGTTTGCTGTCGGGTTCCATCTGACAACTTACATCAATGGCAGATGGAAAAATACAGTGCAGTTGGTGACCAGACATTTGACACAACTGAACACATGTCAGATGCTGAATGCTTGGGGGTCATCATATCTCTTCAAGTGAGTGAAGGTCAGTGCTATGGGCAGAGGGACAAGTAAGTATTAATGATTTTCTTTGCAGGGAGATACATGTATATTTTAATAATTTGGAGAGGACAGCGGGGCAAAGGAAGTTGAGAGCATTTTAGGGGGCAGGTGGACACTTCTCTCAGATTTTGCACCCAGTGAAAGTTGAAGTCAACTTTCTTCTTGTCTGTCTAGTCATATGGTAGGTCAAGTGACAGGTGAAAGAGCAAGAAAGAGCACTTTTGCTACCTGGCAGGTTTTCATTTAGAGAAAAGGTCTATAGTCTGCACTGTGTAAGGAGAAGAATTAGTTTCCAGTGCCTTCCCATGATTCCAGCTTGAGCAGTGCCTAGTACTGGACTGCAGCAAAGCACAACCACTAACAGTCTTCAGATGTATAATCTAATTTATTATATTTATTTTATAGGCAAGGAATGCGTTTTTATACAAAAACGCATTTCAAAGAAGTGGATAGGAATGCATACATCCCAGTCCACAGTTGCCATCATAATAACTGGTTGAGATCCATCCCAAAAAGTCAGTTGATTAGGCTTAAACGCAATTGTGATGATGATATTATCTTTCAAGAACAAGCAGAAATTTTGTTACAAAGATTTAGAGAGAAAGGTTACAAGTAGAGATGAGCGAATTATTAAAAAATTTGATTCGGCTGATTCGCCGAATTTGCGGAAGAAATTTGATTCGATGCGAATTTATTCGCTGTGAATTTAACTTATTTAAAGGGTTTCTAGGCTTCAGAGAGCCTTTATATTAGTGCAGAACACTGTACCTTTAATTTAAATGCCCTTGGAGTCTGCTGGGGAAGAGAAATAATACTGTCAGTCAGTATGACATGCAGATGAGTGCCGTCGATCTTAGAATCACCGCACACTTCACTCATTTGGGCAGTCACGGGGCAAGAAGAAGAAGAAGAAGAAGAAGAAGAAGAAGAAGAATAAAAAGAAGAAGAATGAAAAGAAGAAGAAGAAGAATGAAAAGAAGAATGAAAAGAAGAAGAAGAATGAAAAGAAGAAGAAGAAGAATGAAAAGAAGAATGAAAAGAAGAAGAATGAAAAGAAGAAGAAGAATGAAAAGAAGAATGAAAAGAAGAAGAATGAAAAGAAGAAGAAGAGGAATGAAAAGAAGAATGAGAAGAAGAATGAAAAGAAGAAGAAGAAGAATGAAAAGAAGAATGAAAAGAAGAAGAAGAAGAATGAAAAGAAGAAGAAGAAGAATGAAAAGAAGAATGAAAAGAAGAAGAATGAAAAGAAGAAGAAGAGGAATGAAAAGAAGAATGAAAAGAAGAAGAAGAAGAATGAAAAGAAGAAGAAGAAGAATGAAAAGAAGAAGAATGAAAAGAAGAAGAAGAAGAATGAAAAGAAAAAGAAGAAGAATGAAAAGAAGAATGAGAAGAAGAATGAAAAGAAGAATGAAAAGAAGAATGAAAAGAAGAAGAAGAAGAATGAAAAGAAGAAGAAGAAGAATGAAAAGAAGAATGAAAAGAAGAAGAAGAAGAATGAAAAGAAGAATGAAAAGAAGAAGAAGAAGAATGAAAAGAATAAGAAGAAGAATGAAAAGAAGAATGAAAAGAAGAAGAAGAATGAAAAGAAGAAGAAGAATGAAAAGAATAAGAAGAAGAATGAAAAGAATAAGAAGAATGAAAAGAAGAAGAAGAAGAAGAAGAATGAAAAGAAGAAGAAGAATGAAAAAAAGAAGAATTCCAGTACAGCAAAAAGTGTATCTGCAGAGAGCTCCGCTATTTCTGACAGTTCTCTGACAGTTCCTTCACATTTACAGCGGTTGAAACATTGTATCTATTTGTTTCCAAATAAAAACATCTGTATCCTAAATGGAAACAAATAGATACAATGTTTCAACAGCTGTAAATGTGAAGGAACTGTCAGAGAACTGTCAGAAATAGCGGAGCTCTCTGCAGGGACACTTTTTGCCGGCTGTAGAAGGGATGAAAATCGGCCGATCGGGAAAAATTTGATTTGCGCATCCGAAGTTTGCTAATATTCGGATTCGGTGCGAATTGAATTTTTCCTAATATTCGAAACGAATTCCACTTCGCCAAGTTCAATTCGCTCATCTCTAGTTACAAAGAGGAGATATTAGGAGATACACTGAAACAGGTTAGTGGGATCAAAAGAGAAGATTTGTTAATTAAGAAGAAGAAAAGGGATAAGAAAGGAGAACTTGCCTTTATTACGGGTTACTCTAATCAACACAAACTCATTGAAAATATAATAAGGAAACATTGGTCGATTTTAAAAAGGGATGATATTTTGCAAAAATTGTTACCTAAAAGACCTTCTTTCATTTATAGAAGATCTCCGTCTCTGAGGATGAAATTAGTGAAAAATGTTCCAGATATACCGAAGAAAAAGCCCACCTTTCTTGATAGTGTAGGGTTTTACAAGTGTAAAAGGTGTATAGCATGTAGAACCATGAAGGGGGACAATAGAAGATATTATGATAGTTTTCATTCTGGGTCTAACGGTTCCTCTTATAAGATAAATAAATTTATATCTTGTGATAATTCTTTTGTTACGTATTTGCTGGAATGCTCATGCAATCTCCAATACGTAGGTAGAACTACTAGAAAGCTAGCAGTGAGGCTAGGTGAACATATTAGGAACATCAAAAAGGGCTATAAGTACCACAGTTTATCTCATCATTTTAGGACCCATCATAACAAGGATCCATCTTGTTTGAAATTTTGTGGTATAGATCGAATTGGTGCTCATTGGAGGGGAGGGGATATGGTGAAAAGCATCTCACAGAATGAAACAAAATGGATATATCAAATGGGTTCCTTGTATCCTAAAGGGTTGAATTCAGACATAGATATAAATTGTTTTTTGTCTAATTGGTAATATATGATCCCGTATGTTATTATATATATATGGTTTCATTTGGTTTCTGTATAGGGGTTGCATATGGAGAAAAGTTTCTGTATCCTGACGGGTCAAATGCAGATATTAATAATTTATGATTTAGTGCAATATTATATATATATATATATATGTATATTGTTATTAGTGGCTTTGATTACATTGACATGTAATTTTTATTTTATTTGTTATATTGTATTTTTTATAAATGTTTCATATTTTATTATTTTATTAAATTTTTTATTTAATTTAATTTAATTTAGTGATTTTAATAAAGGTTTATAAGAATTAAAGCTTAAATTTGTTGAAATATTGAGCCGTGGGGGAGATTGATATATACAAATCCATGGTAGCATATAGATGTGATGGTTATATGGATGTATAAAGTATGAGAATCGTTTTGATGTCAGTTTCTCTTTTTGTAAAGGGTTCCCACATCAATGGACAGGAGAGAAGGTGTTTAGTGTTGCTGGAGAAGTTTATTGTCCAATCAGGAGGGAGGGGTGGGCCATCTGTGAGTTATTTAAGACGTTGGAGGCAGGAAATGGACGTCTTGAGAATGCCAGGTGGGAGGGGCGAAATGCGTTGACGTAATTCTGGCGCCTGACGTCACTTCCGGTGAGTGGAGCGCACGCGGATCGGTGCATTCCAGCGGCCATTTTTTGGGATCTAGGCTGGATTTTGGTGTCTCTCTGCTCTATCTGGCTGCATTGGTGTGGGACTCCTGAATCATGCTGGCTGGTTATCTTAAGGCTGTCATGGGCTTAATAAACGTGCCTGTTATAAGCTTTTGAAATGTGAGTGGCCTGGATTTGTGTTTTTTTTGGTGCAATATTATTGTGGCAATATTACACTATATAAGCTTTCTCTCTGGCGGTATGGTGGAGCAAACTAGGAGGATACGGTGAGGACCTGAAAGAAGATCTAAACTTGGAGAGGAGGCTATCAGTGAGCTGATGAAAAGGGGGTTTAGGATTCCCTTAAAATCCTTAAAGGCTTCTGTATTTGATGTTGGTGTACACAGGTGAAAGGTGGAAGGCTATACACAATTTTTGGAATCTTCAGCTATCTTCACAAGGGACTTTAATTGTTTGTTTTTTCTGAAGATTTTTGATATATACACTTATGATTTAATAATGGACACTCATATTGTATGATTTAGTGTGGTCTGAATTGAGGTCTATGTTGCGCTGTTTATTTATTTAATTTCTTATAATAACTGACGTATACTGTCAGGGAAGGCTTGCCCATAGTGCAGATAGAGCTTACGCGCACATAAATATGCGCATGCACAGACAGGCAACTGGCCAAGGAGATGTGCATGGATGTGAGCATAGGTGCACTCATGCATACAGGCACGTGTCTGTCACTAATGCTGTGCCAAATGGGCTATTTAAATAGGCTGCACTATTGTCTCATTGCTGTTTGGTCTACAGCTTCTGTGTGTTTGTCCCTGATTCCTGTGCCTGACCTCTGATCCTGACCCAGCTTGTTCCTGACCTCTGCTTGTCTGCTACCTGTCCTGACCTCGGCTTGTCTTTGGATTCTGCTTCTGCCTCCTGTTTTTACCTGACCTCAGTTATCTCCAGGGACACTTAATATGGTGTCCTTTAGTTTGTATGCACTTTTAAAAAAAAATCTCTATATATTTTTGATAAATCCAAAAATACAGCAAAGTTGTTAAGTATATATTTTAAAGAGTAAATCTTCAAACTTGGAATTATTCCTGGAAATCAGGGACCTTGGTATCTATGAAACTGTTTACAAAAGGGGAATGTAAGGTGATTTGTACCTGTATGCACCTCAAACATCCAAGTGTGTAGGTGGATTTTAAAAAAAAATGACATCCTTCCACTCTTGATCGGATATCTGCAGTAAACATGAGTTCCACTGCACTACATTCTTTACCCCATGCCTTTAATAGCATTTGAAATGAATTCACATGGGGTAATTTATTCTTGCTTTAGAAAATATGATGCATTTGTTAAGGCAAAACATGACAGTGAAATACTGTTTGCATTTTCTGATACAGACTCTTTATAAGCACTAACACTATTCCTTTTCATCTTCCCTGAGATTGATTTCAGACACCTTACACAAAGATCATGATAATCATCTTTCTTTTTTCATTTACTGATAATGCTGCAACAGCATTGACAAAAACTGTAGAGTCATTTATTACTTTAAAAAGATAGTAATATGTATCAGCACACATCCTAGGCCAATGCACAATTTAAAGATTGTGCCATTTAGTGTGTAATTTGTTAGGATGTTGAAAAAATTGCACTAGTGTAGTAAGTTTAATAGGCAACAGCATCAAGTGAATGAACATTCAAAATGAGGAGCTGTCATATAAAAATTAACTGCACAATATTGTTTTGTTCCAGTTTGAGAAGATCAATATCCTTCTGAAGTTCCCACACGTAGGGGCTGAATCACTCTGAACAAAGCACCAGCTTGATAACACTATTAGTTTAGAACCTCATAAAGAATAATTTTTCTCTTGGGTAATGACCCCGTGGATGGAACCTGTAGCTGTCAATCTTGACTTCACACATAAGTTCTGTAAGGAGTCCACTAGTTGTGTGTGTTTTCTCTTTTATGATTTATGTATAACAATAATGCTTTTATTAGAGATTGTTTGAAAAGTTGATGCAAGTGAAAATTATTTTACAAAGAATAATGTGATTGTCAGCAAAATATGCAGCAGTCATCAGCATTACTGTATATGTTAAGGACACATCCTTTTTTTGTTAAAATGTAATTACGTAATGTTATTACACTCAGTGGCATGTCATGTATGGAGAGGTAGGTGCAGTTTGCTGGGTGTGAAGGTAGTGAGAGTGACATTATATACAGGTGTAGACAAGTTATTAAGTTCCTGCCTGATTGTTTTTTCATAGTCCCAGCAGTGGGGTCACTCATTAGAGCAAGAGTTTTGGGTCCATTTGAGCCTTGTGGTAAGCAACCACCGACAACAAGGATCTTCTTAGCTGTCTGTTAGTGTATATTCTGCCCATTATTCAGCAAAGTAAGGGGCATTTTCCCCACTAACTACCTGCAGAATAGAGAGTGATTTTTACCACTGATCAATGATGTCAGGGGGCATTTCTCCATTTACCATCAAAGTAAGAGGGCACTACACTGACCGACAATGTAAGGGGGCATGTTTCCAATGATGAACAGTGTAAGAGGCACTACTCCACTGACCACTAATATAAGTGGGATAAATAACACTAGCAGGGCTTTTTTTTCTCAGAGAATAAGTGCAGGTACTCACCCCTTGTCTCTGCCCCTTACCCACCTCCAAGCATCATCATTTGATTGGATCCCTTACCCACCTCCCAGTTCAACCCTGTTCATAGAATAAAGAAACAAGTATAATTTTGTAGTACTAAGTAGCTTACTGTATATTTAATTTGTTAATGAAAAATTATGAGAAAATCAGCAAAATTGATTCCCTGCAACCAGCAAGAATACAGCCCCCAGCAACAGTAGATCCCCCCAGCAAAAATGTATCCCCTTTAGCAACAATAGAGCCCCCCAGCAGCAATACCCCCAGCAACAATAGGCCCCTGTCAACAAAAATGTATCTCCCAACAGCCAGCAACAATAGACCCTTTCCTCAGCAGTAGATCCCTCTCAGCTATAATTGATCCCCCCCAGCAATAATTGACCCCCAGCAACAATATATCCCCCTGTAAGAAATAGATCCCTGTAACAAAAGATCCCTCAGAAACCAGCATCAATAAACCCTCCAGCACTTCTTTCCATTACATACATTCAATGCTGGAGGTGCTGAAGGTGCCAGAACTGCATTCCCCCAGTGCCATGACACTAGGCATACATTTGTCTCAGAAGAGGAGACCAGATCGTAGAGTTTTCCAGAGACAGCACTGGAGATTGGGAAAGTTTAAGAGCTGGTTCTGCATTTTTATTTAACAGGCTGTCAGGGGACCATTTTTGTTACTGTAATTGGCAAAATTGGATATAGGTTCTGAATATTTCAAATCTATATTGAAGTCTTCATCCCTGAAAATATCTACTTTCCTTGCAATCTTTCTTGGCAGCTTGGGGTGTAAAAAATTGTAGGAAAGTTGCTGTAGAGTTATGCAGAGAAAAAAATGGAAGGATATGAAAGCTACAATTTAGGGTTCACCCTGGTCTTACCTAACTCTCAGTAGATATATTTCCTATCTTACCTATACATAAGAGTTCAGGCTTTGACTTTCCTACAATGTAGCCTTCCAGTACTATCATGCTAACATACAAACAGCAACACTTAAGGGAGGATTTAGAAATCCATTAAAATTGAGTATTGGACAAATGCTGTATATGTGGCCATATTTATAGGCAATTTCTAATTTCTGTTTTTAACATCATTGGCACCATTATCATATGCACATCATCAATATTATAATTTATTATGGCTAGTTAAATACTAATGGAAATTTCAAGTAAATTTTCCATTTTGTTAAAAATCCTTATATTTGCTTAATATACAAACCATAAATTTATGTAATGTAATTTGGATTTATGTAATTAAATATTATCTTTCTATTTTAATTGGTAGACATCTATGATTTTCTTAAAATCCAACTGTCATGGTGTGAGGTCAGAGACCAGTGGCTATAGCAGCAGACCAACAAACAGGATAGGTAAACAAACAGGTCACCCTGGGAAATGACGCAGGCTCACCTGAGGTGCGGGGTCTAAGCACTAGCCGGTATTCACCAGAGCTCCTGATGGTTGGATTTTGCTGTGTGTTAGTACCAGGTCGCAGTTCTCAGGATCACCCCACCAGGAAGTGAGCAAGCCAGAATCCAGTAACTAATATGGCAGGTAGGGATCTAGCAGAAGCATAGTCAGTAAACAAGCCAAGGGTCAGTAACAAGCGGTAGCAGGTTGGGATGATGCAGAATCGTAGCAAGGAAAAAGCCAAAATTCAGTAGCAAAAGGTATGGAAGGCAGCAGGAGAGACAAAGCAAGATACTGGCTGGAGAAGGCACAATAATCTGGCAAACAGGAAGTGCAGAGACATGGCTTAATTCAGGAAGTTCATGGGAGGAGCAAGGAGTTCAAGGTTCATCAGAAAACAAGGAACAAGGCAGGATTGTCCAATAGATCAGGCAGAGTGTTGTACAGCATCCCAGATAGATCAGTGAGAAGAGTTACTGCCTGACACAGTAGAGGTCCCAGGTTCAAGTCCAGGCCCTGACAGTACTCCCCTCCTCCCAGGATGTCCTCTGGACATCTGAGGGCCAAACTCAGTAGTGGGAAGACAGTCCACCCAGTCATCCTGAAGTTAAGTGACAAAGCATCGAAGATACTGCTCCATTGTTTGATTGGTTCTCTCAGTCTGACCATTAGACTGGGGATGAAAAGCAGAGGACAGATTGATTGTAACACCTAATGCTGAGCAAAAGCTTTTCCAGAATTTTGAAGTAAACTGCACTCCTCTGTCAGACACCACATCATCAGGGATTCCATGCAGTTTAAAGACTTCTCGAACCATCAGTTCTGCAGTTTGTTCAGTAGTGGGCACTCCCTTAACTGGGACAAAATGGGCCATCTTTGTGAGACGGTTGACAACTACCAAGATGGTGGTCATTCCTTTTGAGGTAGGTAAATCAACCACAACATCCATAGAAATAGACCCCCATGGTCTTGATGGAACAGGGACTGGCTGAAGCAACCCCAAAGGAGAGGCTCAGGGAGTTTTATTGCATGCACAGGTCAGGCATGAGGCCATATAGCATTTGACATCTTTCTTGTAACCCGGCCACCAAAAGGAACATAATAAAAGTTCTTCAGTCTTAGAAACTCCAAAATGCCCAGCAAGTTTCGAATCATAAACCCACCTGAACAGATTCAGGTATGTAGAGATAATGTCCTTGACTCCAAAAGCCATACTTATAAGCCATGTTAATGTCCGTAGGTGGATGATTGAGAAGTGGGGCATTCTCATACCCCTCTTTAAGAAGATTCAAGAATGCCTTAGGACTTGTGGTCCCTAGAAAGTTCTTTTGAGGCAGGATTGTGCATTCAGAGTTGTTTTCCTGGAGAGGCCCAGAGGACATCCGTGATAAGGCATCAGCCTTACCATTTCTTGACCCAGGTCGATATGAGATAATAAAATTAAACTGGAAAAGGACAGTGACCAACGTGCTTGTCTAGAAGACAATCTATTGGCAGAACGGATGAATCCTAGATTTTTATGATCAGTGAGGACAGTCACAGGATGCTTAGCCACTTCCAACAGATGCCTCCATTCGCAAAAAGCTTCCTTAATTGCCAGCAACTCCTTATTCCCAATGTCGTAATTCTTTTCAGCTGATGACATCAAGCAAGAAAAATATGCACAGGGATGAAGCTGCATTTTTTCTCCTCTTCGCTGAGAAATGATAGCTTCCACAGCAGAGTCTGAGGCATCCACTTCCACAATAAAAGGTATCTCAGGATCTGGATGTACCAATATTGGTGCAGAAGTTAAAAGAGTCTTTAGCTTACTAAAAGCAGTCTGCGCCTCAGTTGACCATGCAAAGGGTACTCCTTTCTTTGTCAGCTGTGTAATTGGTGCTATTACTTTAGAGAAGTTTCTTATGAATTTCCTATAAAAGTTGGCAAATCCAACAAATCGTTGTATTTCCTTAACATTTCCAGGGGCAGGCCAATCCACCACTGCCTTGATCTTTTCAGGATCCATGCTGACTCCTTCTGAAGAATTGATATATCCCAAGAACTGGATCTGGGTTTGTTCAAACTCACATTTCTCCAGTTTGATGTATAGTCGGTTCATCTCTAACCTTTTGAATACAGTGCAGACATGCTTGCAATGCTCCTCCAGGTTGTCCGAAAAGATGAGAATATCATCCAGATATGTAATAACAAACTGGTCCAACAGATCTCGAAAAACATCATTGATGAAGTGCTGAAAAGTCGTGGGAGCATTGCATAGGCCAAAAGGCATAACTAGGGACTCGAAGTGTCTATATCTGGTTCTAAAGGCAGTTTTCCATTCATCTCCTTGACGTACGCGTACAAGGTTATATGCCCCCCCGTAAGTCAAGTTTTGTGAAGACTTTGGCAGAGCGGAGTCTTTCCAACATTAAAGGGAGTGGGTAACTGTTTTTAACAGTGATTTTATTCAAGCCCCTGAAATCAATGCATGGACGCAAAGTGGAGTCCTTTTTCTCAACCAAGAACAGGGCTGCCCCTGCAGGAGATGTTGAGGGTCTGATAAAGCCCTTCTCCAAATTCTTATCAAGCCACTCCCTGAGCACCTTTAATTCAGGTTCTGATAGATTGAAAAGGCGGCTGAATGGTATTTCTGCTCCTGGGAGCAGTTCAATGGGACAATCGCATGGGCGATGAGGAGGCAATTGATCAGCATTCATTTTATCACAGACATCTCAAAACTCATGGTATTGTGGAGGCCGGTTGTCATATGACTGTGTAGTTACCATATCAACGTGTGATTCCCTGATTGATAGAGAACTTGTACAACATGGTTTCCTACAATGTTCCTCGCAATGGGGGGATGTAAAATGTATTGTCCTTGCTCCCCAGTTGATGGAGGGATTATGGGTAGAAAACCTAGGAATGCCCAGGATGACAGGAAATTTAGGTGATGTAATCAGCTGAAAGCTTATGGTCTCAAAATGGTCAGCCTTAAATTGGAGTACCAGAGGAACTGTTTCATGAGTAACTGGTCCTGATGATAAAGGTGAACCATTAACCGTCTCCATATCAATAGGGTCAGATTTGTTTCTTCTGAGAATATTATAGTTGTGGGCAAACTCTATGTCCATAAAGTTTCCCCCAGCCACAGAGTCCAGCATAGCATAGCAAGGAATTTCATGGCACTCAGTGAAAAGTTTGATAGGGATGACAAAATGAGACTGTTTAGAACCAACTTTATTTTCTTCATGGATAAATGGGGAGATAGACTGGGTAATTGAATTTATGTGTTCAGGCAGTATACCATCAGTCGCAGCAATTGTTCTTTTAACTTTTTTGGGACAATTAGCTGCATAATGCCCAGAGTCCCCACAATATAAACATAAGTTCTCCAAACATCTTCTCTCTTTCTCCTGAGTAGAAATGGATTTCTTAATAGCATCTACCTGAATAAGTCCAGGTGTGTTAGAATCTGGAGAAATGTTTAGATCCTTCTGGCTGAACTGATTAACAGAGAAAGACATGCCACCATTACTTCCAAACATTCCCAAACTCTCCTTTCTCTTTTCTATAAGTCTCTGGTCAATCTGAATGTATAATTGGATGAACAGACTTGGATGAGATTGTTAGGATCCTCTTCAGAGAGCCCTTGCCGAAACTGACTCTTTTGCGCTGCTGGTTTCCAGGTGACATCTGAGATCCATCATCAGAATTCAGCTGTATACTCAGCAACAGAGTGTTTACCCTGCCGCAAACTATGCAGCTTTGCTTCAGCGGTAGCGCAGTGGTTGGAATCATCAAAGACCTGGTTCATTGCAGTCACAAAAGTCTCAAAATTGTTGCGCTGTCTTGTTCTATATAAGGAGAGGCCTAAGCTAGGGAGGTTTATAACAAACAATACATTCTGTTTCTCAGAATTAAATGCAGCAGGTTGCATCTGGAAATAAATGCAGCATTGGTTAAGAAAACCTCTGTAAAAGCGGAAGTCTCAATTGAACTTGAGTGGCAGAGACATCGGTGTATTAGCAACATCGCGGGAACATAAGTCTAGCAATCGTCTCTGCAGAGCATGGATTTCTTCCTGTTGCTCCTTTACTACACTTTGCAGTTCGCAAAATTTTTCTTGGTAGGTAACACCAAACTCTTGCAGCTCTGAAATTTGCTGCCTGAAAGGAGCCATGGCATTTGCTATAGCGACCTCCATGTCTAGGCCAGATTATTCTGTTATGGTGTGAGGTCAGGTTCAGAGACCAGTAGCTATAGCAGCAGACCAACCAAAAGGATGGGTAAACAAGCAGGTCACCCTGGGAAATGACGCAGGCTCACCTGAGGTGCAGGGTCTAAGCACTAGCCCGTATTCACCAGAGCTCCTGATGGTGGAGATGGATTTTGCTGAGTGTTAGTACCAGGTTGCAGTTCTCAGGATCACCCCACCAGGAAGTGAGCAAGCCAGAATCCAGTAGCAGATATGGCAGGTAGGGATCTAGCAGAAGCGTAATCAGTAAACAAGCCAAGGGTCGGTAACAAGCGGTAGCAGTTTGGGATGAGGCAGAATCGTAGTCAAGGGACAAGCCAAAGGTCGGTAGCGAAGGTATGGAAGGCAGCAGGAGAGACAAAGGAAGATACTAGCTGGGGAAGGCACAATAATCTTGCAAACAGGAAGTGCAGAGACATGGCTTAAATCAGGAAGTTCATGGGAGGAGCAAGGAGTTCAAGGTTCATCAAAAAACAAGGCACAATGCAGGACTGTCCAATAGATCAGGCAGAGTGTTATCCAGCATCCCAGGTAGATCAGTGAGAATAGTTACTGCCTGACACAGTAGAGGTCCCAGGTAGAGGTCTAGGCCCTGACACCAACTCTGGGCATCTTTAAAAATTAAAATAGACCCCCTGTGACTAAAAAAGTGATTCTAAAGACTCAAGGTTTTTTACCTTCATGTATCCTATGCATGAAGGTAAAAAACCTTCTGTGTGCAGTAGCCACCACAGCCTCCCCCCCAATCCTTACCTGAGCACCCTTCGATCCAGAGATGTTCTCAACAGCCTCTGCTGTCTGGGGATTCTTCCTCCTCATTGGCTGAGACAGCAGTGGGAGCTCATTGGCTCCTGCTGCTGTCAATCACAGCCAGTGAGCTAATGAGGAGAGAGCCGGGGGGCAGGGCTAAGCCGTGGCTCTATGTGGCTTATGGATGCATAGAGCAGCGGCTCAGGAGTGAGCATGCAGCAGTGCCCCCAGAGCAAGCAGCTTTCCCCGAGGGCACTGCTTGAGGGGGAGGAGCACCGGCATGGACCAAAATTACTGCACAGAGCAGGTAAGTATAGACATGTTTGTTATATAAAAAAAAAAAGCTTTAGCGTCACTTTAAAACCAGAGCTGTCCCCCGCACTACTTCTTTTTTACCACAAGATTTCTTTCAGTCTGAATAATGCCCAGTGACAACTGAGGTGAGGATACATTGTGAATTCACAGCTTCATGAGCCCGCCCATGTGGTAGAGTCACCCCCACCCCTAATGGTGCTGGGACTGGTTCTGGCATCATCACATCCACACAGCTCTCTGCATCATTGAGGAACACTCACCACAGATAGATACTGTGCATCACATGACTTGTCTTGAAGACATCTAAAAAAAAAGGTAAGTATAAATTAGAAAATAAATCTGTAGGAGGGTTTAAATGGGAGGCAGTGGGCTGACCCCAGAGTTGGCCTTTAAACTGACCATAACAATTGAAAGTGTTAACATAATATATCTTTATATACAGGTAATACCATTTTAATGATGTGTATTTAAATGACCTGCAGAGTGTTATTTTTTTTAAGTGGAGTTTCACTTTAGGATCAAATGCTATAGGTATATACACCTGCTGTATACAGCATCCTTTGAGTTTATTACTTTGCATACTATTACTCATGCACACAGGTGCACGGAGACAGAAAAGGATAGTTTGCTGAAATGAAAAATACGGTAAATACAGCCTTATGTAGAATACATTTTTTTACCGTGTTGGGTAGGCGAGGTTGAACATTCAGTAGAAAGCTAGATGGATATGAAGTGAAATGTTGCACAATATATATTTGAACTTGGATTAGAAAGGTCTTGTTGATGGAGTTCATATGAAAACCACTCAGAGTCCAAAGTGCTTATGCAAAACCATTAATCTCAAATGTGTCTAAACACTATGCTGGAGACAGGCAGCAATTTATAACTCTCCTTGACAGACAAATAGCCAGGACAGCTCTATCATTTAACTCCTGTGATTTTCCTTGTAGACAACACAACATTAAGGTTTTTACACTGTTTGTATGGCAAACCTACAATATTTTTTTTCAATACAGTAAAACAGTTTCAACACAATAGAACAGTAAGAAAACTGTAAAAATAATGTTTTTTTTAACCCCTTCACGCCTAAGGGTAAAACAAATCTAAATGCCTAAGCACAATTTTGAAATGTTGACATGTGTTAGTAAAACCGTACATATCATCACAACTACTTTGTACATCCAGGTGGATTATACCGCTTTTTTTTTCAGGACAAATTGGGCTTTCATTTGGTGGTAAATGGTAATGGATATCTCCTGATTTTTTTTTTATTATCAAAGGAAAAGTGGCCCAAAATAGTAAAAAAAAAAAATCATTTTTTTTATTTAGCTGTATGTTTCTTGTTTCTACCATAACCTACCACCACAGAACAACCCAAAATAAATTTTCCAGCTCTTGACGATCACAGCAATACCATACATGTGTATGTTATTTGTTGTTTGTACCTGTAGCGCAGCCCAGAAACAATAGTGCGCATTTTGTTTTCGTCTTTTATTTTTTTTTTACCTAAAACACACTGACACTGACATTGACACTAACTGACACTGATACCAATTTTTTTTAAATCCTGACCTTTGACCCTGACCTTTTGACCTTGACCTTTGACACTGACCTTGACCCAAACAATAACCCTTGCACTGAACTAGATCAAACCTTGATCTAGGTATTTTTTCTTTATTTTTTATTTTATTTTTTAATATTTATTTATTTATCTTTTTTTTACTTTTTTTTTTTTAAACCAACATTTTTTTTCTCTCTATGCCAGGAGTTAGAGAGATACAATGTATCTCTCTTCTCCATTCATAGAGAGAGAAAAAAACAAGGGGGCCGGGCTGCACAGTGACTGATCACTGTGATAGCCAATCAGAGGCTATCACAGCAATCATGTGACCAGGAATCGGGAGTCCCGGGTCCCGATCATAAGAACGGGACACAGGGCTCTCAGTGACACTGCGGTTTTTGTGCTAGGAGCGAGCCGTGCGGCGCGCTCCCAGCACAAAGACAGGTACGCAAATATTTGACCCCACGGAAAAAAGCCCAGTTCCGTGAGGCCGCATATTTGTGTGAAGTCGGCATCAAGGGGTTAACATTGCAAAAAGCTTAGCTGGTGGCACAGAGTGAGTCAAATCTAGTGCATGTTTCATGAATTAGACCAAACAAAAAGTGTAGCATATCTGTAATAGAGATCTGCCCATTTTGGCCTGCATTTAGGCAATTCAGGCAGATCAGGTGGAATACCAAACAATGCATTTACATTTTACTGCTATTCAGAAACTTGAGCCTCATCTTTTTAAAACTGTAAAAAACTGTACTCTACATAACACCATGTTTATTTTTTTTATTTCCACAAACTATATTTTTCTGTGTTTTATTGTGCACCTTTGTGCATGTATAATAGCTAGCTTCTAGCTTCCTAGCCACTGCAGTACTATCCTGTAATGCCCCTTCATTACCAGTCCAATTTTTCCAGTTTTCAGTGCTGTGATAATTTGACTAACAAATGCATAGTCATACAACACTCTACACAATTAATTATATATATATATTGTTATAGATAGAGCATGCTTTTGGCAGAAATTATCAGTTATAATTTATTTATTTTTAACTATGTAAAGAGAAAAAGGCCAAGCATTAAAAAAACAACTCCCCCCCCCCAAAAAAAAGCAACAAAACAAAAACGTTCTTCTTACTTTCTGTTATAAAACATGTAAAAAAAAATGCCAGGACAATGCATCCCCTCCCTTTTAAAAAAACAAAATCCTTTTTTGGTGTGTAGCCATCATATTATACCACAAGTTTTGGAAATAAAGGAACATGTTGGTATTGAGGGAGATAAACCATGGACCTTGGTAAAGGTGCACTAGATACTGTATATTAAATGAACAGGTCATACATAGGGGTGGGGGGTAGAGGTTAAGAAGTTGATGAGATGGCAGCTCTGTTCAGTGTCATTAACGGGCACACTGGCTGGATGGTTATTTTTTTCAGTGCCCTTTATCATTAATGTTTCAGAAATAAATGTCCACCACTTTGCTGTCCAAAATCATAAGGTGGGACATTTATTATGATTATAGTGGTTGTAATATACTTACTTGCTCTTTGCAATGTTATTGCACAGAGCAGCCCAGAACCTTCTCTTCTGGGGTCCCCTGCTAGCGTACATGGCTCTTCCTCTTCTCCATGTGCCTCCATAGAAAACTGCATCCTTGCACACTTGCAGGCTCGCTCTCGAGTTAGGAGGTGGTGTGCTTCCATTGAAACACACAGCTCAGATAAGCCCCACCCCCCACTTTCTGTTCACAGGATTGCTGTCTCTGAGACTGTGAGGTGAGAGAGAGAGAGATCAGCACCGCTGCAGATGGGCACATCACTGAATGGAGATAGGGTTCAATTAAATATAACGGGAGGTGAGGGAGTTATGCAACTCATGGGACTATTTTTACCTTATTGCAGGGAATGCATTATAATAAAAGATGTGTAGCCTTTAGAACAAATTTAAAGAAAACTTGGACTGAGATATATTTGGAAGCATATTTAGAAAGCTATTGCCTGACTTTCTGACTATTGCTGGTCTAATAGTTATCTTTCTATTGAACCATTGACCTGGAACATGTATGAAGAATGTGAGTTATTCATACATGTGCTTCATGGTTATTCAGGGTCATTGACTTAAAGCACTAAAGCTAAAGATGGCCAACTTAGAAGGAATTTTCAGGAGAAAGAAGTTCCCTTATTATGTGATATTGTAAACTAGGGGTGGGGCTGAGCATACTTTTAAAAACTAAAATTTAAACTGATTGGGTCCATTTTCGAAATATGTCCACTTTTTCCAATTTTAACACCGTATCATACATGTGTATAAATTAGTATATTGTTCAGTCTTTGTTCTTAACCACAGCACAAATACAGAGCATACTCTTCTACTAAAACAAAGTAGATACTTTTCTGGTCTGAAAGCTGTTGCAATCAATCACTATGACGAATGGGCTCCACCCTGCAGTGACACTCAGAGATGGGTACCGCAGTAACTGCTGCATAGGGGTTTATCCATTCAAAGATATTTGTATGAGTGTTATTCCTGTTCTGTACTTTACCTATATCAGGTCTCAGTAATCTGTATACCTCCAAATACTGAAGAACTACAAGTTCTAGAAAGTCTCTCTATCTGGTGCTGGAACTCTTTGTTCCCATAATATAAAGTTCACAGGTTGCTATGCCTTTTTTTGTCATTATTACAGAATTCTGCATTATTCATTTAGAAAGCATTTTTGAACATTGCTGAAATTTTGTCTTTTTTATCTTGCTGTTAATAGAGCATCTCAGCACATAGTTACAGCGTAAACATTTTTTTTTTGGTGTAATGTGTTTTTGTATTAGGAACTGTCTAGTTTACATCATTTAGCTAATTCCCTCTGTCTGTGATGCTCAATTCAGCAAACCTCTCTCATTCTGACTGTATTTTATCCCTGTGGTGCTTATTTATAATCTGAGGTCTTTGCTCAGTGCACTTCTCTAGGTCCATTTGTGTTTTGCAGACTCCTCATCGAATGCCTTTTATAATGTGAACACTCAGCAGTTGGTCGACAAATCAAAGGCATTGTGTTCAGTATCTGAAATTTTTTAGGGCTCTGGTGTCAGCTCCAGAAATACCTCCTGATGATGGTTGTCACTGGGGGCGAATGAAGCCTTCTCATACAGAACTGTCTTCAGAAATCAGCCATATCTGATGGTTCCTTTGAATCAAAAGAGATAGTATGGCAGCATACAGCATGCCTAGTTCTTATGGTGGACTTTGTTGTTGAAAGAAGTGGAGTAAGGATAGGGACAAGAATGAGAATCCCAGTGGGGACCCCAAACTGCTTTCAGATATTATTAACCTTTTTTGTGGCTTGGCTCTTTTTTTTTTGCTGAAATCTCCTATCAAGTGTAAATGAAATGTATATCTAAAACACGAGTTGTTGCTTTATGAAGCTTCATTCTGTAGTAAGTTTAGTACCGTGACAGAGCTTAATGCATTTTGAAATTGTGTGTCCTGTTTCTCGACCCCTGGTGACCGATAAGTCTGTCTGTGTGACAGATGCAGAATATATACATGTCGAAAAAAAAGTTTGTTCAATAGTATTGTAGTATTAGAAATTTAGTGATTCTGTCACTACTTGCTTTTGTCTTAAATACCTACTTATGAATACTAATGCATCTTGCTTTTGGTTGATTTTAACTACATTAATATTCCCTCTACAGGATTTCAAGTTGAACAGGACAATCTTTTTAACCACCTGACCAGTAAAGCCCCCCCCCCCACTTTTTCTTTTTTCTAATATGCAGTCATATCACCTGCTTGCCTTTCACTGTAGCATGGCACCTGCCAGCTCTCCTCTCACACTGTTGATCATGATGTTGATTTTTGTCACCCAGTGCTTATGATATAAATGACAGTGACATAAATTGTCACCTTTGAAGACTGTCAAGGTCCTACCTTTTCCCTGAGGTTATGTTACTCCATGTGCTGGCGTCCATCTTGGATTCTGCTGTGCATGATGGGAATCCTTTTTATGCCTTCAGGTCTCTGAGGTCCACCCCCCAGAGGGGCGTGGCTGATGACATATAAGCCTGTGGCCCGCACATGCTCTTTGCACTTGTGTCTTGTGTCTTTGTGTTACTATTACTCTGTTCTGACTCTTGTGACTCTCCTGGTATTCTGATTCGGCTTGTGACTTGACTATTCTTTGTATTCTCCTTTGATCTGACCCTCTGTTGCTGAACCCGGCTTGTGACCTGTGATTCTCGTCTGCTGTCCTGTACTGTTTTGTCCTGTTGTTGTTGACCCCGGCTTGTCTGACTACTCTTTTGTTTCTTCCACCAGCTACACGCCATTGGCGGCGGCCATTACCGCAGCTGAGGTGTCTCGGGGGCCGCGACCTGGTTCCTGGCTGTGTCAAGTCCATCCCCACCATCAGGGGCCCTGGTGAAGGGCAGCCTGGGACTTAGACTCCGCGCCCTGAGGGACTTTGGTCTGTGGGTGGTGGTTGTCGTCAGCCATTGTTAGGCCTGCCTGTCCGTTCCTCGGCCCCTGCCCTGACAAAGACCCTATGAAAGTACCGTATGGGACATGATTCTCAAGTTGTTTTATGATTTGGTTTTATGTTATACAAAAATGTCAGAAATGTTGGGACTGTGCTAACTGACAGATTGATGTGTCATCTGCATTGCTGGTAAGGCTCTGTTATTTAACACTGAAGGCCAATATCTGCTGTGGGTACAAAGAGAGAAAGAGGGAGCCCCCCTTGTTGTCCTGACACTAGCGATTGTTTTAAAAAGCCTTATTTTAATGTGCCCCGTTCATATACCATACATGTGTAGTGGTGTACAGAAAAACACAAAGATATGGTGGGAGCAGGGGCAGACTGACTATTTAGGATCTCGGGCACTGCCTGAGGGCCCGGGGTCAATAAGGGGCCCCATAAGATTCCCCTGGTACCTTTCATAGGCTTTTTTGGGTGAGGTTTGAGTGTGAGTGAGAACACAGGGGCCCCATGATTTCCTACTGCCCGGGGGCCCCATGAGTTGTCAGTCCACCCCTGGGTGGGAGCAAGCCCTTAATTATTAAAATAAAGTGCAAACAAAGCAGAAACCTATATGGACCTCAGATCTTCCCACACAGAAGAAAAATATATTTGAAATATATTTTTTAAATATTCTTCCCAAATACTGTATATTGCCATATATTTGAAATGCTACAATTTTGGCCATATTCAATATATTTAAAAAAAAAAAAAAAAAATATATATATATATATATATATATATATATATATATACAGTATATATATATACTGCATGTTGATATGTGATTTTATTACACAATATATGAAAAATATTTTTAGAGAAGAAGGGCTTATGATGGAAAAGATGTACAAAAGAGTAAAACAGCATCAATAGGGAAAGCTGTAAATTTTGATTAAGAAGTTTCTCTCACTCTCTGGACCACAATAAATAGCATTGATGATGGGTTATAACTCTCTGTAACAAGTCATGCCTCAAATGTTTTTTAAAATATATTCTTCAGATTTTTTTTAACATATAAAAAAGTAATTTTAACATATATTTTTACATATATTTGTAAATGCATTGCAAAAATGTAGATTTGTATTTTTAAAGACATACAGTATATTTGAAAAGTATTTTTAGAAATATTTTTCATATATTTTGTAATAAAAACGCATTTCAACATGCAGTGTATATTTATATATATATATATATATATATATATATATATATTTTACATTTATTGGATATGGCCAAAATTGTAGCATTTCACATATATGGCAATATATTTGGGAAGGATATTTTTAAAGTATATTTAAAATATATTTTTCTTACATATGGGTTAACTGTGCAGTATTTTCTAAAGTAAAAAATGTTGAGGCATGCCTTGTTACAGAGAGTTATAACCCATCATCAATGCTATTTAATGTGGTCCACAGAGTGAGAGAAACTTCTTAATCAAAATATACAGCTTTGCCTATTGGTGCTGTTTTTCTCTTTTGTACATCTTTTCCATCATACGCTCTTCTTCTCTGTAATCAAAACAGCTAACTATACAGTTTCTGTACAAGCTTCAGTTAAAGAGATCGCCTCACTCTTTTCATTTAGGGTAAATTGACAGACCAGCCATCTACTCACTTAAACTGACCTCTGATGCACTCCCTTAAGGCTAGGTTCACATTATTGTGGTTTATCAGTGGCCACATTTGCATAAGCACAGCAGCCTATTTATTTGCATGGGTTATTGAATCTATGGGAAACAAGTTAAAATGTCCTTGCACCCTTCCTGAAACTGCAGTTGCATGGAAATTACATGATGCTTTGCCTTTCTGTGCACAGGAAAATGCACCACTATTTCCAATGTATGGGGGTGTCATAAGAGTTAATGGAACCATCACGGGTCTACAAAACAGGTGTGTTTTTGCTGCAGGTGCGGGATGTGATTTACATGCAGTTCTGCACCCTAAAGGTCCATTGTTTATTTGCTTCAAAATAACTAGTGCTTCTAGATACAGAGGAGCATGTGACCTCCTCCCATGATGCAGTGCTCTGGCCTAGCTGTAAAATGCCATACTAATAAACTGCCATGTGAACAGGAGGATGATGTTATTAACCCTGTTCAAGCCCTACGACAATCTGAATTGAAGTTTACAGCCCTGTAGAAAAAAAACAGATGGTGATAACAATTTTTTATGTCTCTATAATATCATCGTCTTCAAGGCATTTGTTTTGGTTATGGGAAAGAGTGGTAGAGCCCAGGAATCATGGGAGTGGCACACTGTCAGCACTGTAAAAATAATCAGGCAGCTATACAGCTGCTCAGATCACTTTTACATCAAAGCCAGGAGCTGGCTGAACAAAACAGATACAAGCTCATGGCTGCTACTGCAGCCGTGCTCTTGTTTTAAATGCTTCAGATCCTGGATGTGCTACATAAGTCCAGAGAGCTGAAGTAGTTAAAGCTTCTATATAACAGTAATGCACAGGTTAAACAGATATTTCTCCCTAAAGTGGAAGTTATGCTTTAAGCCCTTCTCCCCCTCTGCTCTTCTATTTTTGGCACTTTTTTTGGGGGGGGAGGGTACCTAGTTTTGACAGGTACCTGCTCCCACCTCTGGTCAGATCACGATAATTCCACTGGACATTCTTTCCCCCCTGCCTGCCCACAACCTTCTAGGACACATCATAGGTACCAGAATTCTGCGGGACCATTCACAATGCATAGCACGGCTTGCTCATGTGCGTTGGGAAGCCAGCTATAAAGCCGCAAGGATTCATAGCTGGCTTCCTCCACAGTAAACAAGCCAGTGCCAGGAATCCAAAGACTGGTGAAGTGAGGGTGAGGACGGCGCTGAATTCCTGTAAAGGTGAGGTTCGTTTTATTAAAAGTCAACAGCTACAGTATTTGTTGCTGCTGACTTTTCATTTATTTTTTCCAAACTTCTTCATTTTCCCATGCACTGCAGTGTCTAGCTCTCAGATTCATGAAGTTTCTCTGCTCACAGGATTTAAATGACTGCGGCAGGAGCAAATGGCTCCCACTGCTGCTGGGACTCCTGTGAGAACAGGGGAGAGAAAAGCAGCACCGCTGCAGCTGAGCATAGCGCTGAATCAAGTTTGTGCTCAGGTAAGTATTTTGGGGGGGGGGAGTTGACATTAAAAGGTTTTTTACATTAATGCAGAGAATGCATTAAGGTAAAAAAACTTTTTACCTGTATAACCACTTTAATAAAGTTTGTCCTAAAGTTTTGTGATCTAGGTCCTTTTGTTCCACTTAAAATATAATGGTATGCAATAAAAGGAAAGATGATTCTCATTCAAACTAGGGAACAAAGAAGGGCTACAGTGGGCGGCCTTAAATCTAACATTATTTAGCTTAATGGAAGTATAATAAGATCTTAAGCTTATTATTAGGTTTTGCTTAAAAACTGCCAAAATTTCTAACCTACTTCATTTTTAAATGAACAAATATATCACACAGATAATGTTGCCATTGCTAAGAGACGTTAATTGGGATGGCTGTGATGCATGCAGAAAGAGTAAGATATTATTCTGACCACAAATGAAAAATAATGAGTCTTAATCTAATACAATTCACTAGGCATATGTTCCTTTACATTATTATCAAAATTGCAGCTCTTTTGCGTTTTAAATGAATCTTTAGAATATTTCAGAACATTTTGGATTTCTGCAAAACTTTATCAGACCTGGTTTGGTGATTTGTGTTTGAAATTATTACCATTATTTCTAATAATATTATATTCCTTTGATTTATAATGTGCTAGCATGCAAAAAGTGCTGCACAATTAAAGGTAAATACAGTTGCAAGAAAAGTATGTGAACCCCTGGGGATTACGTGGAGTTTTGCATGAATTGGGCATAAAATGTGCTCTGAACGTCATCTAAGTCACAACAATAGAAGAACACAGTCTGCTGAACATAATACTGCACAAACATTAGATGTTGCCATGGTTTAATTGCACATAACATGTAAACATTGACAGTGCAGGGAGGAAAAAGTATGTGAGGCCCTAGCTTAATGACTTCTCCCAGAGCTAATTGGAGCCAGAAGTGAGCCAACCTTGACTCCAATCAGTGTGATGATATTGGATGTGTTGCTGACAGCTGTCCTGCCCTTAAAAAACACACACCTGTTTTGGGTTTACTGGTTTCAAAAAGCGCTGTCTGATGTGAACCATGCCTTGCAGAAAAGAGCTCTCAGAAGACCTACGATCAAGAATTGTTGACTCGCATGAAGCTGGAAAGGGTTACAAAAGTATCTTCAAAAGCCTTGATGTTCATGTGTCCACGGTAAGACAGACTGTCTACATATGGAGAAAGTTTAGCACTGTTGCTACTCTCCCTAGGCGTGGTCGTCCTGTAAAAATGACTGCAAGAGCACAGCGCAGAATGCTGTATGAGGTAAAGAAGAATCCCAGAGTGTCAGCTAAAGACCTACAGAAATCTCTGGCACATGCTAACATTTTTGTTGACACATCTACAATAAGGAAAACATTAAACAAGAATGTTTGGAGAAAAAAAGGCACAGCACATCAACATCAAAACCTCATCCCCACTGTAAAACATGGCGGAGGGAGCATCATGGTTTGGGGCTGCTTTGCTGCCTCAGGGCCTGGACGGATTGTTGTCATTGATGGGAAAATGAATTCCAGAGTTTATCAAGACATTTTGCAGGAAAACGTACGACCATCTGTCCGCCAACTGAAGCTCCGCAGAGGATGGGTGATGCAACAGGACAATGACCCAAAGCATACAAGTAATTCAACAAAACAATGGCTGCAACAGCACAGAATACGCCTTCAGGAGTGGCCCAGTCAGAGTCCTGACCTCAACCCGATT
Organism: Staurois parvus; assembly: GCF_062004578.1. Lineage (NCBI taxonomy): Eukaryota > Metazoa > Chordata > Amphibia > Anura > Ranidae > Staurois > Staurois parvus. The sequence goes on from NW_028317876.1 coordinate 11,592,725, forward strand.
GAAATGCTGTGGCATGACCTTAAGAGAGCGATTCACACCAGACATCCCAAGAATATTGCTACACTGAAACAGTTTTGTGAAGAGGAGTGGTCCAAAATTACTCCAGATCGTTGTGCAGGTCTGATCTGCAACTACAGGAAATGTTTGGTTGAGGTTATTGCTGCCAAAGGAGGGTCAACCAGTTATTAAGTCCAAAGGTTCACATACGTTTTCCTCCCTGCACTGTGAATGTTTACATGTTATGTGCAATTAAACCATGGCATCGTCTAATGTTTGTGTAGTATTATGTTCACCAGACTGTGTTCTTCTATTGTTGTGACTTAGATGACGTTCAGAGCACATTTATGCCCAATTCATGCAAAACTCCATGTAATCCCAAGGGGTTTACATACTTTTTCTTGCAACTGTACAAACCTATCTACAATATAGGGGTGTAAATACCTACCATGAAACAAATGTGTTTGAAAAGGTAATTACTTAGCAAGTAGTGTTAAACTTTAAAGTACATGTTTATTCCTCCAGCCCTCCTCTCCAGCCCTCTCAACACTCAGATTATGGTTCCCACTTCATCGGCTCTATACTTAACTCCCTTCAACAACTAGATATTTTTGTGGCTTCTCAAAATGTCTGCAACCTGGCTGGTAAAAAATCTAGTGCCTGGTCACTGCGCCTGTGCATTTACTGTACGTCTTATGGATTTAAAAGGGATACTGTCTGGCACTAGATACTGGCCTGGCTGCAGACATCATCGGAAGCTACAACCGTTGGAGGAGTAGAGAGCTGCTGAAGGTGGATCTAAAGATGTGGGGAGGGCTGAGAGAATTTTCATTTAAACAGGAGTGGTGTATAATAATCCTGAAAAAGATCATTAAAGATACTTCCCTTTTGTTTAAGGAATATGTAAATCCTCACTTTATAAAACAACCCATTCAGTTTAAAATAGAAATGAAAAGCAACACATTGATGTGTACATACTGTATAAAAAATATTACAAATACCTTTTTTATATTATACATTTATTATATAACATTTATAATTTAACTTATCACATACTCTCTGTTCTCAGCTGCATATAGAGCTGGGAATGGAGAAACAGCATTACACTGATCTTTCCAGTGAATAGCTATGGAGTGGGGGCATGTCAGCACAAACCTGTGCTCTCATCCCAAGTGTGGTCAGTTTTTTAATAGGGAAGCAGTGGGACTGGCAGGAACATCAGGGATTTCACCTAAAGGGAGCAATACAACGAGAACATGATACTTTTCCATACAAGTACATAGTACAGCAGGCACATATCAGGAATATGAAATGTTGAGTTTACATATTCTGTAAGTTGTGGACTGCTTAAGGGACACTGGAGGGTTATACAGTCAGGAGGGATATTTGAGGGAGATGCCATCAGCCCAGAGAGCTGAAGTGTGTTGTATAGGAAGCAGACAAGTTAGAGCTGTATAATAATAGAAATTCTGGAATTCTTTAAGGTGGCTGTTTGACAGTTATGTGTGACATGTTCCCCCTCTGCTGGCAAGTGAACCTTTAGTTGCAAACGTGTATCTGTGTAGAAGCATAGCTGCTATACATTTCTGTTTTTTTATTTCTGCTGAAAACCTTTTTATGTTAAGTTGTGCATTGCCGAGAGAAAGCTACTGCTGAGTTGCAAAATAAGTGGGGTTTTATTTAAGTGAAAACCAAGTGTGGTGATCTTGATTCCTCCTGAATATCATAGTAGGTAGACAAGCTGGTATGATCTGACTGCCCTCTGCCAATAAATTTTCTAATCACTCTAAAAACATGCAAAGTGCTGTGCCAAGCTTGCAAATTTACTTCAGTGAGCAGGAATCAGGAAGGAGGAGCAAAATAAGTGGGGTTTTATTTACGTGAAAGCCAAGTGTGGTGATCTTGATTCCTCCTGAATATCATAGTAGGTAGACAAGCTGGTATGATCTGACTGCCCTCTGCCAATAAATTTTATAATCACTCTAAAAACATGCAAAATGCTGTGCCAAGCTTGCAAGTTTACTTCAATGAGCAGGAATCAGGAAGGAGGAGCAAAATAGGTGGGGTTTTATTTAAGTGAAAGCCATGTGCGGTGATCTTGATTCCTCCTGAATATCACAGTAGGTAGACAAGCTGGTATGATCTGACTGCCCTCTGCTAATACATCTTCTAAGCACTCTCTAAACATGCAATCTGCTGTGCCAAGCTTGCAAGTTTACTTCAATGAGCAGGAATAAGGAAGGAGTGACTGCAGGAAAGAGGACAAGGCCACAACTACGTAGATTGTTAGGGGTGAATTTCAGTGATTTGGGCAGGTTATGTAGCTCCTGCCTTCAACAGAAGTCAACTGAGAGTTTTTCTGACACCCACAGACACAATAAAGTCACTAGATTTGTCCACTTTCCGTGTCTGTCGTGCTTCTAAATCTGTATACCTAATTTAATAAAGTGGTAGACATTGAACAGGTGGGTTTTCAATGACTTTCAAAGGCCACCATGCTGGAAAGGAATAATGTGAACCAAAGAACTCATTAATAAAGAAAAGTTTTTGACAGATAAATTAGCTTGTCAATGGAGGGACATAAAATATTCATATTTGTTTATCTCTCTCTATTTCTCCCAATATCAGATGGTAAATGCTCATGCTAAAAATCTGATTGGATTATGATCATATCTGACATTTACAGCCTTAAAGAGAAGCTATACTCTGAAACGTGTGCCCAAAAAAGCAGGTGGTGGGTGAAGAACTAGTCACCAGTATGTCTTTAGCATGTCTTGATCTGCAATGTGTCTCTGCATGAAGGTGGATATCTTGGTAGAGGAGCACAGTTTTGGATCCAGCTGATTTTAATTAACTTTCACTAGTTGTGGTAAATGTAATGCACAATCTACTGAAACACTGCATAGAATACCCTCACGCAACTGAGATAAAGCAGACTCCTAGTGCCTGAAAAAAAAGGTTACACTAATAGTGCTCTACAGTGCAATCTATCTCCTGGTGTGCAGTGTGCAATAGGTTGCTGGAAGCTAATGTAGACTGATTTCAACTACTCATACTAACAGTGTGTAACCATTTTTGACCAGTCATTGATACCTAGATAATGTTGCAATGCCCCTGTTTCAATTGTTTTTTCCAGATCAAATTAAGCAGCAGTCAACATGCATAGGCTAACTTGATAATAATGCTATGACTTAGCTGTCAACCTTAAAAAATGTTATATTGTTTTGAAGGACATGTAAGCTTTTGTTTAGTTCAATGTTTTCACTTCTATAGGCTAATGAATAGACAAAAAGCTGACATATGTACAGTTCTTAGTTTTATTTTTTTAATTTTTAATTTATTTTTAACTCTGCACTGCTTCCTTTAAACTATGTATGTCTCTGTGCAAAGTACATTGACAGGCATGTGTTCACCATGTCATAGCTGGCGTGGGGATTAAATTATGAAGAACCACACTGTTTGGTTGCAGAGCATTAGTGTAGATCAGAGCTGTTAGTGACAGCCAGGTTTGACAGCTAGCAGCCATGCACAATGTCAGCTACTACAGTGTCAAAGGGGGACACTGATATAGAGCCATAGTCTAACATTTCCTCTGCATGGGGCATTATGCAAATAAACATTATTCCACATTTTGCTGGTTGAAAGAGATTAAAGTACATTTTTAAATGAAAACACAGATGGAGTGAAATGTATTTTTATAGAAGCCTGAAGTTCAGCCTAATGTTTTCACATTTTTTCTTACTTCTTTTGGATTCTAAGTGTAAAGTTGCTGTCTTTCCTGTCACTTAATGTCATTCCAATGCCCTTCTCTTGCTATATTTTTCTTTAGTGCAGTACATAATACCAGTAACAGCATTCATTCTTTGGGAAATGAAGTTTGCAACAGATTCAATTGTAATGTTGTTTGTGAAGCTCAGAGTCTGTGCACTCTTCAAATAACAGATGTTTTTAAACTAAAGTATGTGTACAATACGAAAGACTACTAAGGTATACAATACAACAGAGCTCAAACTGATCCCTCTTTAACCAGTTTATTGAATGGTAAATACATTCTTTTAGAATGTCACAGACTATCACTTTATTGGGTTGAAGGTCAAATTCTTTTTGTAGATAAGACTGTACTATTTTAGTAAACAAATATTTGATAATTCCTCACCCAAAATACTCACATTGGCGAGGGGGGGGCTTCATGACAGGACAATTTGCATGCTAACTTAGGAGGTTTTTTAAGGCTGTGGGCTGAAATACATTTGTTTCATTCAATTGGGTTAAAGTAGATAAAGTGGATAGTAAACTGTAACTGAACTGAAAAGCCTTCTGTTTTCTAAAGTACAGTGCATCAAAAACAATTACTATTTACCATAAGTAAATAAAATACTTTCTATTTTTTTTCATCCTTTGTTGCATCTTAGTGCAACTAAGTAGGGATACGGTTTTGATATGCCTCAACCATAGGCATGTATAGATTCACCTAAGAGAATATTCCATAATGTACTGCATGACATTTGAACTATGACCATCAGGATTGGAAGGAACAACAAGGGCGGGTTTGGATAAACCAATCTCTTCTCTATAAATATATAAATTAACCTTTCTTTCTGGGTGTGGTAGTTTGGGGTTTTATTTAATTTTGAGGTATATAGACTTGTATTGTATGTTGGTGGGGCCCTTTTTTTTATCAAATTGCTTTTTTTTTGCTGCAAGTCTTACTATAACAGTCTTTTGTTTTAGTCACAGGTTTTTATTGAGTTTATTGGTTTTATTCCATGTTGGTGGGGCTCTTTTTCAAATTTAAGGTGCTTTGAGCACAGAATTTTGTTTCCGACCATATGTTCTTGGAGCTGCTTCTGTTTGTACCATATGTTCTTGGAGCTGCCTCTATTTGCAGCACTGCCTTAATTCATAATTTGAAAGAAATTTGAAATTGAAAACAAAAAGTTTAAAAATAATGTGCAGCTTAACCCCATGACAATATATTACTCACATTCATCACACCCCCCTATCCCAATACTAAAAATAAATTAGCAGCCATGTTTTGTTTATATGAAAAAGTTCATCCTTAATTGGACAGATCTGTCAGATGTGTCTCATCAGAAAATCAAAATCTTTGGGTCTACCACCATTATTGTCAGGCCTCTGAACTGCTCACCAATTACATTGCAATAGGCCAGTCACACAAGAGCATAACAGTCGACTTTGTCATGACTAAAAGAGATGCCAGGCCACTGGCACTATGGAAACCCATGACTTCATGGTGCCTAGTCGTCTCCAGCCATTGGAGATGTGGGCAACATAGTGAATAGTGGGAGGAAGCAGCTGAGAGAAGAATGTATCATGAAGCAGACCGAGAGAGTGTGTAGAGGAATAGAAAAAAAGAAACACAGCAGGTAAGTGAAAAAAAAACAGAAGGAGAATAATACAGAAAAAAATAAAGAATGATGAGAAAGCAGAAAATAAACAGTAGATAAAGACTCTATAAAAACATCAGGACTAAAAGAAATTACAGTAAAAGGTATGAAGAAAGAGGATAAAAGAAAGAAAAGGAGACATAAATAAGGAGAAGAAAAGGGAGCAGGGAGAAGAAGGCAGGAATAAGAAAAATATGATCAAGAGGGAAGGGATGTGGGTGGGCAAGGGCAAAAAAGAAAAATGGTGAACAAAAAAAGGAGAAGAAAAAGAGGGGAAAGGAATAGGGGACAAAGAAAAGACTATGGGAGAAATCAAGAAAGGGGAAAAAAGAGATATGCGACTTTAGTTATTTAGTTTACATTAACTTGTTTACGTATATTCTACTATAGTAGATCTGAGGCTTGTGAACTTAGCAAACTTTCACTTTTGCTTCCTTCATTCCTTGTTTCCCCATTGTCTGAAAGTATTTATTTTTTTATTGGCTGAACTCATTAGAAAAAAAAATAGTTCCTACCAATCAGGAATGGAGCAATGATATCATTATATCCAGACAGATTATATAAAAATCAACTTTACCTTCAAAAGTTTGATTCCCTGAGTTTTCACAGCTGCTATCTAGGGATTTATAGAGAGCTGTGACATGAGAGAGGGAACAATAAAAAGCTTACACTAACATCTAAGTACAGGTATGTACAGGGATTGTGGTGGATATCACAATAGTGTGGGAGGTGGTGGTTCACAGAAATGTCCATATTACCCTAGGAAGTCATTTAAAGTGGAGACAAATGTTGGACATAAACCTAAAAAGGATAATAAGGACTACGACTTACAAATTATGGGTGGAGCATTTTCACATACAGGTAGGCCAGCTACAGATAAAATGGGTTCTGGGAAGATGACGCATCCACTCCAAACATTAGCACAGGGAGTAGAGCCAAAACCACAGGAAACTATTTAAATGCAAACATTTTTTATCTCAAACCCTGCCAGGTACACTGAGGGGGGGAGGGCTGTTGGACCACTATGTGGTTCGAAGGAGTTCTGATCTGGATCAGTTAAGTGTCCTAAATCTATCCTCATATAACCTTACTGAAGAAGAAGAACAGGTCCTAGGCTTGGGTCTTAATTTCTGTGCAGACCTGGCTGCAGATAAATTCACGATTGTTAAGCACTTGCCTACTAGGCACTTATACCCCCTTCCTGCCCAGGTCAATTTTCAGCTTTCAGCACTGTCACACTTTGAATTACAATTGCGTGGTCATGCAACATTGTACCCATATGAAATTTTTATAGTTTTTTTCACAGAAATAGAGCTTTATTTTGGTGGTATTTAATCGCCATTGGGTGTTTTATTTTTTGCGCTATAAACAAAAAAACAAACAATTTTGAAAAAAAAGTTTTTCTTTGTTTCTATTATAACATTTTGCAAAACAGGTAATCTTTCTCCTTCATTGATGTGCATTGATGATGCTGCACTGTTGAGCACTGACAGGCATCACTGCTGGGCACTGATATGCAGCACTGATATGCAGCACTGATGGGCACTGATAGGCAGCACTGATAGGCGGCACTGATGAGCTAGCACTGATGATGCTGCACCGATATGCAGCAATCATGGGCACTGATAGATGGCACTGATGGGCACTGATGGACAGCACTGATGGGTGGCACTGACTGATGGCACTTACTGGTGGCACTGCTGGGCACTGACTGGCGGCACTGCTGGGCACTGATGGGTGGCACTGCTGGGCAGCACTGAAGAGTGGCACTGATGGGGGGCACTGCTTGGCACTGGTGGGTGGCACTGTTGGGCACAAGTGGGTGGCACTGCTGGGCACAGGAGGGTAGCACTTGTGGGTGGCACTGATGGGCACAGGTGGGTGGCATTGCCAGGTGTCACTGCTGGACACTGATCATTAGTGCCCTGATGATCAGTGCCAATCTGTTTTCTGACAATTGCCGGTTATCGGCAGTACTTTCCTCACAATTTGACAGCATGAGGAAAGTGCAGCCGATAACCAGCAACTGCATTTTCCCAGTGATCTGCTGTGTCATTGGACATAGCTGATCACGTGGTAAAAGGCTGCTGTGATTGGCCTTCTACGACATCACGTGATCAGCTGTGTCCGTAGGACACAGCAATCATTGAGATTGCCAGGTGCATGCCGCTAGGGGCACACAGGAGAATGCGTTCTGGGAGGACATCATATGACGCCCTCCCTGAACTGGACAACCGCGCTGTAGCCGTCATTTGGCTATAGCCAATGGCTGCACGGGTAGGGCATATACGTGATATATACGTGATTTTGCGCACCCCTGCTGCCCTGTAGCAGTATTTCTGCTATAGGGCGGTGGGAAAGAGGTTAAAGAATAAAAAATATAATTTTATGGATAATGGTGTGCCTCAAAAGTCCTATTCTACTATATTTTTATACGTATAGGTATGTTAGATGATATAACAAAAGGAAAATCTTGAATCACTATAATTGTAGAATGTTCTAATGTTGCCAAATAAGCAATCCTAACCAGATTTACACACAGTAAACATATGTGCCAGTGTTTCTTTTTGGTTTTCACACAAATGACATAGCATTCATCAACCAGGATTAAAAAGTGATTTGTATTTAAAAAAAAAAATATATATATATACATATATATACAGTATATCAACCGTAGATTATGAGCTTGATCTTTACTGTCTGCTTCCAAATAACAACCTCCTGCCATACAAATTCTTGTATACTCATTTTTGCTAACAAGACTCCAACCTGCTAAAATACACGAACAAACTTGAAAATAGAAATAATAAATAAGCCTATTGAAAGAAATGCATTGGGGTGAACTTGAACGGCTCTGATGTCACTTCACCGAAAGCCAGGCAAAACCACTGTGGAATGCATGCTGACTCTTGTGACAGGTGGAGGGGCTGCGATCCTTTCATTTGACTGAGCTTGATTGTCTGTGTGGAAACTTTACAGGCACCAACAAATGTGAGTGTATTGTTTGTTTTATTCATTTAAATAAAAGAAGTTTCTATGATTTTATGCGATGAGTCTCTTTCTGTCTCCTCCTTTCTACCCTGTGAGTGGAGTCTTGTAGGTCTGGGGGAGTGGAGGATTATTCCCCACAAACTAATAAGCATGTTTGACCTTTGTTTGGTTATGAAGGTCCAACTTTTCTGATGAGTTTAAGCTGTCCAGGGGGTATGCATAGGATTCTCAACACTTTTCTCAAAGTTTGTGGAACATTGAAATCTGTCACTATTTGGAAAAACATATTATTTGAACTTTTAGTTTATGGGTAAAGCACAATTTGTGGATGGTGGAATGGACACTGTGGTTTAATTGCGCTGTACTGTATTTGGATTGGTTTTTCATGTTTCTCACATTTGTACATATGTTTAGTTATTTGTATAACAGCTTGCTGACCGCATCACTTAGATGTACCTTGGCAAACTGGCTCTCCTGCGCCGAATAATGTACTTAGTATGTAATCTGGCTCTTACGGGTAGGGGGCTTGCCTGCCGCCCCAGCTGTGCTGTGATTAGACAAGCCAATCAGTGGGTCCCGGCCAATGATTGAAGGCTAGGACCTGCTGATTGGCAAAATAGAGAACAGGACAGAGCGCTGTGTATGTAAACAACACAGAACTCTTGACAGCAGGAAAGAGCCATTTTTCCCCCTGCAAAGCAGGAAATAAATCCTGGCTCATCCTTTAGTAAAAGCAGCACATAGTACACACACACAAATCACTGTTTGGGCATAGCTAACCATTTTATTGACCCTAGATTTTTTTCAATTCTTTATTTTGAGGAAGCGGTATGATATGTCTTTCCAACAATTACACATCAGGATGGGATGCAGTAAAACCTTGTACACCAAAAACACACAAACAAATACCAGGACAGTAAAAGTGCTGGGCTCCGGTGTAAACTGTATAAGATTTGTACAGTCAGCAGAGCTACTTATCTATATCCATAAAATATACCGTTCCCTCATGTTTTTCAGTTTTTTAGGGGAGAATTCAACATTAAATACCAGTAGGAAAAGTAAAGTGTGAGGAGGGATAGACAACAAGAGGGTGTGGGGGAAAAAAATAGGTGGGGGAGTGGTAGCAAAGAGGGAGATGGAGTGGGGGGGAGACCCACCCAGCCCACAGGCCTGATGTTCAGATTAACCATTTTGTCCCTCCAGGAATCATAAGGAGTATTGTGATTTCGCACCTCAGCTTATGACTGGGAGGAAAACAGTTTGGTCTTTGTATTAGGAATAAGGGGTCCATATTTTCCAATACTTTTTATTCTTGCTCTTTGAGCATCATAGTCAAATTTTCCATCTCTTGAATCTCATTGATTTGAGCAAGCCAGTGTGTTTTATTAGAGGGCATAGAATTTTTCTATAACGGATGGGATGCAGGCTTTTGCTGCATTCAGGAGATGTTTCAATGAATTTTTGTATTGTTTGTTTGAAAGGGGTGTATCATATAAGAGAAATGCTGCAGGGTTTCCTCCAAGTCCAGAAATCCCTCAACTTGGGGCGCTCCCAAAAAATGTAAAGTAAAGCCCCTACAGAATTCATGTACTGCTAGCAAGTATTCGGGACCTGAGGAAACACACCATGTAGCGACTCTGGTGTCCTGTTCCATCTGGTAAGACGTTTGTACACTCCCTCCTGGTACCTACTGGCCAATGAGGCCTTATAGGCAAAGAGCAAAGTTCTGTCTGTTTCCTTCTGTTTTTGAGAGAAAGTTGTGTTTAGGTTCCATTCCCAGTATTATAGGAAGAGGAGAGTTTTATGGTGCATGCAAAGCTATCAGGGAGGCATATAGATGAGAAAGCAAATTCCGTAGGGTTCTCCTGCCAGACATGTATGCTTGAATGAGGATGGTTCCTGCAAGGTGCAAAACTCTTGGCAGAGAGAGAGTGCAAGTATGCACTCAGTTGTGCCCTCCTGAGAAAATCTATATTAAATTAGAAGGCCTCTATCTCATTAGTCGACATCAGGTGATGGTTTCTGGAAAAGTGTAACAGACCTTTCTGTCAAAGAGAATTGAAGCATGGGTCCTGATTCCGAGGCTGAAACCCAGTTGTGCCTATTATAGGTGTCATAGGGCTTCGCTATAAGAAGATAGTGTGGTTTTGAAAACTGCCTTGGTTACCTGAAGAGAGGCACCCACTAGTGCATGTTTTCTAATTAGTGTTAGTAGAGGGTCAGTCAGGTGCCATGGGAAATCAGTCAGGGGCAGATCGATAGATATCTGTTCCAGATGCACCCATAACTTTGCCTCTTGTGTAACGCACCAGTCGACCACCCTTGCTAGGTGTGAAGATTCCGGGTATTTAACAGGATTGGGGAATCCCACTCCTTCCCTAGCCTTGGGTAGGGAAATAATGGATCTCAGGATTTGTGTCGGTTTGCCTGCCTAAACAAAGTTAAGAAAAAGAGGAAAGCAACCCCTTTAAAAATTTGGATGGGAGTTTTAGCGAAAGGGCTTGAAGTCGATTAAGCCTGGGCATAATATTAATTTTTATTAAGGTAATATGTCCGCACCAAGTAAATACTTCTTTGTCCCATTGTTGAATTAGATTGAATTAGATTTTCTGTGCCAGAGGGGCAAAGTTACAGTGTTACTAAACCCACAACAGCAAAATCAGTCTGTATATACAGTAAAGAATGCTCATTATACTACTCACTGTGGAACCTAATGGGTTAATCCTCTGCATTTTGTAAAAAGGTTGTTTGATCCTTTCTTTTCTGCCCCTCCTCTTGTTGAAATGACCACCTGATACAGACTGAATCCGTAGACACATACACATGCTCAGTTTGGTGTGTATTGCTAGAGAGGGTTTTTTTTTTCTTGGCAGAGTGCATATGCTCAGCACAGGGCCAATCAGCACTGTCCAGACAGAGGGTCAGGGGGTTTCACATCCTCCTAGAGCAGAAATAAAACTCCTCCTACAAGCTTTAACCAGTGCTCTGCTGAAGTCAGAAGACTGCTCTGATGAGAAAAGATATTTAGCAGTTTATATTTACTAAAATTTCTATGTTCTGTGTACTGTGGGAGACCAGATATAGTGAATGCAGGCTCCTGGGTTTATTATCACTTTCAGTTTGAATGTTCTTCTTAGGTCCCCAGGAATATTTGTTCCCAGATATCTTATATGAGATGCAGTCCACTAGAAGTGGAACTGAGATGCTATCTGCTGCTGAAAAGAGTGGTAAATAGGAATACCCAGGGCTTCCAATTTAGAGTAATTTATCTTAAAATTTGAAAGCGGCAAAGTTTTTCAGCAGGGATGGCAAAGACATGGCTGGGGAGGTCACAAAAAAGATCAGATCATCAGCTTAGGAGACCAGTTTGTGTTCTGCTCCTTTAACCTCCCTGGCGCTCTGATAATGTCAATATTTCTGTGCTCAAAGCGGTACATTGTTTTCAATGGAAATATGTTCTTTTTTAATTGCAGGCCTGTAATTCTTAGGAATAACTCACTGAAATCTGCCCGAACAAGAGTCTAGTAAACATGCCGGGTATGTTAAAATTTGAAACATTAAATCATAAATTATAATATAATAAATAATCATAAAAAATAATAATATAATAATAAATTTAATTCAATAATGTAATCAAACCAAAAACACTGAAATTTGAAATAGAGCGCCAAGTTCGCACATCTCTGAGCTCAGTCGCAAAATCGTTTTCAGTGTCTGATGATGAATTTACCCACGAATCGCTATCGCTCATTTCTGCAAGTGGTTCTAATTCACGATTGCTGTTCTCTAGCTGGTCTAAAACCGCTTTTGACCTAAAGGGACGCTTTTTGGATGCCATGGACGTTTCTCAGTTTCTAGGCAAAAAGAACGGTAAAAATGCAGGGAGGGCTGGACAAAGCACTCCGGACAAAATGTATGTGAAATCGTTTGATACATTGATGTAATACTATCAGATTTCAGTGTATTGAGTGAATGTCAAATTTTTTAAATTCCCGCCGGTTCCGTCCTCCGTATGTCCCGTACAACCCGATGCTCGCAGGGAATGGAACCCGGAAGACGGTTGCTGGCCACGGCCAGAGGACCTGGTCAGGGATGCTGCAGGGGGGATATCGCGGGAGCGCAGGACAAGGTAAGTGCTGGAGGGAATCCCTGAGCAACGCTGCAGTGTAATCCCGAGTGTAGCTCGGGGTTACCGCTTCTGGTACTTAAAGTTAACCCCGAGCTACACTCGGGAATACAGTCAGGGGGGTTAACAGAGATGCCCCTAATATCTGGATGAGCTCTGATGGTCCTCAGGAAGGGTTCCATCGTTAAAACAAAAATCAGAAGAGATAGGGAACACCTCTGCCGAGTCCCATTACGAATAGGAAATGCATCAGAGAGTGCCTCATTGACCTTGACCCGTGCAGATAGAGTTGAGTACAGCACCGAGATCCATTACAACAACTCTACACTCATGCCGATATGGTCCAGGGTGGCCTTACGTAATGGCCATGCAACCCTGTCAAATGCCTTCTCTGTGTCTGTGGAGAAAAGCACCAAGGGTGCATGTATCATGTGGAATTAATGTATTGCGTTGAGAACGTGCTGCATATTGTCCCTACATTCTCTATCTGGGGAAAATCCAGATTGGTCTGGGTGTATCAGTGAGGGAATAAATTGCAGTGTTCTGGAGGCTAAAATTTTTGTGAATATTTTTAGATCCACATTTAGCAATGATATGGGACAGTAGCTTGGACAGAGGGCTGGATCTTATGACAAATATGTAGTCAATCCTAGCATAAGTCTTATATTTCACTGAATAGAAAAGTCTCTGTCATGAGAATGAAGCATCCTCCATCAACTAACTGAAATTTGTGGAGCAACATTCTGGTTTTGCGTAACTTAGAAAAGGGGAAATGAGAAGCCCCCCTAGATACAGTATATCTAACAGCTGATCTAGTGCAAAATTACAGTCTCCCCCCACTATTAGCATACCTTCACAGTGTTGGTCCACCAGAGAGAGGTAGGTCACTAGGGAAAAAAACAGATCCTCATTCAGCAAATGCATGTTGACTAGAGTGACTTTATGCCCACACAAATCTCCCTTACTAAAAAGAAATTGTCCATCTTCATCAGTAACAATCTGTTCGGTACCTGTTTAGAGCGGAGGATAGTTACTCCTTTAGATTTAGAGGACAGGGAGGTGCTATGGTATACTGTAGGGCAAGGGTGTCAAACTGGCATCCCTCCAGCTGTTGCGGTACTACAAGTCCCATCATGCCTCTGCCTTTGGGAGGCATGCTTGTAACTGTCAGCCCTGCAATGCCTCATGGGACTTGTATTTCCACAACAACTGGAGGGCCACCAGTTTGACACTGCCGTAGGGACCCCAATTTTGGAACCTTATCTCTGCAGAAGTGTGTCTCCTGGAGGAAAATGACCTGTGACTTAAGATGCTAAAGCCCAATAGTTTGGCACCTTTCTCTGGACTGTTCAGTCCTTTCACATTGTAGGATGTGAACGTTACTTTAGGCATGTTGGACTACAGCCATGAGAAAAGGTGGGAGGAGCAAGGAGAAAAAAAATGGGGGGAGTAGGGAGAGAAGAGTAAGGTGAAGAAACTAGTACCTGGGCAACAATGCCCAAAAAAGGGCAATAAAAAGGAAAAAGAAAGAAGACCTAAAAGTTGAGAGTAAAAGGAGGAGAAACAGGCAGGTTGCGACACATGGGTCTTGCCTGCAGGGGACCTGGTGTTTGTAAATGCCCCTAACCAAGCACCCATGTGGGGGAAAATTATTTGTAGTGGGGAAGTGTTCAGCTAGGACAGTGTACTGAGATGTGCTAAATACACGGAGGGAATAGTCAACAAAATGCAATTGGCAATTCAGTAGCCCGCTGGCCCATCTCTGAATACAGTAGTCAGATAGATACCTGACCCTCTACAGTGCAAGATACAAAAGTAAAACCTACTCATTATTACCCTGTTATCCTGTAGATGGAAGAGTCTCTGAAGGGAGAAGGGGGGTGGGGGAGCATGGGAGAGTGAGGGAAGGGATGAGGAAAGGAAGAAGGGGGTGTGAAGGGGTGGAAGAAGGGTGAAGAGAGAGGGTACAGACAATGCATAAGAGTTTCCCCAGACCGCTTCAAGGGTGTTTGGTACCTGAAGGGTGTAAATTCAAAAAGTGCTCCAACATCGCCCCCGCATCTGATGGGAGTCCAACATGGATATTGCTATGAATGCAAGGGGCAAAGAGCGGCCAGGGTGACCGCTTGCTGCATGGTGTGCATGAAGTAGCTAGCAAACTATACCCTCCTCCTCCAGTAAATATCAATGCAAAATAGCCCTTCATAGTATGCTTAATTCACCAAGGAGGCAACTTCTAATCTGAAAAAAAGAAAAATCTATGAACAACTGAATATTAATGCTATAAAAAAAAACATGCATGGAGTACAACTCTCTACCAGAGCTCACTATAACATCTCTCCAGGGGCGGACTGACCATTTGGAAACTCGGGCACTGCCCGAGGGCCCGGGGTCAGTAGGTGGCCCCATGAGATGCCCCTGGTACCTTTTTCATAGGCTTTTTTGAGTTTGGGCAAGGACACAGGGGCCCTATGATCCCCTATTGCCCGGGGGCCCCATGAGTTGTCAGTCCGCCCCTGCATCTCTATCAAAGGAGGTTAGCAAATGAAGGTCACCAGCTCCCCTGGTCTTGAGGCAGGAATAAAGAATTGGACTGCATATAACATAATAGACACTTAAATGTCAAATACCAGGTTGGAAATCATATAGGTAGAAGGAAAACGTCCAGTAGTAAAATAGGAACCAAGCGCAGTTCCGTAAAGGTAAAGGCATACATGTATAGTAAAGGCAGGGGATCACAGCCCCATCAAAAGCAAAGTGACAAGTCTCCAGAAAGATGTGCCAGAGACTGTCTATGTAAAAAATGGCCAGTCAACAGTTTAACATCTTTGCCCTGGATAGGGGAGTCATCTCCAAGGCCTGGGCCTAATAAGGCAGGAATGGAATAATTGAACAGGTTCACAAGGCTAAGGTCTTACATAAACAATGAGCATTGTAGTTGGTCAATCTTCCCTGACTTCTGGATCTGGGTGAGCCAAAGAAGATCATGGGCAGCTGGAACAGGAGTGCTGCTGCCTCTGGGGCCTCAGATGAGATCCTGGATAGGCTTCCCGCAGCTCCAGTAAATCTAACCAGTCAGGAACTGCCCTGGCATCACAATTCAGGAATTGTAACAGTTGCTGAAGTTGTGCTGGAGGTTGGAGATGAAAGTCATGATTGTCCTTCTTGACCGTGAGGGACAGGGGAAAGCCCTATCTGTATGTAGCACCTTGGGCTCTCAGATGGTCAAGCAGAGGTCTCATCAGGCGACGGTGATATAGCATTTGGGGGGTACTGTGGCACCATCAAAATCTAGAGGGCCTCTTTCCCATGCAGCTCGTAAGATGTCTTATTTAATGGTATAGAAGTGTACCCTGCAGAGCATGTCCCACAGTTTGAATTGTGAAGGGTTGATAGTGGCAGGGACTCTGTACATAGTCCAGCTCAATGTGTGTGTCTTCGGTGTTTCTCAATAGTAAATTGAAAATACCTGCTACCGTTGTTCGCAGATCGCCCTTGTAGTGGCCTCCGGAATGCCCTGGAGCCTTATGTTGTTCCTTCTGCTCACGTTCTCTGCATCCTCCTGTTGTAGCTGCAAGTGTTGGTGATGTAGCAGCTCTTCAATGGCGGAAATGCGGGATGCAGAGTCCTTATGCTGGGTTTCCATAGCTGTCAGCCAGTGTCTCCCTGCAAGGCCCCAGTAAGCTGCTCGAGCATATGCTGGATATCTCCCTTGGTAGGAAGGGCATGTATGAGCTGGCAAAATCCTGATCCTCTGTGGGTGCTGGTTTAAGAGGACTGCTGGGTACAGAGGAGTCTCCTGGTGAGTCTGTCAGCAGCAGCACTGTGGTAGGGATAGGAGAGTCTGAAATGACAAAAGATCCTCCTGCGCTCAAAATGGGGTCCCAACTCTCAAGCTGCTGGCACTATCCTTTTTACCCAAATGAGTGAAGTGACTAAATATATAAAACAGTGCAGCGCTAAAGATAAATATATACCACAAATAAATACAAAACCCCCCCAGTGCACACAAGGGGTACAATATAAACAGTGCAACACGTGATTTCCCTGTGGGAATAATTAGTGTACATGTGACCAGTGTCCTAACCGACACTCGACAATTAAAAACTGACTCTTAGCTTATTCTTTTAAGTCTCCATCCTCATTAAGCCCTGTGTGGAGGAAGATGAGACAGGAAGGCGCTTCTAAGTGCAGTATTTCAAGGTTAACTTTAATAAAAGCGGTTAAAAACACTTACAGTATAGCAGTATAAAACAGGCTCTTAGTAATCCGTCATTGGCGGGGCTCTGTCTACTAAGTAATGGATCCGCTGTGCCAGCCAGCAGCTGCAGGGGGAGCTTGAGATGGAATGTCAAAGATGGCCACCGCTGTTCCCAGACTGCTGGAGCGCACGCTGGAATGCACGCTGCACACGGACCGGAAGTGACGTGAGCATGGAGCGGTGATGTGTTTCGGAGCATGCGCAGAGTTCCTTCTTCAAGACCGAATCAGTCTTGAAGAAGGAGCTCTGTGCATGCCCCATAATGCATCACCGGTCCATGCTCATGTCACTTCCGGTCCGTGCACAGCGTGCATTCCAGTGTGCGCTCCAGCAGTCTGGGAAGAGCGGCGGCCATCTTTGACATCCCATCTCAAGCTCCCCCTGCAGCTGCTGGCTGGCAAGGTGTATCCATTGCTTAGTGGACAGAGCCCCACCAATGACGGATTACTAAGAGCCTGTTTTATACTGCTACACTGTTAGTGATTTTAACCATTTTTATTAAAGTTGACCTTGGAATACTGCACTTAGAAGCGCCTTCCTGTCTCATCTTCCTCCACACAGAGTTTGCTTCCACTCTTAGAAGTGCTGCTCAGTACCAGTTTTCCTATACACCATCCACCACTGGCTGCCATTCTTCCACAGCATCCTCCACTGACGTGCTCTGCTACACTTTCTATCTCCATTAAGCCCCCACCAGATGTTTGAACTCCTGTTTTACAACCTGATGTCCTTAGGCTTTTGGATTTAATAACACGCAACAACCTGTGACTGAAGCAAGTCATCTTGCATCACAGTGTAATGATGTAAATAAATGCATTGATGTCATCACATGCCAAAGAAGGTGGAAAAGGAGTGTCTCATGACAGATTTACAGACATCAGAAATGTTAGCATACAAAAACATAAAACTACATGCAGTGGGACATTGGGGTCAGAAATTGGTTTAAAATGGCTGGGCACTTTCCATAAAATATGACTAGGTATGAACATGTTGAGACATTTCACTTCTTTAATACTTTATTGAAAATTTGCTATTTTACCAAAATGCTTTCAAGTCAACAGGAAAGGTAAAAATAAGGTGGTTTTAGGAGTTATCAAGGGTAAATAGGGTAATAATGTATGGGTGAATCCTCTGAAAATAATGAACAAATTCCATAAAAAGCAGAACAAACTAATTTTCAGAAAAAAAGTGAGTCTTGTAAAACACACCTGTAAACTAAGCTAGCCTAAATGAACCTAAAAAAAAGAGTAGATTTTTTTCAATCAAAATTTCACCTAAGCAGCTTAACCACTTGCCCTCCAGAGTATTTACCCCCCCTTCCTGACCAGGCCATTTTTTGCGATATGGTGCTGCGTTACTTTAACTGACAATTGCGCGGTCATACATCGCTGCGCCCAAATTAATTTTTATGTCCTTTTTTCCCCACCAATAGAGATTTCTTTTGGTGGTATTTGATCACCTCTTTGGGTTTTATTTTTTGTGCTATAAACAAAAAAGATCAACAATTTTGAATTAAAAAAACAATATGTTTGACTTTTAACATGTTTGACTTTTTAACATATATAAAACATATCCAATAAAAAAATTTTTAAAAATCGAAATTTTTCAGACATTTAGGCCAAGATTTATTCTGCTACATGTTTTGCTAAAATAATCCCAATAATTTTTTATTAATTGTTTTTGTGAAAGTCACAGCATCTACAAATGGTGGTATATATATATATATGAATATATATATATATATATACTGTAATTTAAATTTTTTTTATATTAGTAATGGCAGCGATCGGTGACTTATAGTGGGACTGTTGGACTGCGGCAGGCATTCTGACACTGGATGGGAACTGAGTAACTGCCGTTGACATCCCAATGACACTAACACAGTGAGCAGTGCTAATAAAAAGCACTGTACTAATGACACTGGGCAGGAAGGGATTAACATCTGGGGCGATCAAAGGGTTAACTGTGTGCTGTTTTACTTGGGAGACATGCTGCTTTGTATCTCTCTGCTTTGCATGTCCTGTTTACACACAGGTCTCTCCCCTATCAGCTTTGCCGACAATCACCTACCCTGTAATGAAAATGATGTATATATACGTGATTTTGCACAGCCGTGCTGCCCTGTAGCAGTACTTTTGCTATAGGGTGGATGGCTAATTCCAGTTTCCGCTTTTCTAAAATTTCTGTAAAAATCACTTTGCTCATCCCTAATGGCAACATGGATCAGTAACTAGCAAACAAAATCTATAAATCATGCAAGTGTGCATTCCAGGCTTCAACACCCATAATATCTACGATATATCTCAACACTTCTACCTGCTCAGAAACAGTACTATATCTATCACGCTTCACTATTAAGACTGCAATACTCATGTATGCAATACTCTATTGGTTACTTAGGTACTAAACTATAATGAAAAAAAGATGTACCAATCTGTTATTCTTTGGAATGTGCCTGCACTGCATATATAAAAGGTGAAAAAAAAATCAGAATGTAATCTGAACAGAACAATTGAAAATTAAACTCATAAAACCACTATTGTGAGAATTGCAGTTCAGTGAGGTGAAAATGAACTTGGTTTGCTAAGGTGCAAAATGAATATGAAGTGAAATTGTGTGCACTTCAAGCATGCAGTCATGCGAGGTAGAAGATTCTTTTTTTTTTTTAATGTCCTGCACGTAACTGGATGTCTAAAATGAAAACAGGTTCACTTCATCTCAATTTACACCCTAGTATATCGGGTTCAGTTGCACTTCACACATTGAGAATTCAGGAAATTTAAGAGCTGTGTAAGACCTTAACATTTTCCTAACAATTATTTTATGCCTACCATCATTTCATATGGAAGGATCTACTCCAACCTGCTTTCAATGCTTGTCAGTTCAGTAAAGATCTTGTATCATGATTAAAACAAAGCTTTCACTCCTTTACCTGAAAATTACATCAGCATGCAACTCAGCAGTCATTAGTTAAACAAATTTGTAGGGATCTTCTGCCTTCTACTGTCTGTATTTGTAAGTGGCTGTGCTGCTAATGATATTTATGTACATAATTTCCTGTGGCTGTGGGGCTGGGTTAGAAACCTTAGAGGTAGGAACTAAATAGGGAGAGAGGGTCTGAGACCACGTGTTCTGCTGGTAAAGAGCAGCTACTTATGCAGACCAAAAGCAGGGGTTATTGGGCAAGTGTTTCTATTTTTAATAGTTTACTATTGTTGAACATAGATTCTAGGTGTATATATTTAAAGACTAGTGGCAGAAGTACATGTCCCCTTGTGGTTATCTCACATGCACGATACCATATGGTTCAGTCTGTGACTTAGTGTGCTTGTGTAGTGGTCATCCTGATGTATCATAGTATGTGAACCTGTTAGAGTTTATATTCTGCTCCTGTTATTTTAGTTAACTCTGTCCCTTCTGGTTTTGTATTCTATAGCTGGTTTTAGCTCAGGGTACAATAACAAGCATATGCTAGAACAAGGTTAGGCATCCAATGGTCTATTAGATAATCAGAGGACCTGTTTTGTGGCAGATTAGAAGCTACTAGGGATTAAGATGCATAGTAGATAGGCTGATTCCAGTGTGTTACATCACGGTTTCTGCAGATGAGAAGCCACTTTCAAGGCTGGCAAGAAAAACAGTTGGAGGATCTCCCCAACTCTGCAAAGTGTGGTTTCAGTACCAAGATGAATGCCACATCATGATCATCCTCATGAGTCTCTGCTACTGAACTTTGCTGCATTATTATTCTTGAGGCATCTTTATCAATACTGTGTATAGACAGGGATAATGTCACAATTCCACCAGGACTCTTGTTGAGCCCCTTGCTGGTAATTCTTGTTTCTATATTGGCTGTATGTACTATTATTAATATTTTATTATAAAAAGCTCATATCATTTCCATATTGGTGTGCATCTATATTCATACAGTTAGTGTTATATGCTGGATGCAGTTACTCAAATGCTCCCAATTACTTTGCTTAGATTACTTGTTAATTTCCCCAGAAGGTAATCCCCTGCCCTGGGTAGAGGCACTGCCAACTTTGTTATAAAACCCACTCTTCCACTTAGAGAAGGTTCTGGTTCCCTTACTAACTTACATGGTTAGCACAATATTCCGTTATGGGAGGGTCATTTCATATAACATCTTCTTCCCAAAACAGAGCTACAAACATTTTTTGCTTTTATTTACAACTGCAATTTTTCTACTTCCTGAATTAGTGAGGCACTGGTGAAGCAAGAAGGGCCTGACAGATGCACCTTGGAAAGGCAACATCACCAGTACCTACTAAATCAAATGATGGCACTTTCACATGTTCCAGGAACAGACTCAGAGTTTTGGGAAGAAAAAGGGGATGGATTAATCTGCCCTTACTGAAAATGGCCAGTGTTGCATAAAGTGGGGAGGAAAAGAAAAATAAGGTATGCAAAGAATATAAATCCTGCAATTATCTATAAGTATCTGTTTGTAAATTGTCATCACTAAACATTTCTAAAGGTTCCTAATTTTTTACGATAAGGGTAAAGGTCTCTTTAAATGTTTTTAGATAGAGGTATTTTGGGGTCAGTGCAATATATGTCCAGATTTTGATCTTGTGATTTTTTTTTTCTTAACATATATTCTCTGAACTAAATGAGATTGCCTCTACAATTTAGATTCATGGTTGTCCTGAAAATTGATGAACATCGCAACAGATGTTATATCTCAGACTGAGGAAATACACTTGATAAATATTACATTTATGACTGCAAACTTGCCTCATGCTTTCAGCAGTGATTTATAAATTCAATTATTTGCAGGATAACATTTTGATGTCTCTGCATTACTTAGAAAGTTTCTGGGTGGTGATATAATTCAAGTAATTGATACTGTACAGAGTGTGGCAATTTTTTTGTAATTTTGTTTGCACAGGGGCAAATTAGAGAAAAAAAAAGTTTAAGGTTGTCTTCACACCTGTGCTTTGCAGAAACATGAGTTTTACTTTATGTCATCAAGACTGTTAACTCTCAGTACTATACAGTATGGGAGAGATTTACTAGAACTGGTGCAAACAGAATCTGGTGCAGCTGTACATAGTAACTGAAAGGATTAAATGGAATATAACTGAATCCATTTTGTATACACTAATACAAGATGCTAGTTTAACATATATATGAAATTTTTACACACTAAACAAAACTGTCTATGCCAGCTTCATGTAGAAATGAGTGTTTTTGCAAACTTTACAAAAAAGCAGATAAGGTTTACTCTCATTTCTGAAAAGTTTTAACCACAACTTGGGCGTTGGGTCAGATTACAGCCATGGTCTGGGCGTTAGACCAGATATGGCATGATAGATAAAGCAGAAGAGTGAAAATGCAAACCTCATACAAATAATTGTTGAGTTAAGGTAAAAAAATGTACATGTATCTGATTGGATGGTCTGAGGGTGTGTTTGCCCAAAGACTACAGTATAATAACCCTGATGTTATGCCAATAAAACTGAAGTGTTTTGCAATCGCAACTGAGGTGACTTGAGTGCATTCACTTTCCAAGATCTCGTAGCTGTGTCCAGGTGTGACCGTTGGTATCTTGAGGGGGCCCCCAAGGAACAAAGGAAAAAGACCACCTACCTACTTTCAGTAACCAATCAGCTTCTAACATCAGCTTGTTCAATTAAGCTTTGACAATAACACTCCGGTCACATCAGGTGTGACGTGGCATGTGATTTGCATGCTTTGTGACTTGCATGCCAAGTCGCACCCTACTGTCCGCAATTACAGTGGTAATATTGTTGCGCTTCCAACTTGGTCTGAGCTGCTCCGGTTTCTAAAGTAGTACATGTATTACATTTGGTGCGAATTGCATAGACATCTGTGTCAGATGTCTTGCAAATTGCACCTGAAATCGGCATGTCCCCTGACTTTGAAATCAGGTGATTTCACTGTAGGTCGCACAATTTCAAAGTCGGGCTTGATGTGACCAGGGTATAAATCCTAAACTTGGGTACTAAACACATCTGCACCAGATTCTGTATGCACCATTTTAATAAATAACTCCATATATGTTGCAAGGCCAATCTCATACAGGAGGTAATAATGCAGCTATAGCACAATGTATCAAAAGCACATGGTAAGTATTGTAGTACACTGCATTGCTAGCAGTGCTGCCTAGTCTGGTTTCTTCTGTGTTGAGGTACTTTTACAGCCCATTAAGAAATGTGTGGGCTGCCCTAAAACAATATGCATGAAATCATGCGTGTACTTTTTTTTGGTCTTTTACAAAAATTGTCAAATGTTTGCAGATACTGCACTTTTTATATTACAGTATTAGTATGCATTCCTTGTGTGATAGACCACAATAACATCTTTCTTCAAAATGCATGTGAGTATTTGTATGAAAGCTTGTCCATTTATTTTATATTATTTCAAATACATCTAAACCTAAACACCTACTAGATGTGGTGGCTGCATTTCCTTTAGTTGTAATAGTTTTTATGTGATACTACAGAAACATAAAAGATAGTGTGTAGAGCCATATACCTGCAGTGACATATTCACAATTGAATGGACAAGCTTTCATGCAAATACCCATATGCATTTTGAAGAAAGATTTCATTGTGTCCATCACAGAATGAATCCATACTAAAACTATACTGAAGGGTAAATGAAACAGCCTTTTTTCCCAAACATTTCATTTTTATTAAGCAGATATATTGCATATGTTTTGTATTTAGAAGACCTATTATTTAACATCTGTATTTCTAGTGTTAAAATGCTATTTACACCTCCAGCTGGGAGATTGCTCTGTCCTTTGAAGAATTGTTCTTTGGAGGAACTGCTGGAAGTAACAAGCCTGTGTGAATGTCCATTATCATCTCAATGAATTCCACCAGAAGCAAGGAAGAAACTTCAAAGCGGTTAGTTAGGTACTCTGTATTGCTTTTTGCTCTGTATGCTTGCATGTCTAACTGCATCCTTGTATAATAAATACATCTACTTTTCAATTTTGATTTGGCAGTCAAAATGTTACTGAAGCCCATGAGTTTGTGTTTCCTCTTCACATACTAATACTATAATATAAAAAGTACATTATCTAAAGAAATTGAACAATTTTTGTTGAAGACAAAAAAAGTATACAATTTATATGTATATATAAAATTGTTTATATATATATATATATATATATACACACACACACACATTTTTTTTAAAGATCTATTTTGTCTACAGGTGAATAATGTTTCATACATGCATTGCGAGTTAGGTGTCACTAAAGGCCTCAAGTGAATAATTATACATAGTACGGTAGCAAAAAGAAAGTGTAGGTAGGCATGCTGGTGCATCTCAATCTTTATGTTTAATATAACTGGTGGTGAAGAATGATCTGTGGAAAATTTGCAAAAGCAGTAAGGAGTCCAATGCCACTGCAATATAATTCTATGTGAGATCTCCCAGTGATCTATACATCTAGATAAATATAAGTCCAGCCTAATGGCTGCCAGACACTTTTTCTGAGAAATTAAATTTTAGTTCCACCTCCCATTTACACAACCTCTGTAATCTGAGGGCAACCTCTGTAATCTGGAAGGCAGAGAAAATATCTGGTAAGTGAAAAGATTTGAGTAGACAATGTGCTCTATTATTAGCCACTTCATATGGAGAGGTAAATGGTAATAAGGTAGCAATGATTTGTTGGAGATACTACCAAAGGTAAGCTTGAGGGACAGACTTTATAAGCCCCCTGAATTTTATTTTATTGTGGCAGGACCTGTTTTCAAGATTGTTTAGAATTGATACTTTGTGAGTCTTCCATCATTTCTGAGAGCATCCACTAAGTCACCATAGACTCCTTATTCCCCATCTTATTTGCAATGTGACTAACTTGATCACTCAGATCATGAAGGTCCCCTTTAAAATGATGTAAAACAGACATAATGTTTTTATGAAGGGAGTCAGAGAGGGATATTCTCTGGAACCTAAGGTCGGCCATGCTTATGTTTATACGCATGCTCATAATTGTGATAGTAGAAGTGCTCTTGCTTATACTCATAAGCATAGACCTATAACCAAACATGGCAGAATGAGACTGTGCAGAAATGCTACACATTGTGCACAGACAACCCAACAGATTGTGGAGCCTGGGGGCCTATGTAAACCAGAGGCCTGCCTATTATCATTGCTGAATGGTCTTCAGCTTTACCTTGTGATTTATTTTCTTGAAAGCCTACTTGATCCTGTTACTGACTGGACTTCATTTGACTCTTTTGTCTAAGATTCTGCCTGCTGATTTTGCACCTCATTGCCAGCACATTTCTGACCCCTGGCAGTCTCTAACCTTGGACTCTAATGGTGATTCTACCACTCTATCTCTGACTGTTACTGAGCTCAGCTTTTGACCTGATTCTTTACGTCTGGTGATCTCACCTCAGCATCTCAAAGTCCAATCTCATTGCAACTTTCAGCTTCATTGCACCTGCACCCTTCTGCTGCCCTAACAGCCCCTGTCCCCACCACCAGGGGTGCTTGAACTGGAATTGTGCAATACACCACCCTCATCATCTCAAGTGCCACTTACAGGCACATGATAGATATCAGCATTTCTTTTAGGGTTGTGTCCAGAATGGGCTGATCAGAGGTAGGGAAATTGTCAGTTGGATCAGTCAGTTTCCTGAAGTCGTCAAGAAAGTAATCAGCATCCCTTATCTCAGAATTCAGCATTTCTGCCGCAATGTATTTAAGTCTTGATATTTTGGATCTTCCAGTAGCCAATGAGATGGTGCTAGCACTTGCCTTGTTGTAGAAGTCACTAGAAACAATGTCTGGGGAGTGCCATCATGGCTACCTCTATGTTCAGTCAGTCATCTGAATGTTTTCTTGCACCGTCTTTGTTTTTCTTTTATCCATGGTGTCAATTAGATCCAAGAGCTTACATGAAGCCAAAGTGGGGTCAACAGTCACTTTTCTTGGTTCTGTATAGCTTCATAAAAGCTTTACTGCTAGAGCTCCCTCTACTTGCAGACATCCACAATGGTGTCCAGCCACACCTCTGCCCCCCCCCCCCCACTGCATTTGTATTTGTACAGAATTTCAGTCAAAGAATATTTTCAGCAAATACAGAAAATATCTTCCAGTCTTTATCTTTCTTATTGTAAACTACTGGCACTGATTAATCCTCCATAAAGATGAACAAAGGCAACTATATTTGAAGTCCATCCTGTGTGTCAACCATGGTTCGCCCCATATGTACAGAGGAGAAATAAGTGTACACATAAAAGGACAGTGCGTTTGTTGTATGCAGGTTTACCAGATTAAAATAAAGGGGGAAAAATTAAAAAGAAAACCAATGTAGCCACTTCATCTAAGGATCAGTAAACTGCAACATTTAAACTTTTTGGCATTGGGTTTAGACTTGCTTTAACTTCTCTAACTGTCTTTTAAAACAAGCTATCTTTATTTTTGTTACATTTGAAAATTTTAATACCATAAGCATCTTTGTAAATGTAAGGAGAAAGCAGATCTTTAAGCACAGATATAAATATACCTATACTGTCTCCCCATATATTAAATGCCAGTATTGGATTCAGCTACACTTCTGCCTGGTAACAGGTGTACAATATTGCAGGAGGATTGGGATTTCTATGAGCTTGCTTTCCCCATGTGCCTAATTAGCTATTGTGCTTTCGTTTTCCTGAGCCCTCTAAAATTGATTATTAAAGATACCATTTGACTCAACATTATGCTGAAATTATTAAAATACATAGCTAGATCTTGCACTTTGCTAAAAACATGCAATTTTGCTTATCACATATCTCAGACATAGTAAAATCTATGCCATTGTATGTTATCCACCATGAAATAGAACACAGGTGCAGAATTGACAGAAAATACCCAGTTTTACCCTAATAACTGAAACTTATGTCCATGTAATTATGTAATTGGTGCCATCAGAATTATGATCATTTTAATAATTTATAAAATAACTCAGCAATAGCTAAACATTTGAAAAAAGCTTCCAATTTAACAATTTGTAGTAAAATAAAACTTCATTCCATTCATTTGATAACATCATGACAACCTTTGAGGTCCCAAATTGAATGGCCTATTCAGTAACAAACTAGTTGGGATCTATTCAGAAATGTCTTCATTCAAGTGAGTGAATGTGAAATCACTGCATATTTATCTTGATAGTTCCTGCAGAGACATTAGCCTCTCAAGCCAAATGGTCTCCTAGCAAATATGACCCTAGTAGGTCCCCAAGATTTCTGTAAAACAAGAATTAACCATTTCAAGTTTGGACACTTTCACCCCCTTCCAGTCCAGGCCAATTTTCTGCTTTCAATGCTATCACACTTTGAATAATAATTGCGCAGTCAACACTGTACCCATATGAATTTTTTCGCATCTTTGTTTGAGACAGATAAAACTTTATTTTGGTGGTATTTATTCACCACTGGGATTTTTATTTTTTTGCTATATAAATAGAAAAGTCCAAAAATGTTGAAAAAAAGTGTTTTTCTTATAAAGGTTTGCAAATAACGTTTCTTCATAAATCTTGGCCAAAATGTATTAATCTATCTTTTTAGTAAAAAAAAAAAAAAATAACCCAAATTAGTTTACAACAAAAAATTAAAATTTTTAATTTTATATTTTTATATTATTATTTATGGTTTTTTTTTAACATACTGTCACTCTAGCACTGTGACACTACTATTTGTAGGAGGTGATGAAGATTTTTTTTTCTTTTTTTACACTGATTGCTTTTACACCCATAAAGGATGTAAAAGCAATCATTTCTCCTTCTCTCTGGTTGCATTCCTATAGCCATCGAGAAATATTGTGCAAGCTGTGATTGGCTGTTGTAAATATCCTTGCACCATGTGACCTCTGTGATCATTCACAGATTTCACAAGTAGTAAGCAATGATGTTGGGAAGTGACATCTTGTTTACTACTATTCATGTGATCGCTGATTGGCCAATCAGCGATCACATGAATCAGGACCTCACACAGAGGTCCCGTACAGCTATCTGTGTTCGCAGTGCCAAGTGCTCCCAGGGAGCACGCACAGACAATGGATGCGGGGGGCGTTTAGAAATGTCCACCCGCAGCGGCAGCTGTTTATCGGCATGGGCCGGACGGGAAGAGGATAATAATTTAGAGCATTTGCACACTACTTTGTTATGGAAATATACAGTACCTGTACAGTTAAATTGCATGTTGTATACCATGTTAGCACAGCACATGACAATTCATAAAACAGAGCAGTGTGTTGCAGTGTCATTTAGTTTGAATTACACTGCAATACACTTAGTGAAATTCAAAGCACTTGTGGACCATCTGTGTGTTGCCATGTGATGCTTAAAAAAATATACTATTAACAGTTTTATGTGCTTTGTGGTGCATTAAAAGCCCATTCAAAATGAACTGGCTGCTTAATGCGAAGCACGTTGAGGCACAAAATATTGTATGTCGAATGCATGCATGTCAAACCAATTGCATCTTGTTAGGGTATTTAAAAACAAAATACAAACTTAACTTCTTGTGTCCACAATCCCACCGTTTTGTTTCTTACTTTACATTAAATCTATATTTAAAGTTACAGTATATGGCTTTTCTAAAGAGAGAGTAAAACAGAAGTTGTGCGTCTTTGTATTTTTTTGAGGAGCAATCTGAAGAGAGCAGGAGGGAGAGGTAAATTTAAGCTATTTAGTGTTCTCTCTATGTGGTGATTACCCCCAGAGACAGGGAAAGCTGACATTTAACCTCAAGATGCAGCTTGCTAGGCATAGTGGGTGGTGGACAGTGTAGAAAAATGGGCACCAGTCACTTTTAGAATGAACAAAAATTAGTTTATTGCTCAAAATAGTTGAAAACTCAGGGAGAGAGGGTTAGGGCAAAGGACACCCTTGGAAAGTAAGCACATAGACCAGCAGACTCCTTAGCCTAAAGGAAAGGGGGTAGACAGCAGTACAGGAATAGAGCCTTTAAGCTGTGACCAGCAATCTGTACTGTAGCAGTAACAGCTGTCTCCCATAGCAACTAAAAGAAAACCGCAAAAGGAAATGCAGGAAATCTCTTGATGAGGTTATCTTGATGGTTTCCCAGGTCTCCACAGTTCCCCAGTCTATGGCAGAGTAACTTCTAGTACTTTATCTCAGATCTCCATCCTTTCCTTTCATGCTTCCAGACAACAAAAAGGCTCTCTCAGGCAAAGCCTCAAGCACATGGCTAGGCTTTAGGCTTCAAGCCTACCCAAAACAGCAGTTCCTCATTCATCCACACCAGACCAAGGTCTAGGTGGGAAGGCCCAGATCACTTGACCGCCTTGAATATTTGTACTTTCTCCCAGCATGCTCATTGGAAATTCCTATTGATTGGCTGAGAGAAGTATGCATATTCATACCTAAGTTTCAGTGCAGCTCATCATACTAATGCCAAAGGTACCAGTGACACCTACTGGCAAAAGGGAGGAACTACAGCTGTAGTGAGTTTAGGAGAAACCAAAATGATCACAGACTACAAATCAGCCAGATTAACTACAAACTAGCACAGCTAAATTTACTGTTAGCCGCTGTTTAAGACTAGGGTGAAACACTAGTTTCTGTGGAGCCATGTAAAAGAGGGAGATGTTGGGGTAAAAGCCACTTATCTGAATCATTCAGTTTTATGTGAGCTCTATAAAACAGACTTTTTTGTCAGCAGAGTGTTTAAAAGTAGCCCAGTAAATAAAGGATCCCAGATCTCCATCTGCTGGCTGAAATACAGTAGATAAATAAGAAACATTCATATGCAGTGTTTCTTTTATATTTTAATGAAAAAGTTCTATTACTAGCAACATTTTTGATTGATATTCCAATCACTGTTCAGTGCTGTTCAGTCCATGTTTTGATTTCGCAGAACATTAAAGTCATAAACATGTTTCCTACTCTTTGTTATTATCTTGATGTTAAACAGTTAGCACTTTCATGTGGATAACAAACTGAAGGAACTTTCAATATGCCAGCCAGAAAACCATATCTAGTTTGACCACTATAATCACACAAATATATAAAAAATAATTATACTTTATTATACAAAAGGTTAAAAAAACACAAAGACAGAAATATGTTGTATCATATCATTAAAATCAAGTAAATTGTTACAGAATCTGTGTCCTGACACAAAACTGTTTAATGTCTATGCATTTCATGGAGACTTCTTCACCAGGACATACAGTGGATCTTCAATATGTCATAATGTCAGTTTACATATTCTGTAAAAAATGTACTTGTTTTTAATGATATGATACAAGGTGTTCCTATTCTTGTTTTTAACCTTTTGTAAAATAAAGTACCATTATTTTTTACATATTTGTGTGGTTATGGAGTTCAAACTAAGTCTCATGGTTGGCATAATTAATGCCCCTTCAATTTAATATCTGCATCACAGTTCAATATTAGTGGAATGATGCCCCATGGCATTATATTAGGGGTACTTCCTAAATTCCACCTCTCTTTTTTGGAAAATAGTTAGTACTTTCCTTGACTTTTCATGAAAATACCAGTTGCAGATTTAATTCCTGATTACTTTCTCTTTAAAATACATAATTATTTATAAATAGCTAGCTATTTGCATCAAACTTGCTTTATTAAATTACACTGTATATTTGAGCACAGTTCTCAAAGCGTGCTTGCATTCTAATAGAGACCCAAGCCATCAAAAGGCATACGCACATGATGTGAAGTTATCATTTAATGTGTGTCTCTCAGGAACACTCCAGCTCAGGTTTATGTATGAGCAATTGATGGCTAAATGCTTCTAGTTGGGAGAAAAATGAACATTAAAGAAAACTGCTTTTTAAATAGTTGAACGACTAGGAACATAAAAAGAGCACTCACAATAGCAGGAAATATGGACAGTATAGCATATTGTTATGGGATTTATAAAGATAAATGTTGTGTAACAAAAGACAATTGTACCCCTTTGTACTGTATCAAGATTCCAATCTTTTCTTTATTTCTTATAGTTTTACTTATAACTATGCAGCTTTTAAGTAAAGTATCTGAACAAGAATTTGCAATTGCGTGTCTATATTTTAATAGATATTATTTAAAAGTTGTTTTGCCTTTTATAACATACAGTGTATACTGTAAGTTCACATGTTACCTGCTTGCATTTTCATACCCTATTACATTTGCAGTTCTGTAGATTAGCCACTAGAGTAAACAACTACAGTGACTTTAACTATCCAACAACTGACAAGATATTAGCCATATACAGTCTGCATTGTTTTTAATAAGTCAGCCATTTTGTTGACTTGCTTTGTATGATGGAGCAGCAAAGCACTTTTATTCACATAGGCAATGTACCTTATTTTTTTTTATGCCACTTACTATCATTATGCTGCAATGCAGGAGTGTACGTTCACAATCTTTCTGTTTTGGACCCAGCCATTTCTTGCCTTAAGCAAACACCGACACTGACAAAGACAACCTCATATTAATCTCTTGCTTGTGTATATGTGGAGAACTATTTGGCTTACATGTGTGTCTGCAAAAAAACAGTACCAAAAGGTTTACGGAGTATGCCATTTACTGGAGGATGTCTCTATGGTGCCTCACTGGATGTCAATGGAGGAAGAATACCCTTTTTGCCACAGGTAAAGGAAATGATGTCCAGGGGCTGAAAACTGGATGTTTAGTCTCTACCTCTGCTCCACTTGATGTTGTCAAACCTATCAATGTCTCTGCATCAGCTAGCACACTTTCAGGCTTCTCGTACAACTCCTCTTTCAGTGAGTCATTGCAATGTTTCTAGAAGAGGAAACATTTCAAGGTCTCTATTCAAACTTGTTAACAGTTCCCCAAAAATTGGGCATACACCCCATTCTGGACCTAAAAGCATCCAATCTCCTTATTTGAGTGTACAAAGTCTGCATGGAATCTACCAAGTCAGTCAATCAGTCAGGTTCAGTCATGGCTTCCTCAATCTAGAAGACTTTCTGGCAATTGTAAACATTATGCTTGTATACTTGGACACTTTGCTGTGGGCACACAACACTGCCAGTTCATTTCCCTTGGTGTGTCCACTGCACCTTGAATATTCACCAGGGTGCTAGACCTTGTGCTTGCTTTGCTGAATTGAAACGGAATTCCCTTCATGAGACTTTTGGGTGAATTCTTTATGAGATAAGAATCAGCTCAAACCCTGTCAGCCAATGTTCAAAGGATCGTGTTCATTTTATAAAAGACAAACTCCTGACTCTCTGCTACTAAGTTCAGATTCTGCAGTCCAGAAAGAGTCCAACTGTCTGCTTTTGTATGAGAGTTCTGGGTTTGATGATGGCCTCATTTCAGAAAGTCTGATATGCTCAATTAAACGCAGACCATTACAACCCCATATTCTGGCTGTGAAGGATAAGAAGGTACAGTCTGTGGATTTACTGATTTACCTGACACCCATGACCAGGTTTTCACTGACCAGGTGGCTTACAAATTCAGCTCTGAAGTCAGGGAATCCTTTCCTTCCCTTTGTCTGTAAGGTCGTCACAAAGGATTCAAACCTGACAGGCTGGGGAGGATTCCTGGTCACCCTATTGGTGTAGGGGACTTGGTTGCCTCAAAAAGTTTGTCTCCATATCAATTTTATGGAGTTACAAGTAATTAAGTTATTAATTATTTGATAGACCTCTTGACTGCAAGGTCATTGGATCTGAATTTAGTCAGATGATGCCACAGCAGTGCGTACATCAATCATCTGGAAGGAACAGAAGTATTGCAGCTCAAAGAGAAGTTGACTAGATTCTGTCTTGGACAGAACTTCATCTTCCAGCCCTGTCTGTTGTACACATTTCATATATAGAAAATTGGCAGGTGAACCTTCTCAATGGTTGCTAAGAAACCAGTGGGTGCCTGCTTATGTGGTTACATCATTGCCTAAATATGACCACTATGGCAAGTCAGCAGGTGGCAGGCACAATGATTGGACACAATGGACCTTTCTTGGGGATTTTTATTTGTTTATCTTAATAAAGGACTCTTCAAAAGTTTCTGTATATTATTTTTTTCTTTTTGTGAATGAGTAGGGGTACTATAAACCTCATACTCATTTACGCAGGGGGGGGCAGTAACCTTATTATTACAGGAGGCTTCTACTCCCTTCAGCCCCTCACAAGCACTATCCAGGGCCTTGTCCTCCTCAACATGGGAACAAAGTGCTTTGACAGGGGAATCCTCCCATATTGATGTCATATGACCTAGTATAGTTCAAGAGGAAAGGGGCTGCACACTCATCCCCCCCATTTCCTGGCCAGCAAGGCTGCATACTCAGATTAAGGGTCTGGTATGGATTTTATCTCACACATTTTTATTTACAAAGAATCAGGTATGGCTTTCCTGGTGAACCTTGTGCATTTGAGCAAGGTACCTCCTTAAAATCCATACCAGACTTAAAGGGACTGTTAAGTATTTTGGGGGGACACTGCACAAAAAAATACTTTTTTGTATCATGGACTACAGAAAAAGTGACATTTACAAAGAAAAACACAGCACACAGACCCTTTCCAAAGGTTCCCTAAAATATATATCAAATCCTTGAAAGGTCTATGTGTTTTTTTTCCAAAAGAAGCTGGTAATTAAATTTCATTTTCTTGCAAATTTAAACTATTTTTTCTTTTACAGGTAGGATTAGGGCACCCCCAGACATGTTAATTAAAGTAATTGGGCAGCTTTACTGTTTATTTCTCCTGGCCGAATGTTTTTGCATTAGTTCATGTTCTCCATGTTTTCAGCTTATTAGTAGTGCAAAATAGTGGGTTGACTTCATGCCAGAGGTGTCTTTTCAGGGATTTGTCTGCCCCCTTTTATTTAAAATGGCAAGAAAAGTTCCATAAACAAAATATCAGTTGCTCATGCAGGGGGTTTCATAATCAAATTAACAAAACATAGTATTCAGCCTCCTGACTCCCTTTGCAGCTTTACCACTCAAGCCAAGCACCTCTGGTCCTACGTGAACTGAACCCAGGACAGTTTGACTCATCCCCATTGACAATCACCAACAACTAGACTCAGGAAAATGGTCTTTCATTTGAAGGCATTTTAAGTGTTCTTTTGTAGGTGGAGAAAGCCACCAGAGGTGTTTTAGGGTAAGAAAATGAGATCCAGACAACATCTAGTTCTAGGTAGCTGAGAAAGTTTTTCTCCAGGGTCAGAGATCATCTTCTTACCATAGCAGTAGATGTTCTGGTATGTCCATGGGATCAATCTAATATGATACTGTATCTAGAAGTAGCTGGTGGCTTGGTAAGCTATAAATGTCTTCAGCTTTACAGAGCAAATCCAGTTGAACGCTACTAGCTACTATTAGATATACCATGACCTGAATAAGTGAGAATTTTCAGAGACAATTTAGTCTGATCTGTGCCTATCATCCTCTTAATCTCCTTCATCTTTTGCTCTGCAGAATCAAGTTAGATGGCATTCTGGTTATACTCTTTGCACCAGACTGGCTCACCACACTCAAATCTCGTCTGAATCTACATTTGGTCTTGAGTACTATCAAAAGTAGGATCTTAGCTCTAGAGATTATTTTTTAAAGACAAATTACCCCTCAATCTTTGATGAAAGTATTTGTACAGGAAGTTGCCTACATACAGTAGCTCCACCTGTACAACCACATGCGACTCCATGGGATCTAAAACTAGTTATCTTGGCTCTTCAAGAACTGCTCTTTAAAATGATAAAAGATGTTTTCACTGTCCACACTTACCACACTCACCTACATGATTGCCTTCTCTATTACTAACATCAAGATGAGTTTTTGAGTTATCCACCCTCTCTTACAGAAAGCTCTTTTTTTCTACGCAGAGACAGGTTTTTTTTGAGGCCTTTTTCCTCCAATGTTATTTATTCCTTTCACTTTAACCAGGAAATCATACTTCAATCCCTCTGTTTTGCTCTGGTACAACCCAAGAAGATTTCCCCCCTTTATATGGATGAGATACAATCTGTTCAAGCTTATCTTTTATCTATATCATCTTTCAAACTGGCTGACTTTTTTGTCATTCCTGAAGGTTGTAATCAACAACCTGCACCTCTGTCAGTTTTTCACATTTGTGGATAAGTTTCCATCATTTCCTCCCAAGAAGCACTAAGCATTTTTGCATCAGACATCTGTTTCCTAGATTTGAAAGGTCGCCAGTAAATTTTACCAAATGGGTGTGCAGGCTTCAGCTAATGCAAGCTTTGGATGTAAGGTCCTTTTGGCAGATTTTTTCACTGCAAGGAGACCCAAGTTTACCTTGATGTTTTGTGGGCTTGTCAGCTCTTTGCTGTATTGCCCACCCTTTGATTGGACTGTTTTTGGACACCCTGGGGTTTATTTACTAAAGCTGGAGAGTCCAAAATCAGACTTCCTTCTGCATAGAAACCAATCAGCTTCCAGGTTTCATTGCCAAAGCTTCATTGTACAAGCTGAGGTTAGAAGCTGATTGGTTTCTATGCAGAAGGGAGTCTGATTTTGGACTCTCCAGCTTTAGTAAATAAACCCCCCTGTGTCCCTTAATGAATGATTAGGCAAACAGGATTATTTGACTTACAGTAAAACCCTTTTCTTGGAGTTCATTAAGGGACAAAAGCCCCACAGCACTGTCTTTTGCTTTTTCCCACTGGTGCTTTTGGATGAACTTTAAGCATGATGGGAGTGGGAGGTCTATACTTGACTGACTAACAGCTTGTTTGTTTGCCAGTGTTCAATTACCTTGCTGGCAACAGTATAACTCAGTTGTCTCAGAAATACATCTGATTATGTGTCCTTTTAGGAACTCCAAGAAAAGGATTTTATGTTAGTCAAAATCCTTGATGTTTCATCATAAACGATTCAAAGAAAAAGTACAAAAAAAACCTAATAGCACATAGAAAGAAAGAAAGAAAGAAAGAAAGAAAGAAAGAAAGAGAAAACAACGCACAGGTTTAAAGAGTATTTGTCATTCAATGTCTCCAGTAAGCAAAAAACCTCATACTACTATCTGCAGGGCCCTTGGCACCACACAATAAGTACCAAAGGGCCACATGCGTCCCTTGGATACATGATGAGCACAGAATGCTCTAGTCTATTTGCAAGATAATATCTATGCAGCTGTTATGTGTAGAAAGCATAGATAACATGATTAACAATGCTTACAGGAGTGACTTTGTTGCTCTTTAAGTTAGCAATTAGCCTTGGCTGACCTCAGCAAGGTAATTTAAACCTAGTCAATGAGCCAGGTGTAAGTCTATTAGTTACAGATAAATAATAAGCTACAGAAAAATGGCCATCTCGTCTACTCGGTGAAGGTTACTTATACCAATATTTGCATATGTATAATCACAGATTATTATATATACTGTATTTATTTAAATCTTACTCTAAACGTAAAAATTATTTTCCACATCTGTGTGAAAAAATCTGTCTCCATTCCATGTGTATCAAACCAAAAACTTTGGCCACAAATATGTTAATTGACCAGCCACCAAATTTAACCTTATGGTGTTTTTTTTTTCCAAAAAAATATTTTTATTAGAAGAAAGAAGGCATAACAGTGCACGTACAGTTATGAATCCAATTCTGGACACAACATAGCCATTCACCTCCCATTTTGCAGACGGGTCAAAGCTTAAAAGGCAATACAGATCGGGGAGTGCGCATGCGCGGCCGGCAGGACGGACATGTCCTGAAGAGGCTCCGTCTCCCCGTCGGGTGACAGCGTCGGGAAGCAGCGGGTCCCAGCCCGCAATCCAGCCCAGGGGGACCTGACCCACAAGGCAACCCTCCCAGGGTCTGATCCGCCCTGTTCAACGGCGGATCAGCTGCAGCAAGTCGGAGAAATCCAACTGGGGACTCCGTCCCCATAGTGAGTCACACACAGGCCCGCCCACAAAATCGCCGGGAAGCAGCGGGTCCCAGCCCGCAATCCAGCCCAGGGGGACCCGACCCACAAGGCAACCCTCCCAGGGTCTGATCCGCCCTGCTCAACGGCGGATCAGCTACAGCAAGTCGGAGAAATCCGACAGGGGACTCCGTCCCCATAGTGAGTCATGCACAGGCCCGCCCACAAAAGCCAGAACATCTCTGAGGCAGAAGAGAGAACAGGGGGGCTGAGATCTGAATAACAGCCCCCCCCATTGACGAGCAGCAAAATGGTTAAAGGGGCACCCCGGCACCAGGTCCCCCCTCCAATTAAAACAATTAAAGAGGCCCTGGCGAAGGCCTCCACAAATATGGCCGCCGCCCCAGCTCGTGG
Organism: Staurois parvus; assembly: GCF_062004578.1. NCBI lineage: Eukaryota > Metazoa > Chordata > Amphibia > Anura > Ranidae > Staurois > Staurois parvus. Next base: position 11,629,746 of record NW_028317876.1, read on the forward strand.
AAGCAAGCAAGCTGCAGGGACATACGCAGCCCTGCAAGATCCACGGCCCAGTCATCCCTGCACTTCTGAGGGTGAGTCTGACACTGAAACAGATGCCCCTGCACCTACCCTGACGCCTGACCTCACGCCCCCTGACCTACTATCACGCTTCGAAAAAATGCTACACAAAGCTTTGAAGCAAACCTCGGACTGCATCACTGCCACACTATCTAGGGAAATCCGTGAACTATGACAGCGCACTGCGGACCTAGAACAGAGAGTGGACGGTCTTGACGCCTCGCTTCAGACACATATGGAAGACCTTGACCTGCTGCGTGACGAAAACGCAACGTTGCTGACACGACTGGAGGATTTTGAAAACCGAGCAAGGCGTTCAAACCTACGTATCCGTGGCCATCCAGAAACGATCGTCGACGTTCAATCAACGATAACAGTTTTGTTCCAAGAGCTCGCCCCAGCTATCCCAATCAAAAGATTGGAATTGGATAGAGTCCACAGGGCGTTAGCATCACGACGCTCAGATGGCCCGCCACGTGACATTATAGCCAAGCTCCACTTTTTCCGTACCAAGGAGCAACTTCTACAAGCTGCCCGTAACGCAGAATCTCTACAATTCCGGGGACATAATTACCAATTATTCCAAGATTTATGCCCTACAACTATCTCCAAGCGCAGGGCTATGAAACCCCACCTACAAGTACTTCAACAACACGCCAAACAGTATAGGTGGAGCTTCCCCTTTGCTGTGCGACTCCGCTACCAAACCCAAGATTACATCTACAAGACTCCAGAGGACCTACTAGATACCTTGCCGATCCTACAACTACTTTCCCCAGCGACGCCTTCAGAGCGCACCAAGCGGAGGTCCACATCCTGCTCGCCGCGGAAGTCCTGCCCCACACGTGCATCTGAAGGTCAACTCAGCCTGCACAAAAGAGGGCGTTTTTCGTCACCGGGCCTCTCTTTACAAGACACCATGGACTGAAATATGTCCCACGCTTTTTCTTTTTGTTTCACACGCCAAGCGGTGTCCTCTCCTGTCTGTCTTTGCGGTTGGTGCCCTTGATGCCATCTCTCCCTTTGCCTGTTGGATTTTGGTTGACCCACAGTCTGGGGATTGTTCTGGTCTTCCCCTCCTGGGCCCTATTTTGGTTTGCATTCGGGAGCCTGGACTTTGACGCCGTGCGCTGCCACACCTCCACGCCCGAGGTGTCGCACCAGTGCTGCTGGAGCCGTCTGAACCTAGGACACCCTGATTTCCTCGGATGTTTTTTGTGCTTGTTTTTTCTACCGGGACCTCACCACCATTTATTTACTATATAGCTGTCATCCTCACAGTCCACGTACCTGCTCACTCCACATTAGCCCCTGTGTTATTGGCTATTTAATAACACTTGGGCTACTATTGCTCTCTCGCCCACCCTGAGTCAGGGTGTCCTTGGGAACACGCATTTTAGGCCTTAAATGGCCTTCTACACCCCTTTCTCCATGTTACCTTTCCCATACCGTACCCCCCCTCCCTCCCCCCAATATGACTCCATGACTTTGCGCAACATACTCCGCAATGCTCTCATCTCCCACAGTAATCGTCAGGCTCCATCCCAGCTGGTGATGCCAAGCCACTCAAACCACTACGTACTCTCCCCATGGGCTCGCTAAATATCCTCACCCTGAATGTACAGGGCCTTAATGTCCCCCAGAAGCGTAATAAGGCTTTCCGAACCTTTGCTACACTTAAAGCTCACGTGGCCTGTCTACAGGAAACACACTACACCCCCAACTCCACCCCCAAGTTTTTCGGTCCCCGTTATCCTCAGGTCTATACAGCCTCTGCCGCCACCAAACGTAGGGGGGTACTGATTGCCTTTCATCGCACAACAGCTTTCACGCTACACACCGAAATCAAAGACCCGGATGGTCGTTACCTCCTGCTAGTAGGGCAACTCCTAGATGTAGATGTTACCATTGTCGCATACTATGCCCCAAACCAAGATCCCTTACCATTCCTCTCCCACATACTCTCTGTTATAGACCATCATAAGCGCGGTACTTTATTTGTCAGCGGAGACTCTAACAGTGTAATATATCCCTTTCTTGACAAATCTCCTCAATCCTCCCCTCTCCTTACCTCTAAACAAACCTTCCAAGCCATACTACAACGTCATTCTTTGATAGATACGTGGCGGGAACTCAACCCGGCTAAACGCCAATACACTTTCTATTCTTACCCCCACCAGTCATTCTCCAGGATAGATCATATTTTCATTACCACCTCCTCCTCTCCCTGGCTCCTAACTTCCGAAATAATTCCAATCCCTTGGTCTGACCATTGCGCCGTATTCACATCTATGGCCTCATAGGCCCCATCCCCCGCTGAATCCTCTTGGATCATTAACGATAACCTGCTCGCAAATCCAGCGCACTGTCTAGAAATCGAAACCGCCCTCAAGGACTATTTCTCTCTTAACCAATCGCCTGATATTTCTCCTCTCCTGTTGTGGGAAGCACATAAACCGGTACTGCGAGGGTTTTGCATTAGCAAAGCATCCTTCATAAATAAAACCAAAAGACAACAACGTCTCTCACTGGAGCAGACCTATGATCGTTCCCATCAAGCCTTCCAGGCGGCCCCTTCACCTGCCAACCGTGAGGCCCTAGAGCGATCTAGATTGGCGTTGGATCTCTTTCTCACAGACCAAGCAGAACTCTCACTTCGTAGGTCTAGGCACAAGTATTATACTAAGGCAAATAAACCCAATACGTTCCTGGCCCTCTCACTTCGCAGGCTGGACCAGCCCACTAGACCTATCCGGATACGCACCTCTTCTGGTAACCTCACTAGTAATCCTGAGCACATACTACAGACTTTCCATAAACACCTGTCACAGCTTTACTCTTCCTCCACACTTTTTGATTCCACACAAGCTGATACCCTTCTAACCTCCATTTCTTTCCCGAAACTCTCAGAGTGCCAAATAGCGACACTAGAGCAACCCATCTCCCCAGCCCAAACCCCAGATGCTATTAAAAGCCTAAAACTGCGTAAACGCCCAGGACCGGACGGTTTCTCAGCCACTCACTATAAAAAATGTGCCCATCTCCTCACACCCATCTTCACTAATGCCTTTAACGCTTTACTATCTGGCCAAGCCTTCAACCCTGAAACAGTACAAGCGAACATTTCAATGATCCCAAAACCGAACTCTGATGACACGCAATGGTCCAATTATAATTGTAATTAATATAATTAATATAATTAATATAATTGTAATTATAATTATAATTATAGGCCAATCTCTGTTAGCGAAAATCCTTTCCATACGTCTTAATCTGTGTATTTGCTCCTCTAATCCATAACGACCAAGTGGGCTTTATCCCAACTAGACAAGCGGGAGATAACATCAGACGTGCATCTCTTTTGGCAAATCTAGCCAAGTCTCGCAATATTCCCGCCTGTTTCCTGTCCTTAGATATCCGGAAAGCATTTGATACAGTTTCATGGCCATACATCAACTACATTTTGCACCGCTGGGGTTTTGGCCCACACTTTTTAACCTGGATTCTCTCGCTGTATCGAGAGCCCTCGGCCAGAATTAGGTATTTGGGGCACAGGTCAGCCCAGTTCCCGATCTCCAGAGGTACCAGACAGGGTTGTCCTCTGTCCCCCTTGCTATTCGCCCTGGCTATAGAGCCTCTAGCCCTCTTAATCAGAGCTAATCCGGATGTCAGGGGACTCGAGAAAGGGGGCACACATCATAAGTTATGTCTCTTTGCGGATGACGTCTTCTTCTTCCTCACATCCCCACTGACTTCCTCTCCTTCCCTACTCCGGCTTCTCGAGGTGTTTGGCTCGCTCTCTGGTTTAATAATAAACCCCAATAAATCAACTGCTCTTAACATCTCTCTCCCCCCTACAGAGCTGGCACATCTGAAGCAGATCTTACCATTCCCTTGGTTACAGCGTCATATTCCCTTCTTAGGAATCAAACTGACACCTAAGTTATCAGACCTTTACGCAGCTAATTACCTTCCGATGCTAAACCATCTTTCTGCTCTTCTGACCAAATGGTCTTCCCTTCCCCTCGCATGGCTAGGCAGAATAACAGTTATTAAGATTTCAATTCTCCCAAAAATCCTATACCTATTTAGAGTCCTCCCAGTCCCAGTCCCCACTCACTACCTCCGCACACTGCAGCGTCGCATCTTTTCCTACGTATGGGGCAATACTTGCCCTCGTATACCTCGCTCCACCCTATATCGCCCTAAGCTTAATGCAGGTCTAGGCCTACCTGATATTAGCAAGTACTATCAAGCAGCGCATTTAGCACAGTTACCTAAGTATCATGCAACCTCTGAAATCCCTCAATGGGATGCCCTCGAATCGATTGAGTGCAACCCTCTATCTACAGCTAACTTGCTCTGGTTGAGGCCAATAGACCGCCGTTCTATAACCAACCCCATCACCTCCCACTTCTTATCCTTATGGGACAAACTGAAAGCCCGTTATCTCCTCCAATCGCTACATAATCCTATGCTCTCGTTTCTCCGAAACCCAGCTTTTCCCCCGACCTGGCAGACACCCCTATTATTCAAAGCCTGGATCTCTGCTAACCTGCTCCGTACACATCATTTCCTACAGAGGAATAAGTTTAAATCCTTTGCCTCGCTGCGAGAAACGCATAGTCTTCCAGCTTCTGAGATATTCAGATACTTACAACTACAACATTTCTACGCCCCTTACGCAACAGTAACCAATCAACCAGATGCCATGTCTTTCTTTGAACAGGCGTGTTGCAAAGACCCTCACAGACGTGGTCTTATTTCATGCCTATACTCACTCTTTACTACTTCGGTTACTGCGCCCCCCCCCTCCCTACACCCATAGGTGGGAAAAGGATTTAGGTAAGGGACTCGACTCATCCGATTGGGACCACATTTGGGCCAACACAAAATCATCTTCGCAGAACATCATAGCATTAGAAACGAACTATAAAGTCTTAACTCGCTGGTACTTGGTCCCGGCGAGAATTGCAAAATTTACCCCTAGCTATTCACCCAACTGTTTCAGAGGCTGTACGGACCCAGGAACACATTACCACAATTGGTGGGACTGCCCAGTAGCCCGAATCTTCTTGGCTGAAATTTTCACCATACTATCCACACTCAGTACTATCACTTTACGACCTGATCCAACAACAGCCCTACTCAATCAACGCCCCCATGGCATCTCCAATTCAAAATTCAAGCTCCTTATGCAAGTCACGACGGCGGCTAAGCAGGTTATAGTGAAATCCTGGAAATCCCCCACTCTAAGTGTTGCGGCTGTCAAAACCAGATTAACACAAGCCATGATACATGCAAAGGTAGAAGCCACAATTCTTGACACGATCCCTAAATTCTTGTGCATTTGGACTCCCTGGGTAGAGCGCTTCCTTCCACCTAACTTTGACGAATCACTCCTCCTCCCTTGATTTGTGTACTATGCCCCATGGGTATTGTCAATAGCCCTGCATACGCAGCTCATAGGGGCTGTCGTACACTCGATAAAGCTCATGGAGTCATTGTTGCTGTTCCTCTTCCCCTGCCCCCCCTCCCCTGTTTGACCCCACTCTAAATTTCCCTTTCTCTTTAATGCCCTTGTGAGCCATTACCCTGATCGACCAAAGATATAACGTTATTTGTCATAAATTCTTAACTACCTGTTTTTGTCGGAAATGTATGGACATTTGTACCGTGATCTTCACTTCTGTTTTGCTATCACTACAATGTCCAATGTATAATGGTAATGTCTCCCCGTTTATGTTACTCTGGTTTACTATTAATAAAAATTGTTTGAACAAGAAAAGGCAATACAGATCAATACGGTATAAGACATTATGACAGCATAATATTACAATCCAGTACATATGCATAGTATAGGAGATAAGCAAAGAGATTGTCTTCTGACCTATGAGCCGGATTCTATATCAAGGGAGCGTGAAGCGTGGAATGTTGAGTAAGAACAGCACATGATGCAGCTTTAATTCTGTTTCGTGTGTCTATGAATTGGATAAGTGAGTTATGTGGAACATAGCACACCTGTTGGAAAGTTGATGCTCTGTGTCGTTTATGATATAAAAATGAAAAGAGTTGAATACAGGTGTGAACTAAAGATCGGACAGAGAGGAGGTTAAATAGAAATGGGTATGTAGTGTAGTGTAGTGGTAAAGGTAGGTGTATAGGGCAGAAAAGAAGGGGGAGAGAGAGACAAAAAAAAGGGGGAGGGGGAGTGGGAGGGCTTTGGGTAAGGTGAAACCGGGAAGTGGAGTGTCTACTTGAGGATAAATGGCTCACTTCATGTTGAGAGAATCGCACTAGAATTTTAGACCTATAGATTAAGACGTGGTGTGAATCAAAACAGTCAACAGGGTAGAACGTGGATTGAGAGTGCAAGAGAATAAGCCGTGGTGAAAGACCAAGGCATGTCCAGACGTGTATCCAAAGGTATCTCGGAAAACAGGGTACTCCCCAGTGTCATAATATGTCCAATCATTCAGTCCTGTATTAGTATGTGGTAAGTAAGGGTGGTTTTAAAATGCCTCCAACAAGCCCAGGTTTTCCTGAATCTCTCGGGATGTTCCTTAGCAACAGAGATCAATTCCTTCATTTCCTCAATTTTATTGATCCTAGCAAACCTTATGGTGTTAAACTGTTTAACGTTATGGAAAGGGAATCTCTGTATAATGTTAGATTGTAGACAGGAGATTCCCTATAAAACCAACTTGTCTAGTTCAAGCAATGCAACTAGTTTACAAACCCGATAATCAATTTGGCTCATTATGCACCAAGTAGTTAACATAAGCCATGGCTCTACTATCCAGATAAAGAAATTAAACCTTTATAAAAAAGCTACATGATATGGCTCTTAGCCATCAGGATTTAATTTATAAATACATAAATAAGGAACTGAAACTTTTCCATAACAGTTTGCAAAGGCTGCCATAGCAATAAAGCAACACATCAGGATTCCAGTGCAAAAAAACAATATTCTATCAGTTTAACTACTTTTCTACTAGGGCACTTTTTTAATTTTTCACACACGTCTGTATTTTCTGATTATAAGTTAATTTAAAAAAAAATGGTATATTTTCTGAAAGCAAACAAACACAATTTAATGCTTGGATTTTTGGTAAAATATAAAATATGGGGGTTGCATTGAGTAAACAGAAAACAAATGTGGTCTATAGGTGACAAGCGTTAACCATGATTTGTGACCATAGAATTATTTCACTACGACATTCATACTGATACTCATATGTGTGGTGCAATTTATGTTTACATACATGTGTGCTGCCTACCTGTGCATGTTTGCATTTGGATGTGTATGGGTGTTATTACTTTTTTATTAATATTATTTTTATTTATTTTATTACAATTGATTTTTTGTCACTTTAACCTTTTTCATTTAAATTTATTGCTAACACAAGGGGGCTAATACGCCCACTTTGAGATATGCTCTTTATGCAGATAGGTTTCCTTTGCCCTCCACTGCAGATAATCAAACACAGATTATGCTTGATATCTTATTCCCCTGCTCAAAAACCATAAGTGACATAACACACATTGCTTCCAGGTTCATTACTCACATGGGAAATTGGGAATGGATGTTTTCAGTGCTCTTCCTGCTTTCAATATTGGGCATTTTACCACAGTCCAAAAGAACAGGTAAACCTAGGAACCACCATGGGCACTGGTGGCCAGGGGGTGGCAGGTTCCCAGTACCACAAAGTGATCTCTTCCACCAGAAAGCTAATTGCCTGCTGAAAAAAATAAAACCAAGTTTGTTTTAACCCCTTGAATACCAGAAAATTCATAAATGTACCTTGGTAGAGAAGGAGTAAAAAAAGTGATAGCAGGGAGTTCACAAAGTGAATTCTACCAAGTCATACCAGCAAGTCAAGACTCCAGTATACAAAGACAGGAACTGACACTTTCTAAGGGCTTGCTTACACTAGCAGTTGAGGGGCTGTAAAACCCTAAGAATGAGCGGTGTTTTTACCACCCATACATCACTTCTCCTTTAGTTTGAAAAGCAGCGGCCGCCTTTCTAGCTAAAGCCACTACCACCCATCAAATGTGACCCATTCAAGGGAATAGGGCTGGGCTGCAACCACCCTGAATCCACAAAGAAAAAGACTCAGAACTTTCCAGAGAAAAGTGCAGTGGACCACACCAACTTGGAACATCAACTCAAGACTTGAACCTAAATGTAGGTTAAAAATGACATAGATTTACTACAAAAGTGAACCCCAGGGTGTCATCACTTTTCTAGTGCTTGCTAGAAATTATTAACTCGTATAGTAAATTGCAATCAAAACATGTGAAAAGTACATCTCTGTTTACTTTCTATGCACATGATTGGATAATTAAAGTGAATATTCACTTACTGAGTGCCAACATTCAATAACAGTAGAAAGAGACATGTGTCAAGGATGTTTTCTTGTTTTCTTTCTCTTTTGCTGTTCATTATCTACACAGACAAAGCTGTTCAAGGTGTTTGTGAAGTTGTTGAAATTTTAGCATATGAATTTAAGACCATATATAAATTAAGCTATTAAGATGGTACATTTTTGCCTGCAAAAACTGAGAAAGACCTCAACCTCTTAATTATTGAAATAGCAGAAAATGGCAAGGCCATCTTCATCCAAATAAACAATCAAAAGACAAAATGCATGGTTGTAATAAACAAAGGACACAAAGAAGTAAAATGAATGCTTGAAAAGAAAGGAATAGAGCAAGTAACCAACTTCCAACTACCTTGGAATATGGAATTATGAGAACCTGAAGAATGATGTTTATGTCAAAGCTGGAACCATTAAGGCCAATCAAAGTTTCTAATGAGGAACATTCTCCCTCTTAGCACAAAGAAAACTTTGCTGCAAACTCAAGTATGGTCTGTTTTTAGGTATGGCTCTGAAAAGTTCTCCCTTACAATGGGGTTGATTTGTTACAAAATGTCCACCCACGTGCAAGGAAAAAAGCAGTATTTTTACTTGCACATTATTGGATGATAGAAGTCAAAGGAGCTTGACCTCATGCACAAAGCACTAAACCTCATTCACAAAGCACTAAACTAAAACATATCGCAACTTCACTTTCAGAGTGAACAGCCTAAGTCTCCCCAATGTCTCAAAAGAACAGAAAAAAAACACTTTTTGAACTGTGATGCTACAAGAGAATCTTGAAAATCATCTGGAAATGGTCACAAATGAAGATGTTCTGCAAAGAGTAAATAAAACAAAACCACCTCTCTTGGAAGGAATATTGAATAAAAAATTCCATATTGCAAGAAACTCAGCTTAAGATGTGCTATGCAAGATTGTGGAAGACAGAATAATGATAAAAGGGAACGTGAAAAAACCTGGTGGATGGATGACATCCAAGAAATGACACACTGGGGTTTATTTACTAAAGCTGGAGAGTCCAAAATCAGACTCCCTTCTGCATAGAAACCAAACAACTTCCAGGTTTCATTGCCAAAGCTTCATTGAACAAGCTGAGGTTAGAAGCTGATTGGTTTCTATGCAGAAGGGAGTCTGATTTTGGACTCTCCAGCTTTAGTAAATAAACCCCACTGTGACATACAAAAAACATTACCCTGGGAAAAATATGGTTAAGCTTGAAATCCACTGAGGACCATAAGAGGCCAAGGTAATGGTAATGCTCTCAGGTACTTTGCTGATAGTGGTAATGTTCTCAAGTAATAGCCTACATTAAGTACAACCTGTGAAAACATATTTGAACAGGTAAACATTGGATATTTTTTCAAATGTTGCCTATGGATAAATGTAGTATAAAAAAAAGCTTTTTTAATATTTTTTTCAACAAAGTAATAATTGAAAAAGTGGAACAAGTAAGTACACCCTACATATCAGTAGTTGGCATCGCCCCCTTTAGTAGAAATTACTTATAGGCATTTTGTATAACTGCTCATCAGTCTCAATCACTTCTCCATGCAAAATTCCTTCAGCTGCAAGTCTTTGTGGGTATAAACTGCCTGCTTAAAAATCTCCCTACAAAGTTTCAATTGAAAAAAAAAAAACAGGGCTTTGAGTATAGCAGCCCATAACCCTTTATTTCTTCTCTTTGAGCCATTCTTTTGTCCTTGAACTAAACCCAGCTTAGTTTGGTTCATCCCTAGTGGAAACAATGGGGGAGACATCACAATACCTAGTAAGCAGATATAAACCATAAAAGCTTTCAATGTGCCACATCCAAATATTGCATGGAGAAAAAAAGAAAAAACCTCTAAAAATATTTTAAGGCACACTTTATAGGCACCACATATAATTGTGAGTTATGTAGTCCTACATTGTCCATAGATGTCTTCTATAGGTCTTCTCCTTGCAGTGCACAATCCTCTACAACACAGACAGCTGAACTGATGTGATGAACCTGCATTATTAAACTGCGAGTGAAGGCTGCTGTACACAGACCCCAGTGCATGTGGATGAACTAGAAACTGAGAAAGGTAAGCTTGAAGTTGAGCTTTGTTATTAAATAAATCACTCTTTCAAAATCATATTATGCTTACTGGTGTGTCTGTGTGTCTACAAATGTTCTTGTGGGAAAAAGTTGATACTGGAGATGTGCAAGCTTAGGAAATTAAAGAACCCATGCTTAAAGTATAGCTAAAGACATTTTTTTAATTTTATTTTTTAGTGGGGAGAGAGATTAGAGCACCTGTCAGGTTTTTATTGTTGTCTGTGCCCCCATTAGGGGCATTTACCCCCTCTATTTGTCACATTTACTGTTATCTCCAAAAAAGAAAGTAAAAATAGTGTCCTAAGAAGAGAAATAGAGGGGCAATTTCTAATGGGGACACTAGTTCTGGTGATCCGGGTGACAACCAGTAATTACCTTGCTTTGGAGAGATTTCCTTTCACTTTCTGTTCTGGCTATAGGACAGGAAGTAAAGGGAAGTCTCCCCAATGAGACATAATAGTGGACATGTGTCTTTTGCAACTCCATCATACATTATGTGACCACATTTAAAGTTTTTACCCAGCTTATTCAGAATTGAAGCTGAAGTTTCAGTTAGATAGAAAATATTTTCCAAAAAAAACCCCAAATTATTAGTATTTATCAAAAGTATACAGCCTAAGTTAGAAAGTCTGCAATGTCTGAAAAGATCTAATCTAATATAATATAATATCTAAATTTGAAAAATACCTCTCAGTATATAGCTACAAACTTCATTACATGAAGAATTACTTCTGAGTGCATACGAAAAGCAAAATGTATATACACCTAAATATTTACACATTTAGCCAGTTAGAAATGTATTGCTACAGTGCCTTGTGCATACATTTGAGCTACATTTTTCTTATAAAGTGTGATTTTATCATTAGAAAAAAAGGGCATTGCTGAAATTTAGGGCTATGTTTTTTTTATTTAAAAGCATGCCTAAGCAAGGCAGTAACTCCTTTTCCTTTAAAACCAATAATTAAACTACTGGTATAAATGCAGACCTTTATTTTTACAGGACGTTGGTTAGAATTTAGGATAACCGTCTGTTTTTAGGATAAAAATGTTTCTACAAATGAAGACAGTTTCACAACAACAGACCTTTTTCATGTTAATGGCATGTCAGGTTCTAAAATGAGAACCACTCAGACAGTCAAATATAGGTACTTGCCAGGGTGCTAACAGTGAATCCTGGCTTGAATCATACATCAGTCACTGTTATCAATTTAGCAAGTAGAAGATGTTTGCTTTAGTTGATTGTATATACGCAAGGATTTTTAATCCGAAGGCCTTGTGGTTTGAGATACCATCAAGGAACATAAAGAAGATGACCTTTGCACACCTGTGGGACACCATTTCACACAACCAGACCACATTATGGAAGACCTCAATGTTTTAGTTCTTAAAGGAAATATCTAATCCATTCAGGAAAGAAAAACGTTTGAACTAAGAATGATAATTCTACACACAAGAGATAGGGGCCTTAATTTGGACATGGGATTCCTCAGTCATTATCCAACATTTTTATGACTCCCTCTGTGAGTGTTGTCCCCCCCAGTCTTTGCTGTTGCTTTGCTGTGTCTTATCTCTAGGCTAACCCTAGGCTTGTGTTTCTTTCTGCTTTTTTTTTTCTCATCCCCCACATCTCCTCCATCATTTTGCTAAAACTTTGTAATAGTACTGCTTGGACCTTGAAGAAGGGAACATAACCTGAATGCTTGTCCTCAAAATTGTATGTTAGTGCAAATAAAAAAAGTATCACGTCAGTACTCAATTGTTTCTGTCACAAGTAGAAGATGAAATTCAAAGGGAAAGAGAAATCAATTTGCACCTATTAGTATAAATCAGTGTGGCACATACTCCAAAAAGTAAAATATATACCAATATTATACAGATAATTTGTGTGTGTGTGTTCTTATAGTACTTCCTGAACATTTACAAAAATTGTGCCCTGTATTGGAACAGTAGTACAGTAGTGTCCCTTTAAGACAAATAATGTATAAACATCCATTAAAACACACACACACTATCTGTATAATATTGGTTTATGTTTTTTTTTTTTTGGAGTATGTGCCACACTGATTTACACAAAATTTCCTTTAAACATAGGGACACGTAGAGTGTTGTCAGCTTTTCTGTGAAACGAATTTAGATCAATTAGGTGGAAGCGCTTAAGTAAACTTTGCTCTTTTACAATTTGCACCTAGTTTTGCATACAGTAATATTGCCTTTATCCTAGTAGGAAGTTATCCATCTGCTTTCTTTCCACTTATTAACTCTCATATTGTATCTGATATTTCTAAATAGTAGGTACAGCAAGCATCTCCATATATTTTGCTGATTGTGCACACTAATTATACATGTCATATAGTTATACATGTCACTCCACTTCCTCAAACTCAACATTTCCAAAACTGAGCTCTTAGTTTTCCCCCCTGCCCGTGCCACCTCCACTGACTTCACCATAAATATCGGTAACAGAATCATCAGTCCATCCCCTCATGCCAGGGTACTAGGTGTAATCCTAGACTCCCATCTGTCCTTCCAGCCCCAGATCCAATCACTGACAAAATCATGTAGACTTCACCTCTCCAGGATACGAACGTTCCTCACCCCAGAAACTACTAAGCTACTTATTCACTCCCTTGTCATATCACGCCTCAACTATTGTAACTCCCTGCTCATTGGCCTACCTCATCGCAGGTTATCCCCACTCCAGTCTATCATGAACGATGCTGCCAGACTCATCCACCTTACTAACCGTTCTGTATCTGCCACCCCTCTCTACCAATCCCTCCACTGGCTCCCAGTTGCCCAATGAATAGAATTAAAAACAATAACAATGACAAATAAAGCCGTCCACAACACTGCCCCAATTTACATAACCGATCTTGTCTCTAAATATCACCCAAACCGTACTCTCCGCTCCTCGCAAGACCTCCTACTCTCTAGCTCCCTTATCTCCTCCTCCCATGCTCGTCTCCAAGACTTTTCCAGGGCGTCACCCATCCTCTGGAACTCCCTACCCCAATCTATCAGACTATCGCCAACTCTACTTACTTTTAGGCGATCACTGAAAACCTATCTCTACAGGGAAGCCTAATCCACCCTCTGCTAATACTGGAATCCTCTACTCTTCCAACCACTCCATCCCCCACAGATATTACCTATTGTACCATTCACCCCTCCCTTCTAGATTGTAAGCTCCAAGGAGCAGGGCCCTCAAATCCCTCTTGTATTGAACTGTATTCTTACTGTATTGTCTCCCAGTATAATGTAAAGCGCTGAGCAAACCATTGGCGCTATATAAATCCTGTATAATAATAATAATAGTCAATAATTATTTTAGAAACATTTTATAAACTGGTGAGACCTACAATGCTTGGTGCATTACCAATAATGTTGACCACTCTATTTTTTGACTCTTATGTTCCAGAGAGGGCTGTCTTGGAACGTTGGAACGTGAAGAGATAAAGTGTAACCGTGTCAGCCAAACATTATAGAAACCTGTGTAAAGGCAAAGGTAAGACCATATTTCTGCAGCAATAATAACACTAACTTTGAGATCCACTAATGAACTAAGGGAGGATGTTCCTGTTTCCAGTGAAAGGGAATTAATCCTTTTGCAGTGGTATTTAGAATTGGGGTAATACTGCTGTTGTTATGTTTAAAGTGGTCATTAACTTAAAATGTGTTTTACCTTAATGAACTATCTGCTGTAGGGTATAAAACTTTCCAACACCTGTTCCCTCCGCTCCCTTCCCTAATCATCTACATGGGTCCTCTCTTAACCACTTCAAGTCCAGACACTTTCACCCCCCCAGTTCAAGCCAATTTTCAGCTTTCAGCACAATCTTACTTTGAGTGACAATTACTCAAATTACTTACAGTCATGCTTCTTTTGGTGGTGTTTGATCACCACTGGGTTTTTTATTTTTTTCTATATAAATGAAAAAATACTGGAAATTTAAAAAAATATATATTTTTTGCTTAGTTTTTGTTATAAAATTTAGCAAATAAATAATTTTGCTTTAGAAATTTAGGGCAAAATGTATTCTTTTACATTTTTAAGGTACAAATAATCCAAAACAGTGTGTATTATTTAGTCTGTGTGAAATCTATAGAGTCTAAAAACTATGAGATATACATTTGAAAATTGATCAGTTGAGACCCTAAAATGCTGGACGCTGGTATGATGTCAGGTAGTGATCAGGATGCTGGTATGGGGTATGGTAGTAATCAGAACGTTAGCATAAGGCATGGTGGTGATCAGGATGCTGGCATGGCGATAGTCAGGATGGTGGTATGGGGCATGAGTGTAAACAGGATGCTTGTTTGGGGTATGGCAGTGATCAGGATGCTGGTATGGGGTATGGCGGTGATCAAAATTCTGGCACGGGGTATGGCGGTGATCAGAATGTTGGTATGGAGCATGGTGGTAAACAGGATGCTATTATGGAGCATGGCAGTGATCAGGACACTGGTATGGAGCATGGCAATGATCAGGACAGTGGTATGGGGTATGGCGGGGATCAGGACGCTGGCATATTATATGGGGTGATCAGTATACTGGTATGGGGTAGGGCTGTGATCAGGATGTTGGTATTGGGTATGGCAGTGAACAAGATGCTGGTATGGGGTATGGCAGTGATCAGGATTGCGATATGGGGTATGGAGGCGATCATAATGCTGGTATGGGGTATGGTGGTGAACAGGACGCTTGTATGGAGCATGACAGTGATCAGGATGCTGGTATGGAGCATGGCAGTGATCAGGATGGTGGCATGGGGTATGGCGGAGATCAGGATGCTGGTATTTTATATGGGGTGATCAGGATGTTGATATGGGGCATGGCAGTGATCAAGATGCTGGTATGGGGCATGTTTGTGATCAGGATACTGGTATGGGGTATGGCGGTGATCAGGATGTTGGTATTAGGTATGGTGGTAATCAGGGTGCTGTTATAGCGTATGGTGGTGATCAGGGTGCTGGTATGGTATATGGAGGTGATCAGGGTGTTGGTTTGGGGTATGGCAGTGACCAGGACATTGATATAGTGTGGTGTATATATGGTGTCTGTGGGCGATTTTGTGCACACTGGGACAGATGACAGGGGCTGGCTACATTATTTATTATGAAAATACTGGGGCACTGATCAGAGACACTGAGGCACTAAAATGGGACACTGGGG
The DNA here is from genome assembly GCF_062004578.1 of Staurois parvus. Lineage (NCBI taxonomy): Eukaryota > Metazoa > Chordata > Amphibia > Anura > Ranidae > Staurois > Staurois parvus. The sequence continues at coordinate 11,645,443 of NW_028317876.1, forward strand.
TGGCTGGCACAGCAGTCTGTGAGTGTAAGAACAACCTAACAGTCTGCTGTACGCTCACAGGCTGCAGGATCACTTCTTTCTGCTCTCATACTGACATGTGAGTGCTGTGATTGGTCACAGGTAAAACACCATGTGATCGCCCCTGCACAGAAGTAATGTGAGCCCGCATAGGCAAAGCTATCCATCCACCGTCAATATGCAATGGGCGGATGGGGAGAGGTTAATCCAGCACTGTTCCTGTCTGCAGTGCCACTATCTCCAAGGAGACTCCAAAAGCAGCCGGAGCCATTACAACCACTTCAATATATGAGGGGATCAGATGTAAGAAAACAGGTAGGAGGTCATCTACAAAATTATCACCTTGATGTCTCCAACTAGCTGACATATAGACTAGCTAACCTATCCAGTGGGTGTCAGGAATATTTAGGGAAGTGCGTGCTATCTTGTTCAAGACTCAAAACCATCTCATGAGCAATTTATAACAAGACTCCTATATGCATGAAGCAAGTGAGGAAGGTGCATTAGGTGTAAGATTTTTGTCTTCTGGACACCCTTAAAGGTGAGCCCAGATTCAGATTCCCATTATCTAAAGGATAGGCACTGCTGAAATTGCCCCTAGACCAGTATGTATGACAGGAATAATAGGCCCAATGTATAGTGTGCACTATTATAAGGGATTCAAAAGAACATCAGTGATTCAGTTAGCCTGAGTTTTGATATAGTGGCCATAAAATTGTTGTATTGTGCATGTCACCATTCATCCCATGGTAATTGACCATATACTGTAGGTCCTGTAATGGCTCTAGGGGGAGTAACTGCCTATAATGAGAAAAATTACCACAGCAAGTGTTACCACCTCTGGCCCGTGATTGAAAAAAAAAAAAGTAGTAAGATTATTCCTTGGGGAGGATTATTCCTTGGGGGGGGGGGGGTCATTTACTTAAAGACAAAGCATTTTCTGGCATGTTTTGTTTACTAATTTAAATCCATATATTTGCTATAAAATTACTTGCCCACAAACATTATATTTGTTTTTAGCAAAGACCCTAGAGAATGAAATGGCGATCATTGCAATTTTTTATGTCACATGGTATTTGCACAGCAGTTTTTCAAACGCAATTTTTTGGGAAAAAATACCTCTGTGAATTGAAAAAAAACCACACAATACATACCCCAAATTTTTTGCAAAATATAAAAGAGGATGTTACGGCAAGTACATAGATATCTAATGTCACGCTTTAAAATTGCACATGCTTGTGGAATGGTGACAAACTATGGTACGTAAACATCTCCATAGGCGACACTTTAAAAATGTTTACAGGTTACCTGTTTAGAGTTACAGAGGAGGCCTGGTGCTAGAATTATTACTCTCCCTCTAACGTTCACAGCAATACCTCACATGTGTGCTGTGAACAGTTTACATATGTGTGCGCGATTTACATATGCGTTCACTTCTGCAAGTAAGCACAGAGGGATGGGGGAGCTTTAACATTTTTTACACTGTCCTTTTTTTTAATAATTTTTGTTCCTATTACAAGGAATGTAAACATCCCTTGTAATAGAAATATGCATGACAGGTCTTCTTTAAGAAGAGATCTGGGGTCACAAATATCTTCTTTACTTTTAAAAACAAAATATTAAAAAAAATTTAAACTTTTGCTTTAAAAAAGAAAAAATTAGTTTACTTCCACCACCAACTGGATGTTACATCATAACATCGCTCTGGTCCTCCATCATGATAGAGGTGATCAAAGACCATGGAGTTTTTCACCACCTCCATTTTCAGCCGGTTGGACCATCAGATCGTTTCTCGGGCCCCTCTGGTTTTAACAATAAGCCCGATAAATACAGGCGGGTGGCAGGAGGGGACGTAAAGCAATGGAAAGCTATCCTGTGGCTGAAGAGCTAATAGGATCGCTTTCAATAGAAAGCCGGCCGTCAGCTGAAAAAAAAAAACAGGGATTATTGCTGATTTCTCCAGCCATAACCCTGGTAAACCAATTGAAAACCACAACGTTTATATATGTATGGTCTTCAAGTGGATAATGAAATAGGGGAGCATAGGCACTTTGGGCATTTAGGCTATCCCAGATATATTATATGGTACATAGCCCAATTACACCATTTTTAGGGGAGACACGAGCCTTGTGTTTAACCTGGAAATTCCTATTAAATATTCTGGTAATGTTAAGAGATGTCTGAGAGGCCCAGACCTCGTTACACTCTAATCAAGAACCTATACAGTAATCTGGGTCATTTTCTGTGTCATATGTACTAGATAATAATATGTCCAATTTGTTTAAAGAAGGTTGTAGGCAGAGAGATGGGTAACATCCGTAACAGGAAAAGGATTGTAGGCAATGCACATATTTTGATATTAATTTTAACTAACCATGTAAAATGAGATCTTATTCCACTCTGCATCTCTTTTAACAGTTATTATTAATGTATTATTTATTACAGGTACTTACACACACCCACTTTATTAGGTACACCTGTTCAATTGCTTGGTAACACAAATTGCTAATCAGCCAATCACATGGCAGCAACTCGATGCATTTAGGAATCTAGACGTGGTGAAGATGACTTGCTGAAGTTCAAACTGAGCATCAGAATGGGAAAGTAAGGGGCTTTAAGTGATTTTGAATGTGGCATGTTTGTTGGTGCCAGACGGGCTGGTCTGAGTATTACATAAACTGCTGATCAACTGAGATTTTCATGCACAACCATCTCTAGGGTTAACAGAGAAAAAGAGAAACTTAACACACCGGGTGCCACTCCTGTCAGCTAAGGACAGGAAACAGAGGCTATGATTCACACAGGCTCACCAAAATTGGGCAATAGAAGATTGTAAGATGTTACCTGGGCGGATAAGTCTGGATTTTGGCTGCAACGTTCAGATGGTAGTATCAGAATTTGGCATAAACAAAATGAAAGCATGGATCCACCCTGCCTTGTATCAATGCTTCAGGCTGGTGGTGTAATGGTGTGGGAGATATTTTCTTGGTATACTTTGGGCCCCTTAGTACCAACTGAGCATTGTTTAAACACCACGGCCTACCTGAGTATTGCTGCTGATCATGTCCATCCCTTTATGACTACAGTATACCCATCTTCTAATTTCCCATTTTCTACTTTCAGCAGGTTAATGCACCATGTCACAAAGTTTAAATCATTTCAAACTGGTTTCTAGAACATGACAAGGAGTTCACTGTACTCTAATGGTCTCCACAATCACCGCATCTCAATTCAATAGAGCATCTTTGAGATGTGGTGGAACGGGAGATTCGCATCATGGATGTGCAGCTGAAAAATTTGCAGCGAACCAGCAAACACAAATGCTCCTGCACTTGGGGAAGGACTCGATGCAGGCTGCAACCACATTAAGAATGTCCTGGAACATGCACACCTTGCCGCCCTCAACAGACCGAGGGAATCCAAATATACTGAATGAGGAAAGAACAAAGAGAGGGCGCACAGGCCTAGTGCATTACCATAAAAAACATTTAATAAGAAATAAAATAGGTGTTGTACTCACAAACGACAATAAAGTCAAGGCACATCATAAAAGAACAGCTGGGTCAACACCGCGCTGAGTTACAGTCCATAATGGGGAATGTAGACATCCAATAGGTTGACGCGTTTCGAGGACTTGCCTCTTCCTCTTCCTGATGCTATCATGTCAATATGGGACAAAATCTCTGAAGAATGTTACCAACTCCCTGTTAAATCTATGCCACAAAAAATTAAGCTAGTTCTGAAGGCAAAAGGGGGTCCAACCTGATGCTAGCAAGGTGTACCTATTAAAGTGACCGATGAGTGTATATTGTACATTCACCTCAGCCCCGAACCCTCAGGAAGCTTACAATCTAAGGTCCCTAACTCACATTCAGACATACACATACTAGGGCCAATTTAGACAGGAGCCAATTACCCTGCCAGCATGTCTTTAGAGTGTGGAAGGAAACCAGAGTACCCAGAGGAAACCCACGCAGGCACAGGAAGAGCATGCAAACTCCAGGCAGGTAGTGCCATGGTTGGGATTCGTACCAATAATTCTTGTGCTGCTAGGCAGAAGTTGGACATACTTCCTAATATAGAGGAGATGGTGAAAGTCAACAAGCTGAATGGCTAAATATGTTAAGGAATGGTGAAGGGCAAAGGGATCCAAAGACCTGTAACTCTATAAAAATATTGTATGCATAGGCTGGAAGCCATTGTCCTGTGGACCCTTGTCAGACACCCTGGGTGCTCTGATTAAGACTATATTTGTAAAGTAATGTCCCTATGACAAAGGCAAACATTATGGGTGATAAGGGGCAGCCCTGCCTGATTCCTGGTTTCCTCCAGGAACAGCCAATCCACTCTGTCTGTACAAGAATAGGTGTTTTGGACCTTACAATAGTAATAATCTTAAATTTAGGTATTGATCAACCCCCAGAAGTCCACTGGGTCCTGTCATGTCTTGTGAAAGTGTCTTAGGGCTGAAAATGATAATGTACAGTATGTAGAGGTGAGTAGGGGTAGATTTTTAAACACTTTATAGAAAGAGCTGTAAGTTCATGTTACCGCTTTCCTAACTTGACTCAGTCTAAGACCTTATTTATTATTCCCTGTGGGACTTTAAGGGGCATTATACATGGTTTTCAAGTGCTTGCCAGCTTGAAAAAAGAGCTAAGCAGCATTCAGTACAGGCCAGATATTGCAGGCAGTGCACAACGCAGCACAAAGCATAGCGGGCACTTTAGTGAGCGCTGGTGCATACTTCCCTGTTCCCAGCTAATACAGTCTTTCATTTTAAAGTTGGAGGGGATTGATCAGTGCTCAAAATTAAGCTGAAGAAGTGTGTCAAAAAGAATTTCCATTTTTATTTAGAAATCTTGTTTTCACTTCTTTAATCCTTTCTTGCATCTCAGTAAGGCTTATTCACTTGTGCCTTTTTTGCAGTCATTTTCTGTCTACATGAATGCAGCAGCTGCATGTCATTGCTCAGGGTGCACTTCCTGATGATGACAATGAAAGAAAATGCCTGCTCAATGAGCATTATTCACTTACTATTCCCATTGGAAGCATATGTGAAAGGGTGACGTCATAGAAGAGGGGTTGTGAGCAGTGGTGTATTTAAGTTTCATGCTGCCCTAGGCAACACAAAAAATGGCCGGCCACCCCCCTGCAGAGACAGCCTGACACCAACCAACACCACCCCCTCCCCCCGACCAACCCACCACCCCCACCCGAGAAAGCCTTCCACTACCACCACCCTCCATGCACCGGTCACCCCCCCCCCCACCAACAGAAGGAAAGACACTCACCTTTACAGCACCAGAAATCCCCTGGAATGAGAGTCAGGCTCTGCATACACCATCAAGCAGCCCGCAAACTCTCTCAGAAACCCACCTAGTCCCCATGGCGCATGCGTCCCTTGTTCTGTCCCTTCTTCTGGGGAGCAGTGCTGCCCCCCAGAAAAATGCTGACTTATGCAAATGCCTTGTTTGCCTTGTGGTAAGTACACCCCTGGTTGTGAGAAAGGGACAAAGCATTTTCACATTATACCAGAAATTGCTTTAGCAAAGACCTTTCACATAGCATTATCAAGCAATATTTAAATAAGAAAAAAAAACTTAGATAGCCTGAAAGTAGCTTTGAAATTTGTGATTGAGTTTACATCTATTTTAAATGCTAGATTAATTGTGGCTACAAGTGAGGCATTTTGGTATATTTTAGGGTTAGTTAAGTGCTGAGGGTTTTTTTAACCATTAGCCGCCCGGCCAATAGCCGTTTGGCGGCTTGAAAAGCGCTGCAGCTTTCCGGGTACACGCCATTTGGCGTTGTCCCGGACACGCCCCCAAAGCGCGCCCCCAGCGTCGCGCATCCAGCCGGTCTCATGTCCGCTGTGTCCCATGGACACAGCGCTTTCACTGATGAGGGTAACAGCCAACACTATTGGCTGTTTACCCTGCGATCGGCTGTGTCCTATCACAGCCGATCAAAAGTAGCAACAAGGAGCTGTCACTTGGCTTCCTCCCGGACACGCCCCCAAAGCACGCCCCCCAGGCGCGCCCCCCAGGCGCAGCGAGCCGGTATCTTGCCAGCTGTGTCCCATGGACACAGCGCTTTCCCTGATTAGGGTAACAGCCAATACAATTGGCTGTTTACCCTGCGATCGGCTGTGTCCTATCACAGCCGATCAGAAGTATAAACAAAGAGCTGTCACTTGTTGTCACCACTTCTTCTCCTCACACACGGATCCTGTGTGAGGAGAAGAAGGGGAACCGTGAGTTACAGCTCAGTACAGTGCAGCACATTATAGATTGCCAGAGTGTACCTGTCAGTGTACCTGTCAGCCCATCACAGTGTACCTGTCAGCCCATCACAGTGTACCTGTCAGCCCACCTGTCAGCCCATCACAGTGTACCTGTCAGCCCATCACGGTGTACCTGTCAGCCCATCAGGGTGTACCTGTCAGCCCATCAGGGTGTACCTGTCAGCGCATCACCAGCCCATCACGGTGTACCTGTCAGCCCATCAGAGTGTACCTGTCAGCGCATCACCAGCCCATCACGGTGTACCTGTCAGCCCATCAGAGTGTACCTGTCAGCCCATCAGAGTGTACCTGTCAGCCCATCAGAGTGTACCTGTCAGCCCATCAGAGTGTACCTGTCAGCGCATCACCAGCCCATCACGGTGTACCTGTCAGCCCATCAGAGTGTACCTGTCAGCCCATCAGAGTGTACCTGTCAGCCCATCAGAGTGTACCTGTCAGCACATTACCAGCCCATCACAGTGTAGCTGTCAGCGCATCACCAGCCCATCACCGTGTACCTGTCATCAGCCCATCACAGTGTCCCTGTAATCAGTCCATCACCGTGTACTTGTCAGCAGTCCATCACTGTGTACCTGTCAGCAGCCCATCACCGTGTAGCTGTCAGCAGCCCATCACAGTGTACCTGTCAGTGTACCTGTCAGCGCATCACCAGCCCATCACCGTGTACCTGTCATCAGCCCATCATAGTGTACCTGTCAGCAGCCCATCACAGTGTACCTGTCATCAGTCCATCACAGTGTACCTGTCATCAGTCCATCACAGTGTACCTGTCCGCAGTCCATCACCACGTACCTGTCAGCAGCCCATCACCGCGTACCTGTCAGCGCATACAACTGTGCAGCCTGTCAGTGTGCCTGTCATCAGAGTACCCATAAAAGCCACCATCACTGCAGCCCATCAGTAGTTACCCATTACCCATTACAGTTGCCTGACATACTGCCAACATGTCCAAAAAATATTATTCTAGTGAGGAGGCTTTCCAAATCCTGAGCATGACGGACGAGAGCAGCGGGGAGCTCTCACCGTCCGATTCCGATTTTGATTACGAGCCAAGAGAAAGCAGTGGATCGGTGACCGAATCGGAAGAGGAAGTAGTCCCTACAAAAAGAGTAAGACGCTCTGAAGAGCAGGCAACAACGAGCAGCGCCAACATACAAGTGCCATTACACACAAATGGTCAGTCAGAAAATACCAACAGAGCTAGACCCCAGGATGACAGGCCCAGTACCAGCACTGGGATATCACGCCAGACCCCAAGAGTCAGGTCCCAAACTTGCCTCCCAAACTCTCTTGCAAACCCTTTGTGGCTGCCTTCCAACACAGGATCAGCTACAATCCACCCTTTCACCGCACAACCAGGAGTGCAGATCAACACAGAAAATTTTTCCCCAATTGATTTTTTTAATTTATTTTTCCCTGATAGTTTCCTTCAGTCAATTGTCGATCAAACCAACCTATTTGCCCAACAATTTATTGCAGCCAACCCCAATTCGTGTTATGCCCGTCCATTCGAGTGGAGACCGCTAACACTAGAAGAGCTTAGATTGTTTTTGGGCCTTACGGTGAACATGGGGCTTACAAAAAAAAATGTACTACATTCATATTGGTCCACCCACCCCATCCATCACATTCCCATATTTTCATTCGTAATGTCCAGGTCACGTTATGATATGATAATGCGTTTCCTGCATTTCAGTGATAATTCCCAGTGCCCTCCCCGAGATCAGCCAGGCTTTGACAAACTGTACAAAGTTCGCCCCCTAATTATTTTTTTTTCTAGAATATTTTCTGAAGTTTATGTCCCTGACCAAAACATCTGTGTGGACGAATCTCTTATCCACTTTACTGGCCGGCTGGGAATCAAGCAATACATGCCCAGTAAGAGGGCCAGGTATGGACTTAAGCTCAACAAGCTGTGTGAAAGTGCCACGGGTTATGTGCATGCCTTTCGCATGTATGAAGGCAAAGACTCCCACCTTCAGCCCCCTGGGTGCCCAACCTACATTGGCATAAGTGGCAAAATTGTCTGGGACCTTGCGTTTCCACTCCTCCAAAAGGGGTATCACATCTATCTTGACAATTATTATACAAGCCTGCCCCTTTTCCGCCACCTGTACCTTGAAAAAACAATGGCCTGCGGTACTGTCCGACCAAACAGGAAGGGCTTCCCACAAAGTTTAATTAGAACGACTCTACAAAAAGGGGAATCTGCAAGTGTTAGGAACGAGGAAGTGCTGGCCGTGAAATGGAGGGATAGGAGAGATGTTTATGTCCTGTCCACAATCCATAATGACATCATGGTGGACATTCATAGAAGACGAGGGGAAGTCCAAAAGCCAGAGTGCATCTTCAATTATAATCAATTCATGGGGGGGTGGATTTAAACGATCGCATGCTGCAGCCATACTTACCAACAAGGAAGACCCTCTACTGGTACAAAAAAGCTGCAATATACATTTTCCACATGGCAATTTATAATTCATATATAATCTATCAAAAATCAACTGAAAGACCTAGCCACCTCTTCAAATACACTGAAGATGTCATCACTGCCCTAATCTATCAGCAAGGATCTCCACCACAAACCATTCGCTCCGATTGTGTCAGCAGACTGCATGAACGCCATTTCCCTGAGAGAATTCCACCATCAGAAACAGGAAGAAGACGTCGAAAAACATGTAAGGTATGCAGCAGAAGGGGAATTAGGAAAGACACCAGTGTTCATTGTCCCCAATGTCCCTCCCAACCAGGCCTATGCTTCGAAGACTGCTTCAAACATTATCACACTATAATAAGATATTAGTTCCCCATATTTTCAACAGCCTACAACTTCCCCATTTTTGTTATCTGTGCTGATCTTTTGCCTACTGCCATGATTTATCATGCCTCTGCCTTCTACCTTAACTGACCCTGGCCTGTTTACCGACAATGCCTCTGCTTGCCGTCTGAATTGCTTCTACACCACATTTCTGCTCTTCACCAAAACTGACCATGGCTTGTTTATCGACTATGCTTCTGCCTGCCGTCTGGATTATCAACCATGTTTATGCCTTTTTCCTGGACTGACCTTGGCCTGTTAAATCGACAATGTTTTTTGCCTGCTGCTTGGATTGATCTTTTGCCCTGCTACTGCAGTGGTGGGATTCAAGATAACACAGGGGTCTCGCATATGTGAGGGGCTTCAGAATAGATAAAAAACAGTTTTTGGTTTTCTCCGGGTTTTGTTAGTCCCAGAATAGGGTCTGTTGTCCGGAGGCTTCGAAGAGATTGGGTGGGACGAAGCCTCTACCCCTGTGCCCCAGTCCTACCTGATCAAGGCCCTAAGCCTGATGTTCCTGTCTGCTGCCTGGACCAATACTTTGGCTGTGCTGACCATATCTCCTCTTGCTACCTGTACTGACCCAAAACTTTCGGGCCATGTTCCTGCCTGCTGCCTGGACCAATATTTTACATGGACCAATACAAACCAATACAAGTTAATCATATCTCTGCTTGCTGCCTGTACAGACCTAGGACTTTTTATGGACCATGTTCCTGCCTGTTGTCTAGGACCAATATTTTGGCTGTGCTGACCATATCTCTGCCTGCTGCCTGGACTGACCTAGGACTTTTTATGGACCATTTTCTTCCTTCTACCTGGATCTCAGCCTGCTGCCTGTTCTGACCCTGGCTTGTTTATCCACTATATTCCTGCCTGCTGCCTGGTCGAATCCTGTTGCTGTTGCCTGCTTCCTGGTCCAATGCTCTCCTAAAACCATAGGTAATCTTTTGCTTATCCTTTCTTTAGCTGTGAAAAAGTTTCAGATTGTGGTATTGTCATGTTCAGGAGGAGTAGTAAAATGTATTTTCAAGTATAGAAGAAATATCCTATAAATTCACAACTTTGTGTAAAAAAAAAAATACTTTTTCATTTTTTTTCCACATTTTCTAAAAACTTGTGGAAAAAAATAACATGTTCAAAAAACTCATTATGCCTGATGCCTGACCTTGGGATGTTTGCTTTCCAAAATGGGGTCATTTTGTGGGTGTTTCTACCATCCTGGTGCTCCAGGGCCTTAAAAACTGTGATAGGGAGTCAGGAAATTAGATGTGTAATTTATGCCCCTTTTATGCTCCTAGAATGCATGGAGGTGCTACTTGGATGTTGGGTCTCTGTATGTGGCCAAGCTGCGGAAAAGTCTCACACATGTGGTATCGCCATACTCAGGAGTAGCAGAATGCATTTTGGGGTGCAATTGCAAGTATGTCTATGCCAGGTGTGAGAAATAACTTGTTATTTTGGCAATTTCATATATCTATATTGTACCGCGCTCCAAAATTAATAGATCTAAGTGCTCTAAATAAATAAATAAATATTGTATATAACTAAAAATTCAATAATAATCTATATCCATAATACTTAAATTCATAATTGCATAATACTTGAATCCATGATTGAAGTGAATCAAAAAAATTTCATTAATATTTGTAAATCAATGCATAAAAAACTGCGTGCCTGAAAAACTATTAAAAAGTGAAAAAATATATAATGATATATAATGAAAATATAAAAATAAATAAATAAATAAATTAAAATAAACTGGAAGAAAATTTTGTATGAATTAATAATAGTTCAGTTCATACGAATTGAGATGGTAATGTGAATCAATCTGATTGGCGTGGTAAGTCTATGTTCATGACATGAACCTCTCTCTCCTTCCTCCTCTCCTTTCTCCTCAATTCAGCTTTTCTCAATTAGGACTTTCTCCTCTATCTGCTTGGCTTATTCCATCCATGTCGAGACGTTGCATAATGATGGCTAACTCAACTTCACTAGGCATGTAACCCAACGATCGCATTGCCATGCCAAGCTCTTGTTTTGAAATAAAACCATTCCCATCTCGATCCAACACTTGGAAGGCTTCTCGAATTTCTTCCACATTCGACCCTTGCGGGTCACAGAGCTTTTTATATATATATCTCTGCCAGATATTAATCTCCTCCACTGCCTCCACCAACCTTGATCCTCCTCCAGGCAGTAAGTAACACTCCAATAACTCCCCTCATACAACGAATTCAAGCATCAGGGCAGGCCAGAGAGCTTCCTTCGTGTCCCAGGAGACTCCTGGGACACGAAGGAAGCTCTCTGGCCTGCCCTGATGCTTGAATTCGTTGTATGAGGGGAGTTATTGGAGTGTTACTTACTGCCTGGAGGAGGATCAAGGTCGGTGGAGGCAGTGGAGGAGATTAATATCTGGCAGAGATATATATATAAAAAGCTCTGTGACCCGCAAGGGTCGAATGTGGAAGAAATTCGAGAAGCCTTCCAAGTGTTGGATCGAGATGGGAATGGTTTTATTTCAAAACAAGAGCTTGGCATGACAATGCGATCGTTGGGTTACATGCCTAGTGAAGTTGAGTTAGCCATCATTATGCAACGTCTCGACATGGATGGAATAAGCCAAGCAGATAGAGGAGAAAGTCCTAATTGAGAAAAGCTGAATTGAGGAGAAAGGAGAGGAGGAAGGAGAGAGAGGTTCATGTCATGAACATAGACTTACCACGCCAATCAGATTGATTCACATTACCATCTCAATTCGTATGAACTGAACTATTATTAATTCATACAAAATTTTCTTCCAGTTTATTTTAATTTATTTATTTTTTTTTTTATATTTTCATTATATATCATTATATATTTTTTCACTTTTTAATAGTTATTCAGGCACGCAGTTTTTTATGCATTGATTTACAAATATTAATGAAATTTTTTTGATTCACTTCAATCATGGATTCAAGTATTATGCAATTATGAATTTAAGTATTATGGATATAGATTATTATTGAATTTTTAGTTATATACAATATTTATTTATTTATTTAGAGCACTTAGATCTATTAATTTTGGAGCGCGGTACAATATAGATATATGAAATTAACATCCATACACCTGGAGAGGGTGTAAAAAGTACCTGGCGATCTAAATATTTAATTATTTAATCAAGCACGTCAATTGATTTATTAGTCGTTCACTTTATTTATAAATTCAATATTATTAGTATTTTTATACACTGAATTTATTGCTTTATTAGTAAGAAAACTTCTAGTGGCTCACAAGTATTTCATTAATTTGCATTTTTGTTATTTTGGCAATTATGCATGAAAAAAAATAAAAATAAATAATTTATTCATTTTTCAAAGAATTGTGGGAAAAAATTACAACTTCAAATAACTCAACATGTCTTTTACTAAATACTTTGGACTGTCTATTTTCCAAAAAGGGGTCTTTTGGGGGCTATTTGTACTTTCCTAGCATGTTAGGGCCTCAAGAAATGAAATAGGCCATCAGTGCTTCATGTGTGATCAATTTGCAATGATTGGTGCCATAGCTTGTAGACTTTATAACTTTCACACAGACTAAATAATATACACCGATTTGTTTTTTTTTTACCAAAGGTATGTAGCAGTATAAATTTTTGCCTAAATTTATGAAGAAAAATTACTTATTTGCAAAATTTTATAATAAAAACAAAGAAAATCTTATTTTTTTTCTAAATTTTCGGTCTTTTTTCGTTTATAGTGCAAAAAATAAAGAACTCAGGGGTGATTAATTACCACCAAAAGAAAGCTCTATTTGTGGGAAAAAAATGATAAAAATTTCATATGGGTACAATGTTGCATGACCGTGCAATTGTCATTCAAAATGTGACAGCACTAAAAGCTGAAAATGGGTCTGGGAAGGAAGCTGTAAAATTGCACGGTATTGAAATGGTTAACTGTTAGGGGTTTGGGGCTCAAGTGGAGAGTTGGGTTCAAGTGGAGAGGATTATTTACAAAAATAGACAAGTCATGTGAAAGAAAAACATTGTGGGGGAAATTTACTAAAACTGGAGCACTAAGAATCTGGGGCAGCCATGGTAGCCAATCATCTTCTAATTTCAGATTTCAGCAGATTTTGCACTCTACAGTTATAGTAAATCTCCCCCTATAATTACCTTTCTGACAGCCTGTGCCTTGTTATACTGTGGTTTCCATGTTCCCCAGCCTCTGCTTTTATTTTACATTTCCACACACATTATTTTCTCCAGAAAGTCTATATGTCACTACAGGAGATATGAGCCAGCAGGAGGGCCATTGCATATGGCAGGGGGTACAGGTATTTGACCTATTTGACCTGTTAAATGCCTGCAGTGGCTGGAAATCAATGAAATGGTGGCCTTTTAGGGCAAGGCCTACTGAAAAAGTAAGTAAGTTTTTTTGCAGGGCTGATCTTTTTTGTAAGTGACCCTGTGGTGACAGGGTATTTTAAGAGTTTAAGAGACCGTATTACCTTAAAAAAGAAAACTGATGCATAGAATACAGTTATAATACTTACCTTTACCTTTAAGTCAGTACGATGTCCTTACAGCTCTGCAGGGACTCATGAGTTCATAAAAACAACAGGGTAGGGGACCATCTATTGTTTATAATGGTACCATAGGAGATAGAAGAAACCATTTATAGCAAAATACAACGATAAAATGAATGTATGGCAGCTGTTTTACTTGCCATAAGATGTATCTCTGTTCGTTCAGGTAACGAGAGTTACAGATCTCTGCCACACCACATAGTCCCATCTATTAGAGAAGGTGACCTGGTTTTCCCCTACTGCAGTTCAGTAACGCTTACAGTTCTCATTCACACCTGCACAATATGACTGGACAGTAAAAAGAGAAGCATCAGATGCTGAAGAAGCATTTGAGGAGTCCTGCCCTCTGCTCTCTCCGCCTTTCATCATGCTCCCTACACTGCTTCTCCTCCTCCCTGTCCAAACATTATTGTACATATTGCAAGACCCTGATAATATTTGAATATTCAGATACTTAATTGCTTACATAAAAAATCCCATTTAGGTATATGTAAATGAATGCAGAACTGCATTAATTTTTATCATTTATTTCTGCTTGGAGTTTTGTTTTAAATAAATGCTTACAAATATAATCAATAGGACCACAAGATTAATTTAAGTGTATGTTATTAGCATGGACCAATTTAAAAACTAAATTGACAGTGCACTTTGGCAAATAAGCATCCAATGATCACTGTCACTTATGTTTATGGAAATTAAATAAATTATTCAGCATCCTACTGACTTCATATTTTACATCTGATTAATTTCCAGTAATGTTTAATTACAATACAAATCACTTTAGAATAATAAAAAAAAATCAATAACAAATACCCCCACAGCTATCTAAATTGCTTAATGACGCATTTGATTAATTTTGATTACTTAGCTACTGTACATCTAAAATATGTAAGACTGGACACCTCACACATATTTGAATGTACCAAAAATGTAATTAAAAGTAAGATGACCCATTCTCTACTATAATGAACATATGTTAGAAAACAGAAATGAAAAATGACTTGATCCATCCAAAGGATTTTTTGAGCACAAAATAAATTATGGTCAATTGACTGAACTTTTCTGATGTGTAAATTGAATCATTCCTACACACTAGGGTTTCATAATTAAAAAGCACTTTTCACTGTGGGAAATTTTACTGAATTTCATATTAAAAGAAAAAACAAACCATCAATCAGGAGGAGGTAGAGTTTCTCAAAGAGCTCAACCCATTAAACTTGAACAGTACAGGCAAATGGTGACTGATTTGCTTCAGGAAACTGTAAATCTTTTAAGACTTAGTGCTGTACAAACATTAATGAGCAGATTGCTTATGTGATATTCTGCTCTAAAACTGTTTGTAGATTTGTCAGCAGAACATATTTCTAAATTATAGAAGAAAGGCGGTAAGTGAAATAATAATACTTTAAAAGAATTTGCTGTAAAAGAAATACATCTACTGTTATCTCAGACCACTTTCTAAACATTCTAGTTGCCTGATCATCAGACAGTGACTTATTGTCTCAAATCAAATATGTAGCTTGCCTGCTTGACTATTCCAACTGCATGCCTGTTACTTTTAACTCAGTAAATGCTGAAACCAAAGTATGACAGTCAGGGCATTAGTATTTTCAGAGGGGCAGCACTACAGTATGCTGCATCATATGTTTCTAATAGAAATGTATTTACTAGAAGATTGTACTATGGTTACTAGCACGAGTACAGCAAAAATACAACAAACACAGAACTTGAGAAGCACAAACAAGGTAAAACAACAAGAATCATTTCAAAACAGGAAAGTAACAATACTCACAATAAATATAAGAAAAGAAATACATTAAAATTATTAGTAAAATTCATTTGGTTCAAAGTCTAGCATTTTTAGTAAGTAAACACAAATTTGCTGTCACAATTAGAAATTGGACCCCATCACCAAATGGAACAGCATGCTATGGTCAGATCTCAGGAATGCTGGGGGCAATGTAAGTCAAGAACCAAATATAAATTAAGGTGTTCCATAATTTGTTGGACTTTGGAGTAAACATGACCAAATCTATTGCAATGTTTATTAAACTACCCTTTTGTTGTTTAGAACACTTTAAATTTGTCTGGTCCACTCATGCTCTCTCACATCGGGTGTTTTCATATAACATCTATAGTATAATACCTATATCAACATATAGGTGACCTTTAGGAACAAAAGCTTGCTCAAACTTTGGTCTTCTTACCACATAACTTTTCTGAGTAGAGTTATATGCATTGAAATGTCTGTGTTCCCAATTATTTTATTCTTTTTTTAAGCCTTATCAATATTTGTATCTAAATTTACTATAGGCTATCTACTAAAAGAGATTAGCAAATTAATTTGACTAAACAATAAACCCAGCTACAACAAATCTTTTAAACAGACCCCTAAGATCTGGCAGCCATGGCCTCCCTAATTTGTGGCTATATTACCTTGATGACAGATTGGCCCAATTAGCAAACCCCCAGGTCTGATGAAGTATTATTCTATGGTGAAGTCTCCTCTATATTTCCTTACCACCTTCTAGAGCTATTATAGTCCAACTCAATTCATCATAAAGCTCTAATGCCACTGAACATAATTGACTCTCAATTCCTTCACCTTTGTGGACTATACAAGCAGCAATACAACCTAGTCTACTCAGCCTTACTTCCAGCATCTTACATAGGGGGTCCTACATTTCTGGCAGCATTTCAGAATAGACTTCTCAAGGTGGATTCATCATAGTTCCCTGACAACTTGGAAAGCCCACCAGAGAGATTAAAACTTTAGTTCACCCTCCAAAAACAACAGGAGATTCCTGCGGTGGAGAGGTATATGCAGATATATACTGTACAGATAAAACATTTTTTTAACACCATTACTCTCTTAGCTTTTATGCACATCTACTCATTTTGAAAAAAATCTGTCTCTTATCTCCTAGAGGCAAGGGAGTTATATCCTCTCTGTATTATTACCTAAACCCTTTGTATCTTCCAAAAAAGAAGTAGCCCAACAATAAAGCTGAATGTGCATAATCTTTTTCTCCACAAGAGTGGGATGAAATGCTCAGCAATCTCCATAAATGCACTTGTTTTTCATGAAACAGCCATCATACTACATCACACTACACAGCAGATGGTATTTAACTCCACAAAAATTCCACACCAGGGGCGGACTGACCATTTGGAAACTGGGGCACTGCCAGAGGGTCTGGGGTCAGTAGGGGGCCCCATGAGATGCCCCTGGTACCTTTTTCATAGGCTTTTTTGAGTTTGGGCAAGGACACAAGGGCCCCATGATCCCCTATTGCCCGGGGGACCCATGAGTTGTCAGTCTGCCAATGCTCCACACCATCCTACTGTAGGTGCCACATATCCATTTTAAGGGCTGCCTGGAAGTAAAACCATGCCCACCTTTAGGTGACCCTTGAAAACGCATTTATTCAGGGAAGCCTACTCCCTTTTCATCTAAAAATCTGTACTTGAGTCACCTCCACCAGATCTTCCCCTGCGTTTATTACCTTTTGTACCACTTCCCCCTCCCTTTAGATTGTAATCTCTATGAGCAGGACCCTCTTATTCCTTCTGTATTGAACTGTATTGTAATTGTACTGTCTCCCGTTTATATTGTAAAGTGCTGCATTATATAAATCTTGTATATTAATAATAATAATAATCATATATCTTCTGGAGTTGCCAAGTACTTTGTTCCTCCGTAGCATAAAGTCACACCTAGAGTGACTCAAATAACAGGCCTATCTATATCTTTAACATTGCCAATGTTCCTTCTATTTGTCTCATCACAAATGTGGCCCCACATATTTTGTTGACAAAACTTGAATACTCTGCTTATCACAGTTCATGGGTCATGTCCTTGAACTGGCATATTCGGTTAGCCCCTTGATCTCAGGTTCTATCTTGAGTGGTCTATCTAAGGTTAATGGAAATAATCTTTCATACTATTCATGACTTTATGCCCATCTTTCACAACAAATGATCCTTGGTCTCAACTCTGGATAACGTTGTGATATCAACCAATTAGTTACAATATTCATTCTTTAATCCTATATTTGATCAATTGCTGGAGAGATGTTAAACTGCATCTCAAAATTTTTTTTTAGTGTTGGATAAAGTGGGTAAAGGTTATACCCCCTGTCTGTGTCCTCAAAGGGTAGCTTTACCCTCTTTGTCCTGGTGAACACTGCCACTGAGAAATAAGTGAGGGAAAATGCACATTTTAGAGTTGTCCCCAGAAAAAGAGGTAAGAGTAAATCTTCCAACGTGGATACCTGTTCTTGGAGATCTCCTCTTTCTGCCTTTTGTGTTTCTGAAACAGAAAGTGAAAGGAAATTTCCTCAATGGTACGAAGACTGCAAAAATGTAAACCTTCCAAAACTAAAGGAGTTGTCTATACCCTCACTTCAATAAAGTGCAATAATATTTAATTTCCTACACAACAGAATAATATGACTTATAGTTTAAAATCTACACATCAACAGAAACTGGTCTATGGATCATTAGCTGAAAAGCATTTCCTTATAGCATGACTGTGTATGAGCTTAGGAGAAGCTTCAACAATATTTCATCACACATATTTTTATCTTCTTTATGTATTTATTTGTTTTATGGTGTTTTAGGTGTTAATTTTGGAACAGATCATCATTTAGTTACAGCATTGACAAATTAAAATGTAGCTTCTGTAATGAAGAAAGATTCCAATTAATTTCACAATTTCTCAGAGTATTTTAGTAGACAAAGAGCAAGGACACTTATGGAGTGGTTAGGGAAGTATTTATTTGCAATTTATTTATTTTCACTTCAATTACCTCACAATAAATCTTACCACGTGTAAAATAATGAATTATTCTACACATGGCAGCAATGTTGCCTCATTAATCAGGACACAAATTTAAGGTAAATCAATACTGTATTAACTGCTCAGTAAATGGTAGCAAAAAATCAGCTTGATGGTCTAACATTTTCAAAGTAATTTATAACAAATAAATCTATAGAAATGTCTGTCATGTTATGTTGCTTGCTTAATTGAATATTTAAATGTTTGTTTTAAAAAACAGCACAAAGTAAGAACTAATATGGTGCAAGATTGTTATGCTGTAAGGATACATTTCTTTTTTTTGTAAATAGCATACTTTTATTCATGACCAGAACATGTTTGGGGTTTTGGATAGGGTAAAATTACAGGTTTTTGAGTTGCCCTCTTTATTTGTCTACCAGGACAGAAAGTGATGGGAAATCCAAGAAATTTGAGGTATCAGCAGAACAAGAGGTGAGGGTAAATCTTCCATTGGGGGACTTGTTTTGTTGACAACTGTCTAAGAGTGGAATCCTTTCACATTGTAGATATTTCCTTTTATAACCTGTTGCATCTCAAGTATAGAGAGTGAAGAGAAGTGACCCTAGTGGGAAACAAACAGCACAAATTAACCAGGGGGTCCCTCTTCCCTATAACCCTGGATCAGTGGTATTGCAGGTGTACAGGTAGAGGTCTTATTGGAAATTGAAAATATTTCAAAATATAGGGGCCACCAGATCAGGGGCGGACTGACAACTCATGGGGCCCCCGGGCAATAGGGGATCATGGGGCCCTTGTATCCTTGCCCAAACTAAAAAAAAGCCTATTAAAAAGGTACCAGGGGCATCTCATGGGGCCCCCTACTGACCCCAGGCCCTCGGGCGGTGCCCAAGTTTCCAAATGGTCAGTCCGCCCCTGCACCAGATACCCCCTCCCCCTCGGTTACAAATTCATAGAAAATTTACAATGTAAATAAACATACAGACATCTTTGACAAGTCATTCCTAAAAAAAAAGAAGTCCCACAATGTAAAACCATCATCAATCATGTTGTCCAATTATGCAGATCTTTAATCATAATTAACAATGATCCTGACAACCCATCAATCCAATCCCAACTGACTATACGTCGCATCTGACAGCTTCCAATGGGACTGGAAGCATCATTGACCAAGTATGGTCGTGACTTTTTTGGTCAATGGCATCTCCCTGGATGCCTGTCAAGTTGTTTACCAGCCAGCAGGTCACAGGATAGTGGCTCAGAAGATGCCTTTGGCCTTAAATCAGTGGCATCTTAGTAACAAATGATACTGTGCAGCCAGTACAGACAAAGTTTTTTTTTTTTTGGCGGTGGTAATACTGCCAATAAATTAATGACTTCCTACCGCAGAAGCTGCAGGATCTTCTGTGCTGGTGGACAGGCCAAATAGTTCAACCACTATACCCATAAGTACTAGGAGAAAGCACAATTTCATTTCAAGTCATGTATTATACAGATCAAAGGATGCATTATTTTAGATTTCTGTAGTTAAAGCTGAATTCCAGATATGATCCTAATTGCATACTTACATTGGCCCAGCTTGCACCAATCGAAGTATGCATATCTATTACCTGAGGGACTGGTATGGAAGCTGACAATCGCTTTAGTAGTCATCACTGTGTCAATCAAGTGCCCCGCTCGGTAGTTTACTCAGCACTGCTTCCATAAAAAAAACAAGACAAAGACTACTACAGTGATTGTCAGCTTCCACATTGGGTTCTCAAGTATGAGATATGCTTATTTACTGTACATTGGTCCAAGTTACCAATATAAGTATGCTATTAAGATCATAACCAGGGTACAGCTTTAAGAATTGGAAATGCTAACAGAGGAAAAAAAACAGGTTCAAAGAAAGGATTACTCATATAGTTAATGGGATGGCTGTTGATGACTTGACCAGCTTCACTTATCTTACCTAACAGTTAACACTGGTTTCAACAATACTATATATGGCTATTGCATATGCTGTTATTATATAACAGCTTGATGAAAAGCTGTCACAGCCTTTAATATATTTCAATATTTATGCAACATAAAAACCTGTATGTGTATTGATTCCCATTAAATCTTCTAATTTAAACCACTTGAATATTATTAATAGTAATGCACTTACTGTTTTCTGTATTTAACTGTAGATTGGTATATTCCCAGTTGCAAAATACAACATAATAACTAAGTGGTCTAGGAAAATCAATGATTTTATTACAACACTCTTTGAAAATTCAATATTCATTTTTTATTTAATACAATTTGGTTTACTTGAGTACATTCACTACATGTGTATTCTCATGTATTAGAAATGACTGCTTAAATAATTTCAGCCAGTACCCAAATTTCTTATTGTATCATTGCTATAATTTCAGCTTTGTTAATTCGTTCAAGGCATGAATGAATACACCGGCTTAAGAGCTTGCCTTTCGTAAATGTTATTTCAGTTTAATGAATCTTTGCTGCAAGGTAATATTTTAACCCTCAAAACATTATTTCTAGAATCTAATATTACTAACTTAACAAGAAATGAATATTGGCCTACTCATGTTTCATATAATAGGGATTGATTTGTAGCTCAAATTGTAATTTATGATATCTTGGTTATTTTCTGCTTTTTATACCAGTCATGGCAATTACTGAACAGAATCAGAATAGCTGTAAGCAAACCAGTTAAATGAACATAAATTAACTGAATCAAATCTTTGTTATTGTTGACTTGATTCATGACTCATTGTTATTGACTTCCTTACCTTTACAATAGAGTATATGACTATACCAGCATTTCAAGTAATTTATTTCAGAGTGTTTGGGGCTGACCATACAGGAGATGTCATTGGAGATCTTGGGGCATTTGTACAACAATGATAGTATTGTATTAAATAGTAGTCCTGTATCGGGGTGGCAACACTGATCCTTAATAGATATAGTATAGTGAGTGAGTGTAGTCATGTGTATCATTAGGATCATTAGGTTAAAATATATTTTTGGTTTTGGGTTTAGATACCCTTTTAACATGGTATCAGTGGACTATACCTATTATCACAGGGGATTTAGTATTCTTGAAATGATCACCCCATTGGTTTCTTCTTCTGCTGCTGCAATATACATAAGGTATCATTAATCTCTATTTCTACACATTTCTTTAGAAGCAGCACTTATATTTAAGTGTATAGAGGAAAGAGAATAGAGCCTATAGAAAGGCATCTTTATGACATACAGGGCCACATTTATCAATAGGCCACAAAGGATATGGCCCAGGGCACCATGGACACCAATTACCCTGCTCAATAACCTAAAACTAAAAATGCCTGTCAGTGTTCATAGGCTCACGGAGCTTAAATCCTGCATCACTGCTGCCCTCCTTTCACTCCTGAACTTTTTTTTTGATCATGCAGCTGAGTGCCACTCCTAAAGTCCTACCTCTACTATGGCAAGCTGAATGCATGCTTTGCAACTTAGCAGCTTGTGAGCTGCCACTTGCAGAGACTATGTTCTCAATGGGTGCACCATGCATTGCTCTTTGTATGTTGGAGAGCTTGCACTGTGCCTGTCTTGGACATAGATGCCTTTTCAGCAGTGACTGCCTCAGGCAGCTCAGCAATGCCAAACCTCCAATGGCACCATCTATCCTCTAGGTGCCTTAGCTGGGAGCTCTCTCTGGAACTAACCAAACCCACTGACAAGCATGGCTTGCTGGGACCAGAAGTGCAAAGAAAAATATAGGGAGGCAGGCACAGGTTCAGTGGTGGTTAGCCAGCTTTTCAGACCAGCAATCAGCAGTTCAGCAATGGAAGCCGAAGTTTAGACAGGGTGATTAGTTTGAAGGTTCCTGGGCAATTTTCCATTTTGTCATTTTAATCACAAATGCTGGCCCTACCTAGAAATTGGGGGAGCATCATGTCACATTAGCAATCACTTTGCTTATTGCTTTTTGCCAGCAACAGGGATGTTAATGAGATTACTGACTTGCTCCTGCAGCATTGTTCTGGCTATTGCTAGACCAACACCTCCACAATTCAACTGAAAGAGAAACCAATGCCATAAAACAAAGTGAGTGTTTTCTTTGCATTCCTTTAGACCATGTTTCCGGTGAAGTTGCCAGATTTCTGGTTCTGTCAGTACAGTACTGGCTGTGTCTTTGTTTTTAGTTCTTTTCAGTACTGTACTAATTGTGTTTCTGCATTTTTGGTTGTGTTACTATGTAATTGATTGTGGAGATGTTATTGGTTGTGTCAAAGGTTACTTTGATATTGGAGGAATGGTGGACATGGAATCTCTCACCCAGCATGCAGTGGTGGCTGCTGAGTAAAACACCTCTGTCTCCTCAGTGGAACACAAATCTGTGTTCAAATGGAAATATATACCTCTCCTGAGTGGAGCCCTGAGCAATACCCAGTGGCTAAGCACAGTGCAGTGGCGAAGTGGTTAGCACTTCTGCTTGGCAGTACTTGAGTATTTGGTTCAAAACCCAAACACAACACTACCTGTCTGGAGTTTGTATGTTCTCACTGTACCTGTGTGGACTTCCTCCCAAACTAAAAAGACATGCTAGTAATATTTAGTGGTAGGTGATGATAAAATACAGTCATATGTTATCTTGGTTAGTTTAGACATTATTTATATATTCAAATATATTTAAAGCTCTTATATATATCTTGTACTGTAGTGTTCATATTGGAATGTTGCTTCTACTCACTTACTTACTATATCTGTGTATAGACTACAGCTCAATAATTTCTGAACTTATTAACCCCTTCATGACAAAGGGTAAAACAAATCCTAATACCTGAACACAGTTTTGCAAGTTTGACATGTGTCAGTAAAACTATACATATCACTGCAACCATGTAGTGTACCCAGGTAAATTATACCCTTTTTTCAGAATAAATTAGGCCTTCATTTGGTGGTATATGGATAGCTCGTGATTTTAATTTATTGTCAAAGGAAAACTAACTTAAGCAGTAAAAAAAAAGAAAAAATGTGTATATATATATATATATATATATATATATATATATATATCTGGAACCAGGCCTACTGGGGTTCCATGCTCTTTCACTATTAAACTATTTACTGGACCTGAGGGAGGGGTTAGAGGTGGGGCTCTCTCACTAATATGCTGCCATGTAGACACCAGGAGAAAAAAAATATACATATTTAGTTTCTATTGTTATAAGCATACTTGTATTTATTTACAATCTTAAGGTATCCCTACCTTTTAGTTATAATAAATATTTTGCAATTGTTACATAAAAGCCTCACCTCAGTATAAAGTCACTTTAAAGGGACCTAAAACTGTGTACGTACCCTCTACACAATTACCAACATGAATAATCACCAATCCAAATGTTTATAAATGTGTATAGGTTGCATTACAGTGCAAGCTGAAACCTATACACTTAACAAGTACTTGCTGGTGGTGCTCCTGTACTTAGTTGAAATGTTACGTATATTTAGAAATAGTGATTTTTACAATGAATCATTTATGAAATCTGTCTGAGCTCCATAATACAATATGCTTATTTATGACAGCATCTTGATCATAGCACAGCCCTATACAGGACTGCATAAAGACAAACTCTCTAATGATTTTTATTGCCTCTTCCAGTAAATAAATTATTCAGAGACTCTTGGAAATGTTTATTTCCACTACTTGACCACAATTGCCTAAATGAGATACATTGTACTTTTTAGCATACCTTTTACTCTGGCTGGCAGTTAAGGTTGACATGCATAATTTATCCTATGGAAAAAAATGATGAATCAATTATTTCATTGATCTTTACAATTTGAATTGCTTACTTTCAATATTTGCGTCACATTTTTCATACAATCTGGAATTTAACTGGCTGTGTTAGTTGATATATTTCAAACCATAAAATGTAATGACACAGTGACAAAGGCACATAACAGATCTTGTTTGCTTGCATCTCTAAAAGGTGCCCAATAATGGTCTGCTGCTGCCCTTGGTTTGATGACCCACTGTTGGCAAGGCTCTGTGTGACAAGACCAATTGTGTCCTCTTCTGAATGAGTCAAAGGTAAAGATTCTTAGTTAAGACAAACTGCAAAGTCAAAAAGATAGCAAACTATATGCCTGACTAAAGTGATCACTCTTTAGTTAAAGTATTATCCTATTTTTTGTATACTGAATCCGATGTGTAACATACAACATAGTTCCAATGTAACATCTTTTCTCCTTTTCAGTATTTATTGTATTTATTTAACACAGATGAAAGCTAGGAGTCACAAGTAAGAAGGAGCACTAGAGATGCAATCTCTAATTCCTGCAACTGAATGGCCTAGAAGAAGCATGGGACTCATAGAATTTCATTTTTATTATATGTAAATAAATGAATTATATTGCAGTTTACTAGTCTGTAGATATGGTGGTTGCATTAGTTTCTTTTTTTTCAGGCTTCTTGTTTTAATTTTCACCTGGAAATCATGCCAGTAACACACTTCCTGTCCTTTTGTGTCTTTTGTGTCTACATTTCTTCACTTTATCTATTGAAGGAGCCAAGGATGTTACACAAGCTGGACTTCAATAATTTCTTCCTATGTTTATCTCCATTATTTAGTGAATTAATGGGACTAATAGTTTACACAATAAAAATACAAGTGACAAGTGA
Organism: Staurois parvus; assembly: GCF_062004578.1. NCBI lineage: Eukaryota > Metazoa > Chordata > Amphibia > Anura > Ranidae > Staurois > Staurois parvus. The sequence goes on from NW_028317876.1 coordinate 11,670,614, forward strand.
ACTGCCTTTCTGGCAAAATTAACAGGCATTTTCTATAGTTGCTGAAACTGTTCTTAGCCTAAAAAACAAATGTACACAATGGGGATAAGCTCAATATTTCATCCAAACTTTCATTGCATTCCAAACATTTAAGATGTATGGTGTATATGAATGTGACAGCTACTGGCAGTCAATAGGTCCTAAAGAAGCAGCCACTGTGTCCTTACTAACCACTGATATCACCTGCCCCATACAGTTACGTGGCCATGAATCCTCAGCCATGTAAGCTGGGGGATGGAGTGGAATTCTTCACTTAATAAATATGGCCATATTTAGGTAATTATGATAACGATTGTTACCAACTACTGAAGACACCAGGTTCATTCACCTACAAGGCCAGGAATCCCAGGCCACTTATTATTAAATTGTGTGATGAGATAATGCTAACCACCCCTGCCTGCACACCCCCCATGAGGAGAGCATGTGGCGTGGTATGGGTTAGGAGGGGGGATTCACACTCGCCCCCATTCCTGGCAAGCTAGGCTGCATTCATATATTAAAGGTCTGGTAAGGAATTTTAGGAGGACCTCACACTTTTTTTTTGCTGGGGTCCCCTTAAAATCAGGCCTGGCATGGAGTTCCTGGGGGACTTCATATTTTTTGTTTTTATTGTATGTGAGGTACCCCCCACTTCAAATCCATACCAGACCAGTGTTTTTGCTATGTATTTGGGGGGGGGAATCTACACATTTTTTTCCCATTCTTGTTGTTGCATGTACTACAGCAAAAACAAAATTTACAAAGAAAAAAACTTGAATTTTTTTAAAATCCCTTACATATTAGTCCAGAAAATGGGATTTTTTATTATGACAGATTTATCTCCTTTTAATTTTAATCGGTTTCATCACTAGTAGCCACCACATCCAAAGACAGATAAACTGCAATATATCACATTTTCCTTTTGAGTTTAAATGATTTAAAGCTAAATTTCATACAGCTGAATTACAGGTTATAAACAGGTATTTGAAAGTCCTGAGGATCCCCCATATATTTAAGAAAGACAGCTTGTTTAGTCTTGGGGTCTTACATTGTACATGATGGCATTGGTGAGAAGGTAGCTGCAATACTAGCAGAATAGAAAAGGCTTTGTGGTACCAATTTTACAATTTTTTGTACCTCCCTTTTCTGGAACTGGGGGAAGATGCAGGAGCAAGGAACATGTATTGTACTGAATGCCAGGGATGGGTCCTGTTGAGTAGATATGTGTCACTGTTGTTGTGGGGTGTGGTCCCTTTAAGGAGGATGATAAGTGAAGTGATTTTGAGTACGAAGGATTAATCCATCTGCAAGAGAGGTCTGATAAGGGCAGGAACAGCCTGCAGGTTGTGTGGAACAGCATGCAGTGTGAGAGGGCTTTGGGCTGTTTGTTTTAATGATGTGCTGCTGGGCTTATGACCTTTTCTGGACCTCTGGAGAGGACAGGAACCTTTAATTCTTTGCTGGAACAAGCTTATGCTGCTGGTGAGCCAAAGCTTTATTTGAACCAGAGTTATGGACAGTTTTGTTGGCTTATGCTGAAGACAAGATAAATAAATAAATCATTTCTTAAGCACTTTTTTAAAACATTTAAATTTTTTAAATATTTTACCCTTTTTTCTATTATACTGCACTACTCAGTGTGTATGTGTGTGTGTGTGTTTGTGTGTGCTTGGAGGGGGGGGGGGGGGTCAGGGATTGTATTTATTTATTTATTTATTTATATCTTTGAATGCTGTTATAATGATGATAACTGTAACAGCAATGTTTTTAACTGTCATGAATTGGTTTCATTCACAACAGGTGTGATTACTATTGTGATGTGATTGACCCACAGTTATCACATGGTGCAGGGTGTTGTGATTGACCCAGGTACTATGTGATAGCTGTGGACCAATCACAGCATCACTATAGGAATCACAGCTGATATGAATGAAAACCAGCAGAGGGTATGACACTGATGGCCAATGTAATATGACATTCCTTTCACTGACTACCAGTGTAAAGGGGCATTTCTCTTATTTAATACCCATGTAAAGGGAAACCTTTCTCTGATTTCCATTTTTTGTAACACTTTTATACTCATCACCAATGTAAAGAAGCACTTTCCACTGACCTCCACTGTGACAGAATCACTTTTTCCCAGATACCACCAATGAAAAGGGGCATTTCTTCTCAGTTTTTACTGTATGCATTTATTTTCTGATCCGTTTTGTTATTTGTTGACTTTTATAATTGTTATTAAAATAAATATTCTTGTAAAGATGAGGTGGTATTAAAAAGCATTAGCTTTGAGTGTCTCAGAAATTATATGTAACAACATACTAACTATGCTAATATAACATGAGCTGTAGATCCAATACATTTTAGCAAAGGTTTCTTGAGACCCTTACATTATGTGAAGGTTTCTACCATGGTAGAAAAAGGCTGTTTAATGTAAACACAGAGCAGATGCACAGAAATATGTGAAAGAAAAACAATGCAGAATTCCAAATTGAATGGCTTTGCTGCATTTACTGAGAACATTTAGGATGAATTTCTCCACAGTGGTTGCAACTAAAAGCTCACTGAAGCGTTATTTTAAAGCGTATTTACTAATTATTTACTAGAGGAAAAGGAACAACAGAAATAGTTATATTTTAATGCATTTAGGTTATGTTATGTATTCAGTTAAGATATAAATGCAACTGAGAAGAAATCTTTATTAACGATAGCATGGGGCTGAGGTGATATAAGAATTCAAACAGTTTGAACCTGCATTCATTCAAATTTAAGGAACATAACATTTTGGAGGTCATATTCCACTGAAGAAGCAGATTATTTGGCATACAGTATGTTTAGATATCTATCAATAATATATTTCCTTTTAAATATTTTACAGTTATTTGCAAGTTTAGTTTAGAATTTCTATTAACATATGACTTAGGAAATGAAAACAAAATCAATGGCACCCAAATGCTTTAGAAAAAAAAATGCTGAAACCTACTGAAACTAGTTACTAGAGTTTTAAATACAACTGCAATTCAAAGAGTTGCAAACATTATTACTGGGTTACCCTTTACTTTATTTTAAATGCTTCCCCCCTGCACACACACATTTGGAATAGCAGTAAGGAGGGAACTGGCATAATAAATGTACACTAGGCACTCTCACATATGATAAACATATTTAGGCTCCATGCACACTAGCATTTTTTTAAGTTCCTAGAAGCTATTATCAGCATATTTTTTTTCTGCGCCCATAGGCTAAATAGTGTTATCCTATGTGTCCATGCGCACTATTTTAGGCTATTAGCATTTTTTAAACTTCAGCATCTAGAAGCAGAAAACAAATAGTTTTTGTAGAGTTTTTTGGAGCATTTTTTCAGCTTTTATTTTTCACTCTACACGTACTATAAAAACACTAATAAAAAGCTAACGCTCCTAAATCATTTTGAACACTACTAAAATGCTACTAAATGCTACAAAAACATGCTATTACCAGTATTTTTTATCCAGCATTTTTGCCAGCATTTTTTGAGCTTAAAAAAACAAAACAAATGCTAGTGTGCATGGAGTCTAACTATTATGCTGCTCTTCATTCTCTGTTAATATTGGAGATATACAGTAATTGTTTAGAGGTTAAAATGATAAGGTAGGCAAATTGGTAAAATAATGACAAAAAAACTGAATGTTCTTTTTCAAGCTTCCCTCTATTAAAAATAATGATTAAGAAAAAAAAATTGGAGTGATGTCAAATATTGGATTGAAAATGAAAAGTTTTTTATTAACTGGAGAATGTGAAAAAAAATTAGCTAATGCCCATAATGAAACAGATCTGTTGTTTATTTTGCCAGAGAATAAAAGTTAAAACATGATTGAACCCTATGGACAACAGCTTTTTTAAAATTTTCATTTCTCTATATTTTAAATAGTTTCAGTCTTTATAAATTTGCACAATCTTACTGGAAACAGATTCCCTTCAATGGTTTCTAGTTTTGTTGAAATATTTTAAAACATATTGCACACACTGCCATGAAAAAGTCAGTACCAAAAGGTTTGCATTGAGCAGCCCATTAATAAGGTAGTGTTCTTTCTGTTGCTTCAAAACTGCTTTTAAATCCAAGGCATGTGGTGGAAAATGCCAGTGACATTTCAATTACTCTATATGGTGCCTTTCTCTGCATGTGCTTGAGATAAGAATGCAGAGTGCACAGGCCAGAGAACAGCAATGGGTTTGTGGCAGGATCAACAGGTATTTTTTGCACCTATCAGACAGATATAAAAATGGTATATTCAACAGACTAAATTAGGAGCAATTAAGAGAACTTAATTGTTAGGGATTACATACAATTTAGGTTTGTGCAATTTGATATTTTGAAAAAAATATATATTGTGAATTTGTGATAGAAGTCATTCAAATAAAATTTTAAACAAGTGTAAATAAATCAATTCATACTTAAAGAAAATGTCCCAAATCAGGTCACTAAGAATCTTCCCTCAATGTCCAGACTCAATTTTAGGGGTAACTAGTAAAAGTAGGGTACATTCAGCTAGAACTGTTTACAGTAGTAATGTTGAAGACTTAACACTCATCCAGTTTGGTTCCTCATTTCGAATAACAGTCAAAGCATATCCAAGCAATTTTACCCACATAAGCAACTCAGTTATCCTAATCAAAAAAACATGAAATGTGTCAAGAAAGGTGATCATTGATCTAATTACCATAACACAGTCATAATGGTGCCATAAGGTTGGAGACAGATGGAAAGTGTTTCAAGTAGGTGAAGGTGCAAATTGTTGTCAAATTGTTTGGGTGAAAATGTTAAAATAACATTGAAGGGTTGATTTACCAAAGGCAGTAGGCTGTTGCAAGGGATGTTGCTCATTGCAAGGGACCTTTCCCCAGAGCTTAGTAAATGAGGTGAAACTCTATTGACTTTCTTCATCAAATCATGTCCAAGCAAAATTGCATTCTTTTTTATTACTTGCTCATGATTAAGTATTCTTTGCAAATTGAACATTCATTACATTCACTAAGCTGTGGAGATAATTCCTTTGCAAAGTGAACAGTTATTTTCTCAACTCAACCCCAATATGTGAACTATTGTTAGTGTCAAAGGCCCCCTCTAGAATGTTTCAGCTTGACAAGGATGGCTTCTTTCATGCCTCTAACAAACCAATTGTGTTCGCCATTGCACATTTGTACCTCACCATCTTGAAAACTTTCACAGCCAGTTTAGGGGTACACTATTGTAATTTCAATTCACCTCAGTACTATGTCACAATGTTGTTACAATTTCAAGGGATAGTAATAGGAGAACTATTAGTACCTTGCTCCCTTAAAGCATTTTTTATTCTGACCCACAACCTAACCATATAGCCAAGTGTTCTATACTCTGATTGAGCTGTCCAATACAACCTATGTCTATTGATTAATACAAGGAAACTTAGTGGTTACAATTACACATCAGTACTGTTATTGTGTATGTGCAAGAGTATACCCACGCATGCCCATGTGATTAATTACCTTCAAGGGCTGCTGGGACATACGGTCCAGGAATCTGCAGTGACTTCACAAGCAGGAGTCACTTGTACTACGCTACTAAAGATAGACAATTTGAATTTTAAACCTGCTGTAATGCATCATGTGACCCATACTTTTGTACACGTTTCTATTTCTGCCCAATGGCTATAACTGTTTTTTTTTTTCTTTCTTAGAGTACAAATTTACCTACATCCTACTGCAACTACAACAACATCAACAACCACTGCTGTATGCAACATGAATAGTATTGGTAGCAATATCAATTTGTGAATTTGGACAAATTCTTATAAATAAGAGAAATTCCAACTTTCGATTCATCTGAATATGATGAATCGATTTATCTATTCTGCATCAAATGTCTAGATTTATGAACTGTGTATTTCCCTATAGATCAGATAATTCTGAAAACACCTATTGAGGGAAAGTGAAATACATGATTTTCTGAAATAAAAATTATGGGATTCACAAAATGTGCTAAATTTATTCTATGTATCAATTTGCTTATCTCTATTAGTGGCCTAATCTGATTAAACCTTTCCATGCCTTTATAAACTACAACATTTGGAAAGAGGTTAATGAGCCATCAACATTCATTCTATACTATGTACTGGAAGCTTTGCAAGTTAATCAATCACATCTAAAAAACTGGCATTCACCATCCAGTTTTAAATTGCCTAGAACTAAACCATGTTTATAAAATTACCTACTTAATATTTTGTATCCAAGTCATAAAATGCTTTAGGAAGCAGGCAGATTGGTTATTAACTCTTTCAGATAACAGAAAAATAGTAACCATCATTGCCCAGGTGAAATATATATGTCATTTATAGTGATCATTCAATATTAAACAGTTCTGTTTGTTTTAGCGGGCACTAGAAATCACTGATTGTTTTTCATGTAAATAATCTAAATAAATAATGTGTTTGTCTAATACAAAATAAATTGATGGGCATTAACTCCCCAGCGGATGCAGTTTTGTGCTTCTGTAATGTATTTCTACAATACAAACTGTTCCAGACCTTGTTATTTAGCACATAATATCAATCCATCTATTCAATATTCATTACCCAAAGTTGAAATTGACATGTTGTACTCTGGGCATCATATGCTGAAGATGCCACAAGTCTATAAAGAATTTAACAAAATTATTTATTCATTCTTTTTCCAGTATAAACAGCACTATATTTAGTGTTATAATGCCAACATATTGGATTTCTACCCTGGAGAACTTATTATGTATTTTAATACCTCGGGCTACAAAACATACAGTAAAGTGTATTTTAAAGGTTACAAGGTTTAAGAAAAAAATCATCACTATTCCAATTCAGGGCAAAACAAACAGTAGAAAAGTTGTTGCAGAGATAATTATGTGTACCTTATCTAATAACTTGTAGAGACAAGTTTACATTTGTAAAGCAAGCTGATGTTTTTTTAATGGCATTTATTTAAATGCTGATTAAATTCAAGTCTAACCACACCCTTAACCAATATTAAATAACCAAAACAGCTGGGGCAATGGACAGGTAAAACCAAAGATATCTATTGTGACATGTTTGGTACCAACAGTTGTACTACTGCTGTAGTTCAAGTAAGTCAGATCCTGCAATACTGCATGTATTTTCAACTCTCTCTGAACCATGATGAGAGTTTTACATGTTTCAGTCAATAATCAATAATCATTGACAAACTGCTCTAGCAGTATATGCAATACTACAGGAGATGCCTGCCCCTGAAATTTTTAGCATTGCCTCTAGACTTTACCTAAGGGTCCCAGGAAAAACTTGGTCTGTGGCAAAGTGCATGATACCCATTGCAACTAAATCAGATTTAACATTCATATTTATGAGACAGGTTAATGAATAGGAGAACCTCGCTGGTTGCTCACGGTTTATTCTTGAAACATTTTTAGACATGGGGTTAAATATGACTAGAGCAATTGGCCCACACTATCATGCCTTTTTAATAAGGCAAACTCATTTTTCATTGACCTTACCGCTGTAAGTTGAAATGTGGTTAGTTAGAATCAGTAACTAGACTTGACACAATGCTGATAAGTGTCTTCCATCATGATATACAACTTTGAAGCAATTCACCTATTCATTACATTTCACCAAAAACTATCTCACTTCAAGAAAGGTTATGACAACTTCTGACAACCCCACACATTCCCGGGCTGAAAACGAATTAAATCCATGTTAAAAAAAAGTAATTGCCATTGTTTAACCGCTTCCTGACCTCCCTATAGCAGATATAGTGATACAGGGTGGCACGGGTGCACAAAATCACGTATAAATACGTGATTTTGCATTTCTGGGTAGGGGGCACACGCACGTCCTACCCACGCCACCATTCGTGGTTGTCAATCATGGGTCCTGGCCAGTGATTACTCACCGGCGCCCGGTGATTGCCGAGCATCTCTGATGGGGAGTTGAAGTGTTTGTAAACAAAACAGTTCTCCCTGTCAGCTCGTGCACAATGCTTTGTATGGCTGTGCACAGCAGTGTGCTTACAGTGAAGCACACGGACACAGCCCAATGTAAAACAGCACACAACACACAGTTAGCCCTTTGATCGCCCCTCACATTAACCCCTTCCTGCCCAGTGCCATTAGTACAGTGTCAGTGCTTTTTTTTAGCACTGATCACTGTATTGGTGTCACTGGGGATGTCAGTGACACCAATTCAGTTCCCCCCAGTGGCAGAATGCCCGCCTCAGTCCCGCTATAAGTCGCTGATCGCTGCCATTACTAGTAAAAATAAAAAATGAAAAAAAATTCCAGTATCTATACCACTATTTGTAAATGCTTTACCTTTCACGTAAACCTATTAATTTACACGTATTGGGATCTTATGTAGCAAAGACATGCAGCAGAATAAATTTTGGCCTAAATTTATGATGAAATTAGATTTTTTAATTTTTTTTTACTGGACATGTTTAATAGCAAAAAGTCCCAAATATTGTTTTTTTCTCAAACTGTGAGTCTTATTTTTTTTTTATAGTGCAAAAAATAAAAATGCACAGGTGATCAAATACCACCATAAGAAAGCTCAATTCATGAGAAAAAAAGGACGTACATTTAATTTGGGTGCAGCGTTGCACGACCGCGCAATTGTCAGTTAAAGTAATGCAGCACCGTAACACAAAAAATGGCATGGTCATGAAGGGGGTAAATCCTCGGGAGGGCAAGTGGTTAAATGAAACTCTTCATCTCAGTTTACTGAAACAGACAGTTTTTTCCACCTCACTTGGGACATTTGCTGCTGTTTTCAACAGGACCCAATACAAGTATTTGCCAGCAGCAAAGCCTAAGTGTATTACTTGCTGGTACATCTAGACAGTAATTGTTATAAAAAGGGGTTACACAGCTGTAAATACATGTATTAACATTATGCTGTATGGTTTTATTGCGTTCATTTGATTGTTCTGTTGAAAAGCTCTGGTAACCTTTAATCTGTCTGCAGGCTTCCAATGCAGCAAATAAATAAATCTGTTTTTATTATATGATGTGCTTAATTGTTACCTCTAGGGCCTCAGTAAGAATGTCTCCTCTAAGTGTTATAAAGGTTCCCATCATATATTTTAGCTATAGCTCTGTATGGGCTCCATTTGCATCAGTAAAAGTACTAATTGCAGCAGTTATGTACACAGTAGAAAATGCTACGGCCACTGATGTCAGTGCTTTCAGGGATTGGCCATGGTATCCCTTTGTTTTGTCAGGTCCACTAGGTCAGCCAACATACAGCTGCATCAGCCTAGAATTATTTTAGTCTACACCCTGAAAGATAAACCTAAACCTGTCTAGTTGAAAAGGAAAACTGTGTATTTCCCTAAAACAAGCCTAGTGTAAGCACTGTCTCACAACTGAAACTAGATTTTTAACCACTTGCCCTCCAGAGGATTTTCCCCCCTTCCTGACCAGGCCATTTTTTGCATTACGGTGCTACAGTACTTTAACTGACAATTGGGCGGTCATGCAATGCTGCACTCAAATGAAATTTACAGCCTTTTTTTTTTACCACAAAGAGAGCTTTCTTTCAGTGATATTTGATCCCCTGTGTGTTTTTTATTTTTTTTGCGTTATAAAAAAAAAGACCGACAATTTTTAGAAAAAAAACAATATATTTGACTTTTTGCTATTAAACATGTCCAGTAAAAAAATTTAAAAAATCTAACTTTGTCAAATTTAGGCCACAATGTATTCTGCTACATGTGTTTGCTACAAAAATCCCAATACATATAAATTAATTGGTTTACGTGAAAGTTATAGTGTTTACAAATGGCGGTATAAATACTGGAGTTTTTTGGGGGTTTTTTCATACTAGTAATGGTGGCGATCAGCGACTTATAGCAGGACTGCAGGACTGCAGCAGGCATTCTGACACTGGGGGGGAACCGACTTGTTGTCACTGACATCCCCTAATAAAAATCACTGACACTGTACTAATGGCACTGGGCAGGAAGGGGTTAACATGTGGGGCAATCAAAGGGTTAACTGTGTGCTGTTTCACAGTAAACTGTGTCTGTGCTTTCCACTGTAAGCACACTGCCTGGTATGGCTCTGCTAAGCAAAGCAGTGTGCTAGAGCTGAGAGGGGAGAGAAATGTACTATTTACATAGTGTTCTCTCCCCGTCAGCAATACACGGCGATCACCCGATGCCAGCGAGTAATCACTTTCTGGGACAAGGTGATTGACAGTCGATGCCGCAAATAGCGGTGTGGGTAGGGCACGCGGCGCGCATGCGCCCCCTACCCGGAAATGCAAAATCACGTATATATACACGTGATTTTGTGCACCCCTGCTGCTCTGTAGCAGTATTTCTGCTATAGGGCGATGAGAAAGGGGTTAAACTGTCACCTCCACCTCCTAACACCTATGCTGACTAACCTGTGTTAAAAGGATGTATGTACTTACCTATTCTCAGCCCGCTCCAATCTAGTCATGTGTTCTGACTCCCCTTTGTCAGCCAATGGCAGCTGCAGTGAACAACAAGGAGCACCAACAATGGCTGGGACATTGGAGCCTATTGGTGACATCACCACTCTCAGACATTCCTAACCAGGGGTGGACTGACCATTCGTGCTCTTGGGCACTGCCCGAGGGCCCGGGGTCAGTAGGGGGCCCCATGAGATGCCCTTAGTACCTTTCATAGGCTGTTTTGGGTGTGGTTTGAGTGTGGGTGAGGACACAGGGGCCCCATGATCCCTTATTGCCCGGAGGCCCCATGAGTTGTCAGTCCACCCCTGTTCCTAACCATTGTCGAGTGCTCTCTCCTCTCCCCTGCAATTAACCCAGGGCATCACCTGACCAAACCGGAACAGGTTAGGAAGGGGGAGGTGACATTTTTAAGACAATTTAGGTTTAGGCTGGAATTCTATTTTGATATAGGCTTACAAAAAGTTCAGTTTTGTGTCTATGCTGAACAATATAAAATCATAGAGAGTTACATTACGACCTTAAAGTCTGAAACCTTCCTTTCCCTTGGAGAATTACAGTGTTTACAGATGACCTCATACAACATTTTTTTACATATACCATGAGATTGATTTACTAATGGCAAATAGACTGTGCACTTTGCAAAGTGCAGTTGCACTGTGCAAGTGCAGTGGCTCCAGAGTTTAGTAAATGAGGAAAAGCTTCAATTTGCAAAGAATGGTAAAAGAAAAGGGGAAAATAAGGGCCCCTTTTTGTTATGGGACTGTGGCAGGGGGATAAGATTTCAAGTCCCCCCACTGTATATTTACAGTGGGGGAACATTCTAGAAGGCAGGAGAGTTTTCAGTTCCCCCAACTGGCATGAGAGGAGGAAAAACCGTTAGAAATTTCAAGCCCCCCAAAGGTATATCAATACAATGGGGAAGCTTCTGGAAAAAAGCAGTTTTAAGCCCCCCATTACAGCTGTGACGTTTCAAGTCCACCCCAGGTTATATGATATAATGAGGAATATTCCAGAAAGGGGCAGTTTTTAGCCACCCACTACACCTGGACATTCCTGGAAGGTAAAATTGACCAATGAGATAAAGAGTTTGAAGGAGGAGAGGGCTATATAAAGGGGGTCTGCTAACGGTCACCATACAACCGGGGAGAGAAAATCTCAAATAGTGTGATATTGCAAAATATCGTTTTTAATACCGATTTTCTCTCCCCGTTTGTATGGTGGAGCCTATACTGATGGTGAGGATTCCTATAGAGTGGATACGAAAGAGGGTTTAGGATCCCATAAAAATTCCTAAAAGGCGTTTCATTCACCTAAATCTGGTGAGTGTATTTGATGTTGGTTTGCACGGGTGGAAGGTGGAAGTTTCTTTGCATTAGAAGAATTTTTGATCTTTTTGCACGAACTTTTTGTGATTCACGAACTTTTGTTGTCTATTATCATGATGGACTTTCACTATTAATATAATTTTTTATGCACTTTATATATTGATTTGATGTAGAGGTCTATGTTTGCGCTGTTTATTTATATTCATCACATTTTGTGTTCATCACATTGCACAGCAGCAGGATAGATCCTGTAGTAGTTTTTTTCATTGGCACAGGAAGAATTTTTAGTTTAACAAATAACATATGCATATATGGTATCACTATGATCATCAAGAGCTGGAGAATTTATTTTGGGTTGTTCTTTGGTGGTAGGTTATGGTAGTAACAAGTAATACACAGCTAAATAAAAACAATATTTTTTTTTACTATTTCGGGCCAGTTTTCCTTTGATAATAAAAAAATCAGAAGATATCCATTAGTATTTACTACCAAATGAAAGCCCAATCTGTCCTGAAAAAAACAAGGCATAATTCACCTGGATGTAAAAAGTAGTTGTGATGATATGAACGGTTTTACTAACACATCACATGTCAACGTTGCAAAATTGTGCTTAGGCATTTAGATTTGTTTTACCCTTAGGCATGAAGGGGTTAAGTTAATATGTGTTAGTAGAATGGATATTTGCTATTGGTATTTATTATTTACAGATTATGAAATAAAGAAAGTATGTACATTTAAAATGTTGTATACTTGCTGAGTATGGTTGATAGGTGTATTTTGTTAATAAGTACAGCTTGAGTCGTAGCTGTGATTTTTGAGCAATACGACTTTAAGTTTGAAAAAGTTTTACAACGATTAGTAAGTCTATATGTATAAATAAAAGTGTTATTATAAAAATAATATTTAAACCAATAATTAAATGGCAGCGGACAAGTTAGCAACAAACAACAAGAAGAGTTGTGGTCTTTATTTTATTGAATAGAGAATACTGCCTACATTCCCATATCTAGTCACATGCAAGGAAAAAAGAAAGCATTTTGCAAAGTGCACAGACTTTTAGTAAACCAACCCATCTATGTCTCTGAATCTTTGCTGCTGCTTGTTGGATGTTCATACATTTTTATTCATATTTTTATATGAATCAAATATATCCTAGGTCTTTGTTCTCTTAGGCGATTCCCCCCTGTGCAGCATCATCTTGTTAAATCTCAATGCAAACACATGTATCTGTTTCAGAGTAGGAGCTTGGTGAATGTTAAAGCATCTGACATCACAGGCTAAAGAGATGCACTTCCGAAGGTAAGCCAAAAGTTGGCACACCAGAAAGGAGACATTGCCACGCAAAAAAGAATCAGTGTACTTGAGATGACACCAGAAATGCATGGGTATGATTTTATTTGACCAGCCTAAAATGAGTCCAAATACATATCTTTCAAAGATGTAGTAAGTGCAATACTTGTCAAGTTTTAAAGTGGGTAAATAGTACAGTAAGTACTGTATAAATAAAGAGTATTGTAATCTGCCAATGAAAGATAGCTCTATGGTTCTAAGTATCATTTACTTTTGTCTACACTATTCATGTACCCTTGTACATGGGCAGAGTTTGAGTTTTAGTTTCCACATACTACTGAACCTCCTGATTTCATGTTACAAGAGAAAGTGAGAAGAAGAGGAAAACACTATTGCAATATTTCTCAGTTCTGCTGCAAGTGTTGTCTTATTGGCTGACATAATGAAGTGGAAAAGATGGGCATGAACACATGACTTTGATGGTAGTAGATACTACCAGTATATGGCTTTCTTATTGAAATAAAAGTGAGTTAAATGGGCTATTTGTTTGTATCTTAGGACTGAAACAGCTGCTCTGTAAAGGAATTAAATACAGCATTACATAACTAAATAAACTGATGCTCATTTTACAATTAAGGTCACAGTGATTGGTACGTCAAGCAAACTAGATCAGCTCACAACAGCAGACACATACCATACACAAGGAGTGCAACTTTCTGTGTCTCTTCATCTCACACTTTATCAATTTCCTCCTCATTTTTCTTCTACAGGATTAAAAATAAATCCTACTGAGACATAACCTTCCATTTAAAGGCTGTCAATGATGTGTCGCAGAGGCTTAAAATAATTGGTATCATAGGAGCAAGCAGCATTAAAGAATAATCATCTTTGTGATATAATCAATGATTGCATGTACGGAAAGGGAGATGATAATAAAAGTGCAATGTCTTTCTCTTTTCCTGCACAAACTGTGATGTAAAGAGAAAATATAATGGCCCTGCCAAATTACGATTTTCTCTCTCAATCAAGACAGTTCAAACAGAAAATAAACCAAACAGTTCAAGTTTCTTCTGTATATGTTAAGATGCTTTAACAATAAAAATCTTTTTATACAACACAATGATTTTGTCTTTTTGTGCAAAAGTTTGATGTAAAAAGATATACTGTATATGACAGGTATTTTAAACACAATAAACAAAACAACCATATCCAATGCAAACCTTAGCTAGATATTAGATTCAGGTGAAAATAGGCAAAGAGGTCAAAAGGGGCTGTACCCTATATTTCAATGAGAAATATGACTTTATAGAACAACTATAGGTTTGGCTTTGAATACTGAGATCACATTCCCATTTTTCCACATGATAGACATCTCAGTACTGAAACAGTATCTTTTTAATTGGTTGTCCTCAAAGAATTTTCTACTTGTGGTTTGGAAAATGTGAACAATGCACAGAACAATTTGCGGTTTCCAAGAGAGAGTTGAACTCCACATATAATAGAGACTGGTGGTTTTAGATGATCCAAAAACACCAGATATCAAAAGTCTATGTGAAACCTAAACTACATATGGAATGAATGTGTTGTTCAGACAGGTGATGCTTTTGTTACCTGTTAAAGTGTATATCAGGATAAAATTAAAACAAAAAATATGGGGCTATATATGCACCAGTATTTACAGGAAAGAGTTAGAAATGCACAGTGTAGTCTCAGCCACTTGGTTGCTTTGAGCAGGGATGTAAAGGAGGAGGGGGGGGGGGCAGAGCCTTGCCATTCTAGGCTACAGGGCTGTGTGTTTCTAGTGAAGTACACAGTGTAAGGAGGAAAAACCCTAGCATGCAAAGGTGACTCCATATGATGCTGCTGGAGAAAGGAGCCACCATGAAACAGAAAACCCAGAGCAGAGATAATAGGTCTAGCTTAAACTGAAGGCATGGTTTAAAAGAAGCTGCAAATCCCCACTTCAGCTGCTGAAAGTGCTTAAAAACTAAGGGTTTAATATTACTTATGTAATAAATCAGCTACTGCAGAGAGTGAACTTCTATACAAAACTGATGCAAAGTTGCAAAGACAAAACTTTGTTATTTGACAAATTTACTGGTCTGAAAACCTCAACAGATCACCTAAGGCATGGGTAGGCAATCTCGGCACTTCAGCTGTGGTGAAACTACAAGTGCCATGAGGCATTGTAAGACTCACACAGGTAAGAGTATCAAAGGCAGAGGCATGATGGGATTTGTAGTTCCACCACAGCTGCCAAGATTGCCTATCCCTGACCACAGGTAAACAACACTCTGCAACGTTGTATCAATTCTATATAGCAGTTCTCTCTCTCTGGTAACTTATTAATCACACTATCAGTGGTAAGCATAGGAATCTCCATATACATAGCAGAGGTCTTCCTCATATTATTTCTTTGTCTGGTTGAATGTTCTTAGCCTATAGTGTTAGACCGTTTTTCTATATTGGTCAAATGTTTTTTACCTCTTCTGGTTGAATGTCCTTAAGGCTATTTTCTCTTAGGAACAAATTTTAGGGAATGTTACATTCACCCTGCAAAATGGCAACATTGGATTTTACTCAAAGAATTGTGGCTGCTCCAACCATGCAATGTAACTGTCTTAGCTACAGTATTACTATTCAGTTTTTCAAAACAGCTTGACAAGTACCTCATAATTGCTCTATAGTAATGGCACTCTCTTCATTTTACCTAAAGAAAGCCAACAAAAATATGTTAAATATGCAAATATTCTTCTTTTTAAAAAATGATTGTATTACATTTTAACAAACAATAAATCCATAATAGAATTCTAATGTAAATGTGAGTGTCTTTTTAATAATATGGTGCCAGAATGAACTCCATAATTTGCAAATTATTCTAAATCAACACAATCAAAGCTAATTATTAACAGATAATTATTTTCCTGGTTGCTAAGCAGCTTCAGTGAAATACATGTTGATGTACTGTGTTTGCTGTTGACTCGAACTTCTGAGCTTATGAAACTAGAACATGTTTATCTGAGATTAAAAGTGGGTGGCATGACTGCTTACTAAACTGCACAGATTTGAAATAGCTGTGACTTTTAATTGTTGTAATTGATATCATTAGTATTCTTAATATACTGGGTCTAGCACTTCTTGTGCATTATGGAAAGAAAAATGTAGAAAAAAAGGTATTGTCAATATTATAGCAATAAATAATGATATCACAATGTCACTTTATGTTTCCTCAGTGATTTACACCTAGACTGATTGGTAATTCCATGTAAAGTCATGCACTGTTTGATCCTTCTGGAGTTTGTTATACAAGATACATTTCCTAAATGTATACTTCAGTCAAAATCGAAAAGAAAGCCTTGAAATTCATACAGAGTATATTATCTGCTTAGTCCTTTTTTTCATCCAGGCACTGGTGTAGTGCACCAACCCACCATACTCCCTTTGTTAGTAGCTGGTGATTCGGGAACCCCTTTTGTTTTTTAAATCCAAACCCTTCCCCATCAGTCCTTTATTCACTTGTCCCTGATCTAGCTAGATCGTGAATGTGCCCCCTTTGGCTTTGTACAGCTGTGTATCAAAAATGTCTCTACTGGGACCTGCTGCACTCTTTATTCAGTCCTATATTGAGATTATACTCCAGACTTCTTTCAGGTTATGAGCTCTTTGTAGGACCAAAGATTATCCATGTAAACAGCTACAGTACATAGCCTGTTAAAATACACACATAGAAACTGTTTTACCTCTTAGACAATTTCTGTCCATACAGTCCAGTGATTTGAACACCTCTTTCAGACAGCACAGTAAAGTGGTTTACTTGACTTTTATCTACTGCAGCTACAAAATGCAGCAAAGTCAACTCCCTGCTTCCCAGTAATTGAACATTGAAGCCTCAGAGTGATGCACTTCTTTCTCTGCTACCTACCCTCCTTCTTCCATTCAGCATATTTGCATTCATTACACCTAACTAAACCAAAATTTTATTAATTTTCCCCCTAGTTTGAAAGCTGTTTACTGGGAAATACAAATGGCTGATACGGCTGGTTTCAAATCATATTCAGCTACTTATAATAATTTAATTAAAAAAAAAAAAGTTGCAAAGCAAAGATGAGCTCAGGGCAAATATATGATAGCTAAAATTAACAATTATTTTTTTCTTCAGTACACCCTTTAATATATTTTTAATGCAAGCAATGTAAATACAAGCATTTTCACTGGTATCACATTCTTGCAGTCATTGTACAGAAAGGGAAAGAGTGGGGAAAATTGGAAGCAACACAAGGAGCCTATCAGTTGTACTGCAGTGCGAGGAGCATGCTGATAGAAGGTGCGAGCAGAGTGATGAGCTCATCAGTCTGCTGTTTCTACTTTCACTGGACTGGACCGGAGAGGCAGAAATTCAAATTGTTTGCTAGGTTTACACATTTCCTGCGGGTGGAAGCTGACTAACAGCTTTCAATTGGAATTGATATGGAGGATGTACAGAACAGATTGCTTCAACTGACCTCCCAAAAATGGACAATGCCCCCCATGCAACCCCCCCCCCCATTCAAGTCTTAATTATCCCATCTGCAGACCTGGTACCTGCATGGTATATGTTGCTGGGTTGAGGGGAGAGAAAACAATGAACAACCATTTGCTGATCTACCTTAACTAATAAGAAGAACCCAGAAGCCAAGGATCACATCACTTTCTGCTGCCACTTTCCCTGACTACTCTGCACCATTATTTATGGTTAACTCCAAACTGATGGCCTTTAGATGCTTTAAAGCATCACATATGGAAAATTGTGGGTGCCAAAGTTTGACATGCTGGCCATCTATTTACTTGGCAAAACCTCATGTTTTATATTTTACCAAAAATTGGGTAATAGTGTATATTGTGTCCAAGTGCAATTTTTTACAGAAAATGTATTCTTAATAAAAAAATATTGTATGGCATAAAACATTGTAACTACCAACATTTTCTTCAGGTCTAAAATTATTATTCTATTATGTATGTAAAGAAAATAAAAAACTGCTCTGGCAGCAAAGCATTATTAAAATCATTGCTGTTCACCCAAAAAAAAATGTTTTTTTCTTTAGTAAATGTCCCCCAGAGCAGTGATCTGTTCCATTTGCTATTTCTTTGATAATCTCTTTCCTATTAACCTAGAAAATTGTCACTTTTTTTAACATTGAGCTCCCATTGACTGCAATGAGGTTTGGATTTGACATACAACATGTAGTAATGTTCTTCGTACCCAGTTAGGTTTGGCTCATTCCTATCCATGAATCTTACCTGCCCAGGTAGGTTTGGCTTATTTGTATCCATGAATTTTATCTACAAAAGCAAGTGTGCTAGTGATGATGCTTATAATATTTATTACTTTGTGCTTTGGGAATGTACACACACCTTTATTCTCAGCCCAAAATGTTAATTGGGCATCAGAAGTATTGTACATTACTTGGCGCTTTAAATGCTGAGCACACAAATCAGTTCCAGGCTAAAAATGTTAAACTCTTAATTAGGATATTGCAGTTTCCTCTTTTTAGAAAAATAGTGTCTAAAAAATAGTGGCTATGTTTTATTTAGATTTTTCTTTTTATGACATCAAACTGCTGATCCTGAATTAACCATTTCATTGCCATCAACATAAGGATTACAGCAGAAGAGAACAGCTTCCAGTTGGCCAGCCCAGTAGCTCTTACGTCAACTGCATTTCCTTTTGCTATAAGCCCATGAAACTTAAAGTAGAAGGGTGCCCTAGACTTTGCTGCTGATTGCAGCAATTCATTCATCAATTTAAAAAAATTGCCCCCCTCCCTCCTTTCCCTAATGTTACTGGCACCCCACATTGTGTCCTGCCTGTCACTGATCCTTCCCTCTGTGTACCTTCAGCCTGTTCCCTTCCATAGACCACTGTTCCCTATGTGCCCTCTGAACTATGCTACTCCCCCACCCCATCCTCCACAGATTGTGAAGAAGTCCATACTGTGGGAACACAGTAGGGAGGATCAAAACTGTTCAGAACGTATCCCATGTTTACTGCCATCTTCTCTTTCCTGAATGAACACAGGAGTATTCATTACTGAGCATTTTTGGGTTCAGTGAGTGCTGGGGACAGGGAAAACGGAGATTGTGAACTAAATTTTTTTCTCTGTCTCAGAAGTGAAATATCAGGGATCTATTTAGACCCCTGATATTTCACTATTGCTCCCTGTTGACAGTAATGTTGAAGAAAAGAGCAA
The DNA here is from genome assembly GCF_062004578.1 of Staurois parvus. Taxonomy (NCBI): domain Eukaryota; kingdom Metazoa; phylum Chordata; class Amphibia; order Anura; family Ranidae; genus Staurois; species Staurois parvus. Next base: position 11,689,934 of record NW_028317876.1, read on the forward strand.
AAATAGAATAGAAAAAATACAATAAAAAAACAAAATAAAACACTCTACACACACACACACACATCACATACACCTAACAGACAGACTACACCCATTATGGTAATGTACATTATATATTCTGGGGCACTGTGGTACACCAGCTTATGTACACCGTCTGGCATGCATAATGGTGCACATAACAAGCGTGTACTGGTGTGTGTAGATGCACATGCGCAGCAGTGTGTTGTTACATCACATTGCATGGTCGTGCTTTGTATTGAACTGCATTGGGATATACCTGCATAATTTTATCAGAAATCAAATCAACAGAGTGCACAAAGATTACCACAACACAGTTTTGAAGCAAACCTCCAGACTTTTAGCAGAAATTGCTGAATTACAATTTTGTGTGCCTGTTTTACAAAATAGTAAAAGTTATAATTTACAAATACCTGCTTTTTTTAAAAATGCAATACGGTTTTCATCTTTTTTTGATGTACATTATGTTGTGTTTGTGTACACTAATAATGATTTTATGAATTTTTTAAAAATATTGTTTTGAGAAAATATTTTCACAACTATCATGAGGCCTACAAGCATCATTGTTTTGTTGTATAGGTCTTTTACAAACTCTGAAAGCTGTAATGGACAAATTAAAATAAAAAGTAAAAAAATTGCAAAAATGGCCCCACTTAAGGTAAAAAATAGAGAGCAGAACTAAAAACAGAGTACAGAACTAGCACACTATACGGTGATGTCAATTTTAATAAATAGGTCTAAAGGTCAAAATTTCATACATTGTTTGTTTCCATATACAAGTTATACATAGCAAGAAAGGCATACAACAATCAATTAAAAATCAAAAATAATATATACAAGGTACATACAAGCATGAATGGGCAGATTGTCCGAAACAAGGCACCCAGGCTTAAGGCAGGGAGAGATGAAGTCTTGGTAATTTTTAGATGATAAGCTCTCACAACCTATGTGTTTTAACTGCACTGTCTGTCTTCATTTTTTTTTCTTGTAAAATGCTATGCAACTTCTGTATGATAATAATAATGTATTTTGGGGTCACACCCCTTCCACAGATAATAGTAGGGTCTGTCACCAAAAGGGTTATTTGCTTTAAAGCCCAGCTGTAGACATTTCATTCTTTTGTTTTTGGAGATATACTTTTTGTCAGTTTTAAATGCTGTATTTCATATAATTTCTGCCTGGCCTTAATCATGTGTGGCAGCAAATAAGAAAAAATGGGGACACAATACACAATAACATCTATAAATGACAGAGGGTTAAACTTCCCCCTCTAGACTGTAGGAAGACATCCAATCATTTTCTTTTCTTTCTAACCACTGTCAGATAGCAAGGAAATGGGAAGATTGTCTGTGTGACATACTAATATAGACAAGAAGTGAACTTGAAGCTTGGGCTTCCTCTGAACTCATCGCTAACCCAAAGTCTGATCTATTTTTTTTTGTACCACAATGAGCTGCATACCAGATCTTTAGAGATCACAGCATGCCCAATCTCATCTCTAGCAAAGGAGATGCTCCCAAATGAAGACACAGAGGCAATAAAAAGTTGACAGATGTCTATGTTATACTTTCTAAAACCAAAAAATGTTTTTGCTGCAGTTGGGCTTTTGGTACCTGTTGACATTGGTCAGCATCAGTGAATTAATTTTTCATATAACTATGTTAGGCACTTTGTTGGCATTTACATGAAAGCATTTTTTCTGTTTGTCATTGTTTATTACATCTTTTCTTCAATGTTTAGTGTATCAAAACAATTCTGACAACTGGATATCGTTACCTGGGGAGATTTGAGATCTAAAGGTTACAACTGCCTGCACTTTTTAGTCAACATATGTTGCCTTTGATAACAAATAATCTCATGCAGATTGTGAACATTAGAATATTATAATGCTTAGGTTGCCCCATTACCTGTCTATTTCTAATGACTGTATACCCCTTCCTTTTAAATATATTCAGAGAGTTTGCTTATACCTACAGGATTATTCTTGTTAATTCATGACAATCATTGCAACTTACCATAATACTTGTGATAAAGTGCATGTCTAATATTTAACAAATCCTAAATATTTATTAATTAAAAGAAATTACATTATATATTACGTTAGGACTTCTGTGTTGAGATATGTGGCTAGTGTTATGTTAGTTTTTTGTCAGATGTTCATGAGGACTCACATTTGACATGAGCCAGCCTGTTTGCAGTTCAGCAAATTAATGAACAAACCAGCCAAATGTTGTCAATTAGCCATAAACCATTCAGGCATCCTGGCTGTTGTCACTTGTCAAATATAGCCAATGACCTCACCCAGAATCCCCAAGCAGTTTGTTTGCAAACAAAGTCAGCTAGGGTTCTGTCATTTTTGGTGGTAATGGGGCAGCGGGACATTATCAAGCAGCATGTCAACATAATTGTCCAGTGGGTCATTGTGATCAATGCTGGATCTAGATGCTCACTGCCCTCTCTTTCCTGCCCTCCCAGGCTACATGCCTGGATTAGAATCTGTTATAAATTTTAAGGGAACCCACACTTTTTATGGGTGGAACCTTTAACTATTGGGAAACCTATAATAAGGGCCTCCCGGATATCTACCCAGGGAAATACGTACAAAGTGCATTGATAATCATTATTGCACATTCCAAAAAATGTCAGAAAGAAATAAAGACACCTAGACTTTGTTTAATCAGCAGATTTTCCCTTTTGTTTATAAGAATCACTGCTCAAATGCTTTTAAAAAAATTATTAAGGTACTTTTCTTTTGGACTCAAAATAATGTATTTTATTATCTGAGTTTTTGAATGACTTATGGTGCCACTTGGTGTAACTTGATAACTAGTCTTTGATATCTTGGTTTATACACAGGCATTTTTTCAGGCAGCTTTAGTAGCGAAATGTGCTTTTTATCCAAATGCTAGTGCTTTGACCAGAGGATAAAAGTTTGCTAGTAGCTTGCTGTGGCTGTCCCTGTTCTATATGCTGCAAAACTATCCTGTTGCTGGAAAATGTCTACCAAGTTCTCAATAGGAATTAAGGGACTACAAATGATCCATAAATGTAAAATTAACTAGCAGCAGGCTGGGGCTTTGCTGCAAGAATTAAGTCACTGCAGAGGATAAAGCAAAGTTGTCAATTACAGGGCAATTTTAATCAGGGATAATAGGACAAAACTTACTAGAGAAAAAAGGTACAGGTGTTTTGTAATGGTATCAATGGAAATTGGATCACATACATTATTCTTTAGTTGCACACTTTATTTCATATCTATGCATATATTTATAATATGTCTGCATCAGACTATAACTTTATTTTTAGCTTTAACTTTAATATTTTATGCATTTTGCTTGCACAGAGCATATATAGTTAATTTACTTATCATATGTAGATTTTGCTGTACTTTTTGATCATTTAATATTGATTTGGTGTGTGATCGCACAGCAGTGATTAGTGGCAACACATGTCATTTTGGCTTTTGTTGTTTATATATATTTTTGGTAAGCGCAGTGGTTTTGTTTGAGCTTATGCCATCTACAAAATAGAATGAAGCAAGCCCTCAACAATAAGAACAAAATTAAAAGAAGGCACCAAAGAGGTTGTTTTCTCAAAGAGCTAACAAGCAGAATTTAAGTATAATCTCTTTCTGTGCAGTTTGTCAGCTTTTGCTGTGCTTCCCTGCAACAGTTATCATTCACTGGCTGTGCTATGCCTCCCCTTTAAAGTGAGAAGGCTGGCTCAACCAAAAGTCTCCCAATTTGTCCATTTCTGCTGGCCATAGCTTAAAGGTCCTTTGGTGCATTATGATTAGAAAAAAAAGAAAATCTTGAAAAGCAGACCATTAGGTCTGGTATGGATTTTGAGGGGAATCCCATACCAACATTTTTTTAAAAATGGTGTTGGTTCCCCAAAAATCCATACCAGACCCTTATCTGAATAGCAGCCTGGCAGGGGAATGAAAGAGTGGGCCACCCCTCCCAAACCATACCAGGTCACATGCCTTCAACATGGGGGGAAAGCTTTGGGATAGGGGGGCTCCCGCTCAAAGCACTTTGTCCCCATGTTTATGGGTACAAGGGCCTCTCCCCACAATTCTGAGCAGTGGTTGTGAGGGTTTGCATGCAGGGGGCTTATCAGAATCTGTAAGACCCCTTTAACAAGGAGGCCCTAAGATCCCAACCCCATGAGTATAGGGTCATGATGAGCGTTGGTCGTCGACCCAAACCGCACCTGACGCTGGTTCCTGCTGTCTGACAGCCCTTCTGCCTCGCGCTGCTAAATAATCTAAGGGGCGGGGTCACCCAGTGATTTCACCAGGTAACCCCACCCATTTGTGACATCTTTGAACTAGCATGCCCTTTATTTTATTTAGTGGTGGGAGGCGGCAGAGCTGTCAGACAGCAGGAGTTAGCATCAAATGCAGACCTTTTTTTCTGTTAGGGCCGGCAGCTGACGTTCATCATGATTAACATTGGATCTACTTTGGGGGGACATTTTTTGATTTTGGAAAAAAGGACTTGTCAAAAACTGGCTCTGTGTTTTTCCTCACTTTTAACACTTTTTTGGTAAATGAGTAGACCATACTAATTCACATGGGGTGCAGGAGGGCTGGGATTTGAGGGTAACCTTGTTTAAAGGGAGCTTCTAGATTCTAATAAGCCCCCGGCCTGCAGCCCCCCACAACCACTGCCCAAGGTTGTGGGGAAGAGGCCCATCAACATGGGGAGAAGGTGCTTTGGGGGATATGCATGCTCAGATAAGGGTCTGGTATGGATTTGGGGGGACTCCAACACCATTTTTATTTTACATTTTGGTGTTTGGTTCCCCTCAAAATCCAAACCAGACATAAGGGACTGGTATGGATTGGGGGGACCCCAGCTCTGTTTTTTTCTCATGTAATTGTCGGTAATTCTTTGGTTAGCACTTAACTTTCAGCAGGGAACCCCGCTGACAGCTGATGAGTCATCCTTTATTAAGGATGTAGCCGACTCCTTAACAAGCAGCTGTTTACTGGCTGTTAAGGATGCCGGAAGGAGCTGAGAAAAAAATGCTGGAAACTGGTGTTTAGGAGCATTTAGGAGCGTTCAGCATTTTTTTCTACTGGCAAATCACTCCCAAAAATGCAAAGCAAATAGTTTATTTTCTGCTTCTAGAAGCTGAAGCTTCAAAAACGCTTCTAGATTAAATAGTGTGTACAGACACATAGGATAACACTATTTGCTTCTAGAACAAACAAAATGCTCAAAGCAGTTGCTGGGAGCTTATTTTTACGCTAATGTGCATGGAACCTAACATAATATAGCTAGAAATCAATAAAGGATCTTAACAAATCTGAGAACTGAAAATGTTAAAACACAAAATTACAACTTGCTTATAGTGATCAATGAAAAGTAATCTGGGAAAATGAACTATAGAATCTGACTGGTCACTATTGGCAACTCCTCCAGTTGCAATGTTACTATATTTTGTTCAGATAGTTTTAGATTTGTATGAGTCGAAAATAAATTTAGTGAGCATTCTGTTTGCTGCAAGTCATTGCTCAGATTTTTTGCTGATGCTAGGTTTCATTTAGAGAAACTAGGATAGGAAAAGGGCAGGTGTTGCCCATAGCAATCAGGTCATATGCCTACATTCATTTTCTAACTTTCATTACAAAAATGACATCTGGAATCTGTCTGCATGATATAGGCAACACACTTCTCCAACAGTTTTTATGCATGAGGTCCATTTATATTTTATAATGAAGATAAAAAAAAAAAAAAAAAAAAAAAAATATATTAACCCAGTGCCTGACATATTCAGACTCATCTATAAAGCACCAACATTGGTTATGTTTAGAGATGAGCGAATCGAAGTATCCGAAGTGGAATTCGAGTCGAATATCGGAAAAATTTCGATTCGTGCCGAATCCGAAAAACAGCCTAATTCGGACGCGCGAATCGAAATTTTTCCGAAAATGGCGGCTGACATGTGCGGCGACGGAGCGGGGATGTCGGGGAAGGCGCGCAGACAAGGCGCGCTGCCCCATAATGCATTCCTCAACGACATGTGATCGCATCAGCCAATCAGCAGCCAGCCAGCCAGCACTGTGTAATGGTCGAGGTATATATAGCGGCCATTTTGGAAATCTTCATTTGCCTGCAGTCATTGAACAGAGGCAGACCGCTCTGTACTAGGGACAGGGACAGAGTTAGGGCCACAGAAACGAGAATTGGGGACAGAGAGAAGTTACTTAGGGACAGAGAACCATTACTCAGGGACACAGACTTGTTAATGAGGGCCACAGAATCGTTATTTAGGGACAAAGAAACGCTAGTTAGGGCCACAGAATTCATACTCAGGGACAGACAGAATTTTCACTCAGTGCCAGAGAATTGTTACTTAGGGCCACAGAAACGTTATTAGGGCCACAGAATTTTTACTCAGGGACAGACAGAATTGTTACTGAGTGCCAGAGAATTGTTACTCAGGGACAGACAGAATTGTTACTGAGTGCCAGAGAATTCTTACTCAGGGCCACAGAATTCATACTCAGGGACAGACAGAATTGTTACTCAGGGACAGACAGAATTGTTACTGAGTGCCAGAGAATTGTTACTCAGGGACAGACAGAATTGTTACTGAGTGCCAGAGAATTGTTACTCAGGGACAGACAGAATTGTTACTGAGTGCCAGAGAATTGTTACTCAGGGACAGACAGAATTGTTACTGAGTGCCAGAGAATTGTTACTCAGGGACAGACAGAATTGTTACTGAGTGCCAGAGAATTGTTACTCGCACAGACACAAAATTGTTACTTGCACAGACACAGAATTGTTACTCGCACAGACACAGAATTGTTACTCAGGGCCACAGAATTCATACTCAGGGACAGACAGAATTGTTACTGAGTGCCAGAGAATTGTTACTCAGGGACAGACAGAATTGTTACTGAGTGCCAGAGAATTGTTACTCAGGGACAGACAGAATTGTTACTGAGTGCCAGAGAATTGTTACTCGCACAGACACAAAATTGTTACTTGCACAGACACAGAATTGTTACTCGCACAGACACAGAATTGTTACTCAGGGCCACAGAATTCATACTCAGGGACAGACAGAATTGTTACTGAGTGCCAGAGAATTGTTACTTAGGGACAGACAGAATTGTTACTGAGTGCCAGAGAATTGTTACTCAGGGACAGACAGAATTGTTACTGAGTGCCAGAGAATTGTTACTCGCACAGACACAAAATTGTTACTTGCACAGACACAGAATTGTTACTCGCACAGACACAGAATTGTTACTCAGGGCCACAGAATTCATACTCAGGGACAGACAGAATTGTTACTGAGTGCCTGAGAATTGTTACTCAGGGACAGACAGAATTGTTACTGAGTGCCAGAGAATTGTTACTCAGGGACAGACAGAATTGTTACTGAGTGCCAGAGAATTGTTACTCGCACAGACACAAAATTGTTACTTGCACAGACACAGAATTGTTACTCGCACAGACACAGAATTGTTACTCAGGGCCACAGAATTCATACTCAGGGACAGACAGAATTGTTACTGAGTGCCAGAGAATTGTTACTCAGGGACAGACAGAATTGTTACTGAGTGCCAGAGAATTGTTACTCAGGGACAGACAGAATTGTTACTGAGTGCCAGAGAATTGTTACTCAGGGACAGACAGAATTGTTACTGAGTGCCAGAGAATTGTTACTCGCACAGACACAAAATTGTTACTTGCACAGACACAGAATTGTTACTCGCACAGACACAGAATTGTTACTCAGGGCCACAGAATTCATACTCAGGGACAGACAGAATTGTTACTGAGTGCCAGAGAATTGTTACTCAGGGACAGACAGAATTGTTACTGAGTGCCAGAGAATTGTTACTCGCACAGACACAAAATTGTTACTTGCACAGACACAGAATTGTTACTCGCACAGACACAGAATTGTTACTCAGGGCCACAGAATTCATACTCAGGGACAGACAGAATTGTTACTGAGTGCCAGAGAATTGTTACTCAGGGACAGACAGAATTGTTACTGAGTGCCAGAGAATTGTTACTCAGGGACAGACAGAATTGTTACTGAGTGCCAGAGAATTGTTACTCGCACAGACACAAAATTGTTACTTGCACAGACACAGAATTGTTACTCGCACAGACACAGAATTGTTACTCAGGGCCACAGAATTCATACTCAGGGACAGACAGAATTGTTACTGAGTGCCAGAGAATTGTTACTCAGGGACAGACAGAATTGTTACTGAGTGCCAGAGAATTGTTACTCAGGGACAGACAGAATTGTTACTGAGTGCCAGAGAATTGTTACTCGCACAGACACAAAATTGTTACTTGCACAGACACAGAATTGTTACTCGCACAGACACAGAATTGTTACTCAGGGCCACAGAATTCATACTCAGGGACAGACAGAATTGTTACTGAGTGCCAGAGAATTGTTACTTAGGGACAGACAGAATTGTTACTGAGTGCCAGAGAATTGTTACTCAGGGACAGACAGAATTGTTACTGAGTGCCAGAGAATTGTTACTCGCACAGACACAAAATTGTTACTTGCACAGACACAGAATTGTTACTCGCACAGACACAGAATTGTTACTCAGGGCCACAGAATTCATACTCAGGGACAGACAGAATTGTTACTGAGTGCCAGAGAATTGTTACTCAGGGACAGACAGAATTGTTACTGAGTGCCAGAGAATTGTTACTCAGGGACAGACAGAATTGTTACTGAGTGCCAGAGAATTGTTACTCGCACAGACACAAAATTGTTACTTGCACAGACACAGAATTGTTACTCGCACAGACACAGAATTGTTACTCAGGGCCACAGAATTCATACTCAGGGACAGACAGAATTGTTACTGAGTGCCAGAGAATTGTTACTTAGGGACAGACAGAATTGTTACTGAGTGCCAGAGAATTGTTACTCAGGGACAGACAGAATTGTTACTGAGTGCCAGAGAATTGTTACTCGCACAGACACAAAATTGTTACTTGCACAGACACAGAATTGTTACTCGCACAGACACAGAATTGTTACTCAGGGCCACAGAATTCATACTCAGGGACAGACAGAATTGTTACTGAGTGCCAGAGAATTGTTACTCAGGGACAGACAGAATTGTTACTGAGTGCCAGAGAATTGTTACTCAGGGACAGACAGAATTGTTACTGAGTGCCAGAGAATTGTTACTCGCACAGACACAAAATTGTTACTTGCACAGACACAGAATTGTTACTCGCACAGACACAGAATTGTTACTCAGGGCCACAGAATTCATACTCAGGGACAGACAGAATTGTTACTGAGTGCCAGAGAATTGTTACTCAGGGACAGACAGAATTGTTACTGAGTGCCAGAGAATTGTTACTCAGGGACAGACAGAATTGTTACTGAGTGCCAGAGAATTGTTACTCGCACAGACACAAAATTGTTACTTGCACAGACACAGAATTGTTACTCGCACAGACACAGAATTGTTACTCAGGGCCACAGAATTCATACTCAGGGACAGACAGAATTGTTACTGAGTGCCAGAGAATTGTTACTCAGGGACAGACAGAATTGTTACTGAGTGCCAGAGAATTGTTACTCAGGGACAGACAGAATTGTTACTGAGTGCCAGAGAATTGTTACTCGCACAGACACAAAATTGTTACTTGCACAGACACAGAATTGTTACTCGCACAGACACAGAATTGTTACTCAGGGCCACAGAATTCATACTCAGGGACAGACAGAATTGTTACTGAGTGCCAGAGAATTGTTACTTAGGGACAGACAGAATTGTTACTGAGTGCCAGAGAATTGTTACTCAGGGACAGACAGAATTGTTACTGAGTGCCAGAGAATTGTTACTCGCACAGACACAAAATTGTTACTTGCACAGACACAGAATTGTTACTCGCACAGACACAGAATTGTTACTCAGGGCCACAGAATTCATACTCAGGGACAGACAGAATTGTTACTGAGTGCCAGAGAATTGTTACTCAGGGACAGACAGAATTGTTACTGAGTGCCAGAGAATTGTTACTCAGGGACAGACAGAATTGTTACTGAGTGCCAGAGAATTGTTACTCGCACAGACACAAAATTGTTACTTGCACAGACACAGAATTGTTACTCGCACAGACACAGAATTGTTACTCAGGGCCACAGAATTCATACTCAGGGACAGACAGAATTGTTACTGAGTGCCAGAGAATTGTTACTTAGGGACAGACAGAATTGTTACTGAGTGCCAGAGAATTGTTACTCAGGGACAGACAGAATTGTTACTGAGTGCCAGAGAATTGTTACTCGCACAGACACAAAATTGTTACTTGCACAGACACAGAATTGTTACTCGCACAGACACAGAATTGTTACTCAGGGCCACAGAATTCATACTCAGGGACAGACAGAATTGTTACTGAGTGCCAGAGAATTGTTACTCAGGGACAGACAGAATTGTTACTGAGTGCCAGAGAATTGTTACTCAGGGACAGACAGAATTGTTACTGAGTGCCAGAGAATTGTTACTCGCACAGACACAAAATTGTTACTTGCACAGACACAGAATTGTTACTCGCACAGACACAGAATTGTTACTCAGGGCCACAGAATTCATACTCAGGGACAGACAGAATTGTTACTGAGTGCCAGAGAATTGTTACTCAGGGACAGACAGAATTGTTACTGAGTGCCAGAGAATTGTTACTCAGGGACAGACAGAATTGTTACTGAGTGCCAGAGAATTGTTACTCGCACAGACACAAAATTGTTACTTGCACAGACACAGAATTGTTACTCGCACAGACACAGAATTGTTACTCGCACAGACACAGAATTGTTACTCAGGGCCACAGAATTCATACTCAGGGACAGACAGAATTGTTACTGAGTGCCAGAGAATTGTTACTCAGGGACACCTAATCGTTGAATTAAATAGTATGTCAGACAACATGCAGAGGAGTGGCAGAGGAGGCAATGTTTTAGGAGCGAGCAGACGTGGCAGCAGAGGAAGGGGTCGAGGCAGCAGTATTCGCAGCCAGAGGCCAGTGCTCCCGGTGTCATCCAGCGGTCGTGTCTCCACCGACAACCCTGCCGTCATTGATTGGTTGGCTCGGTCGTCTTCCTCTTCCCAGGTCACCTCTGACACCTACAGCCAACGGTCGGTGGGTACGTCAGACACAACCGTTAGTTGGCATGGCCCGGGACCAAGCCCACTGAAATCACGTGTCCTCTACCTGCCCCTGTCCTTTGCTGTTCCCTCACCAAGCGAAGTATCGCATGCTGTGGGCTCAGCCCCACTGTACAGTGAGGAAGAGCTAACAGAGGGCGGTCAGGAACGGGGGGAGACATCGGCCTTTTCAGCAGCCAAGCGAACAAGTACTGGCGAGGAGAGTGGCTCGGTAGCCGGTCTAGAGACAGGTCTGTCTCCTGACCCAGACGCAGCCGAGGGGGCTAGTAGTGAGGCGGAGACCCTACTTGATGATGAGGAGGTTGATCGCACTTGGCAGCCTCGTCGTCATCAGGCAATTTCTTCCGCATCATCAGGAGAAGAGGGTGGCAGCTTGGCAGCGAGCAAAACAGTCGGTGGGTTGCCCAGGAGACAGCAGCAGGGTCGCATCAGTGTCAGTGGAGCCAAACGTCCACGGAGTAGAGCACCAGCTCCACTGCAGCCTACCACCACGGCCAGTAGTGGTGCCGGTGCGCACGGAGGAAGTAGCAGTCAGCCAGTGAAGAGTAGCGGGGGCAAAGTTTCCTACTCGGTGGTGTGGCAATTTTTCCTCAAGCCGCCCGAGGAAGTAAACGTAGCCGTATGTCGACTATGTGGCCAGAAATGCAAGCGTGGCCAGGGGGCCCATGTTGGGACTACAGCGTTGCGTCAGCATATGCAGCGTCACCATTCGGTGGCCTGGGAAAACCGTGATAAACATACGGCGGTTCTGCCTGCCCCAGCCCCCGCTCCATCACCCGCTCCGTTACTTGCTCCGTCACCCGACGTCGTCAATCGCCCTCTATCAGCCAGTCAAGGCTCCAACACCTCTGCTGAGGGGAGTTGTCGCTCATTGGCATCTTCCGCTCGTTCAGATGCTCCTTCTCCTGCTACTCCTCTTCTCGGATTCCGTCAACAGTCTTTCTTGGAATCCGTATCCAAGAGACAACAGTTTGCGAGCACGCACCCGACGGTGCAAAAGCTGAACGTCCTCCTGTCCAAGTTGCTGGTGCTGCAGTCCCTCCCTTTCCAACTGGTGGACTCAGCACCTTTCCGAGAAATGATGGCTTGTGCCGCGCCGCGGTGGAGAGTGCCAAGCCGTCATTTCTTTGCCCAAAAGGCAGTGCCAGCCCTGCATTCACATGTAGAAGAGATGGTGGGCCAGTCTTTGAGCATGTCGGTCTCTGCCAAAGTGCACGGCAGCGCCGACGTGTGGAGCTGTAACTACGGTCAGGGACAGTACATGTCATTTACGGCCCACTGGGTGAACGTGGTGCCGGCACAGCCGCACCAGCAACTTGGACAGGTCACGACGCTTTTGCCTCCACGTTTGCACGTCCTTGGTCCAGCAAGCATGTCCGCCTCTACCACCTCTTTTTCCGCCGTGTCCTCAGCCGCCACCCCCGTGCCAAGTCCCATTACCCGACCGGCATATCACATGTGCAGGGCGCAACGGTGTCACGCTGTGCTGCACCTGGTATGCCTTGGCGAACGTAGTCACACAGGGGAGGAACTGCTGAGTGTAATGAACAGAGAAATCGACAGATGGCTGTCTCCGCGCAAACTAAAAATCGGAACCATGTTGACTGACAACGGAAAGAACATGGTGTCTGCTCTGCGTCAAGGAAGGTTGTGCCATGCGCCATGCATGGCTCACGTGTTCAATCTGGTTGTCAAGCGGTTCCTAAAATCCACCATCCCACTGCAAGACATCCTTAAAATGTCACGTAAACTGTGCATGCATTTCAGCCATTCCTACACCGCAAAGAACACCCTCATTGAGCTGCAGCGGCAGAACGGAATTCCACAGCATCGCCTGATCTGCGACGTTGCAACAAGGTGGAATTCAACCCTACACATGTTAGACCGCCTTTACGAGCAGCGAAAGGCCATCACCGATTTCCTGATGTTACAAGCGGATAAAGGTACTCCCCTGTGTAACTTAGATGTCAGCCATTGGCAGCTCATGCGTGACACCTGCCGCTTGCTCAGGCCCTTTGAGGAGGCCACGCTATTCGTGAGTCGGCAGGACTATGGGATGAACGACGTCATTCCTCTGTTGCACGTCCTGGAACAAATGCTGTTAACAATGGCTGGTCAGGGTGCGGTAGACGTGGCGCACAGATCTCAACGCCACATGACCCCTGTGGGGGCAGGACAGGAAGAAGAGGAGGAGGTAGAGGAGGACATTTGTGCTCAGGAATTATTGAGTGAAATGGGTGGTTTTTCCACTCAGCGGACAGGAGTGGAGGAGCAGGAGCATCTGGTAGAGGAGGAGGAGGAGGAGACAGAGGACCCAGACGCACCGTGGCAGTATGCTGTGGAGATGGAGGCAGGGAGTCCCTCGCATTCCTTGGCACAAATGGCCCATAGCATGCTCGGTTGCTTGCGTAGCGACAGCCGAATAATAACCATCAGACAGAGGGATGACTTTTGGCTGTCCACCTTGTTGGACCCTCGCTACCGGTCCAAAATGGTGGCCTTTTTCACACCTGCTGAGAGGGAGGCCAAAATTACGTACTATAAAAACCACCTATGTAGTCAGTTGGTCTCTGCCTTTGTGCGCCAACGTCCATCCTCAGACACTGTGGGCCCTGTGCGCTCGCGTTCCGCTGGCATGGCAGCAGGGGAGGGGTGGGGTGGTAGGAGCAGTGGCAGCTCCACCAGCAGTGGCTGCCTCAGTCTGCAGTCGATGATGAGTAGCTTTCTTCACCAGCGCAGTGAGGAAACTACTAACCAGCCGCAGCAGCAGCAGCAGCATCAGGTGGACCTGGAGCAGGAGCTCAAACAACAGGCTTGGGCCTACTTGGACAGCACCCTGCCAACCGAGGTAGACAATCCCCTTGACTACTGGGCAACGAAACTTGACCTTTGGCCCCAACTAGCTGAATTTGCCCTTGAAAGGCTGTCATGCCCGGCCAGTAGCGTGGCATCGGAGCGCGTGTTTAGTGCGGCAGGAGGTATTGTAACTCCGCGGAGGACACGACTGTCCACCCAAAGTGTGGAGAGACTCACGTTTGTGAAAATGAATCAGGCGTGGATTAGTCTGGATTTCAAACCACCAGTTCCTGACACAACTGACTAAATCCGCCATGAATCATGCCTCAAACATGTGCCACTTTCAGGTCTCCTCACACTGCTGGTGTGTTTAATTTTTTGACATAGGGTGCTGGCAGATTACGGGCCTCCTATAGCTGCTGCCAGGCCCCTAATCTGCCATGGGCCCCTATATACCGCCTCCTCATGCTGCTGCCAAGTCTAGAGTCTGTCATGGGTCCCTGTACGGCCTCCCATTGCTGCTGTCTCCATCGCCACACTCTGCCATGTGCCACTTTCAGGTCTCTTCACACTGCTGGTGTGTTTAATTTTTTGACATAGGGTGCAGGCAGATTACGGGCCTCACATAGCTGCTGCCAGGCCCCTAATCTGCCATGGGCCCCTATATACCGCCTCCTCATGCTGCTGCCAAGTCCAGAGTCTGTCATGGGTCCCTGTACGGCCTCCCATTGCTGCTGTCTCCATCGCCACACTCTGCTGCCATGTGCCACTTTCAGGTCTCTTCACACTGCTGGTGTGTTAAATTTTTTGACATAGGGTGCAGGCAGATTACGGGCCTCACATAGCTGCTGCCAGGCCCCTAATCTGCCATGGGCCCCTATATACCGCCTCCTCATGCTGCTGCCAAGTCTAGAGTCTGTCATGGGTCCCTGTACGGCCTCCCATTGCTGCTGTCTCCATCGCCACACTCTGCTGCCATGTGCCACTTTCAGGTCTCTTCACACTGCTGGTGTGTTAAATTTTTTGACATAGGGTGCAGGCAGATTACGGGCCTCACATAGCTGCTGCCAGGCCCCTAATCTGCCATGGGCCCCTATATACCGCCTCCTCATGCTGCTGCCAAGTCCAGAGTCTCTCATGGGTCCCTGTACGGCCTCCCATTGCTGCTGTCTCCATCGCCACACTCTGCTGCCATGTGCCACTTTCAGGTCTCTTCACACTGCTGGTGTGTTAAATTTTTTGACATAGGGTGCAGGCAGATTACGGGCCTCACATAGCTGCTGCCAGGCCCCTAATCTGCCATGGGCCCCTATATACCGCCTCCTCATGCTGCTGCCAAGTCTAGAGTCTGTCATGGGTCCCTGTACGGCCTCCCATTGCTGCTGTCTCCATCGCCACACTCTGCTGCCATGTGCCACTTTCAGGTCTCTTCACACTGCTGGTGTGTTAAATTTTTTGACATAGGGTGCAGGCAGATTACGGGCCTCACATAGCTGCTGCCAGGCCCCTAATCTGCCATGGGCCCCTATATACCGCCTCCTCATGCTGCTGCCAAGTCCAGAGTCTCTCATGGGTCCCTGTACGGCCTCCCATTGCTGCTGTCTCCATCGCCACACTCTGCTGCCATGTGCCACTTTCAGGTCTCTTCACACTGCTGGTGTGTTAAATTTTTTGACATAGGGTGCAGGCAGATTACGGGCCTCACATAGCTGCTGCCAGGCCCCTAATCTGCCATGGGCCCCTATATACCGCCTCCTCATGCTGCTGCCAAGTCTAGAGTCTGTCATGGGTCCCTGTACGGCCTCCCATTGCTGCTGTCTCCATCGCCACACTCTGCTGCCATGTGCCACTTTCAGGTCTCTTCACACTGCTGGTGTGTTAAATTTTTTGACATAGGGTGCAGGCAGATTACGGGCCTCACATAGCTGCTGCCAGGCCCCTAATCTGCCATGGGCCCCTATATACCGCCTCCTCATGCTGCTGCCAAGTCTAGAGTCTGTCATGGGTCCCTGTACGGCCTCCCATTGCTGCTGTCTCCATCGCCACACTCTGCTGCCATGTGCCACTTTCAGGTCTCTTCACACTGCTGGTGTGTTTAATTTTTTGACATAGGGTGCAGGCAGATTACGGGCCTCACATAGCTGCTGCCAGGCCCCTAATCTGCCATGGGCCCCTATATACCGCCTCCTCATGCTGCTGCCAAGTCTAGAGTCTGTCATGGGTCCCTGTACGGCCTCCCATTGCTGCTGTCTCCATCGCCACACTCTGCTGCCATGTGCCACTTTCAGGTCTCTTCACACTGCTGGTGTGTTAAATTTTTTGACATAGGGTGCAGGCAGATTACGGGCCTCACATAGCTGCTGCCAGGCCCCTAATCTGCCATGGGCCCCTATATACCGCCTCCTCATGCTGCTGCCAAGTCCAGAGTCTCTCATGGGTCCCTGTACGGCCTCCCATTGCTGCTGTCTCCATCGCCACACTCTGCTGCCATGTGCCACTTTCAGGTCTCTTCACACTGCTGGTGTGTTAAATTTTTTGACATAGGGTGCAGGCAGATTACGGACCTCACATAGCTGCTGCCAGGCCCCTAATCTGCCATGGGCCCCTATATACCGCCTCCTCATGCTGCTGCCAAGTCTAGAGTCTGTCATGGGTCCCTGTACGGCCTCCCATTGCTGCTGTCTCCATCGCCACACTCTGCTGCCATGTGCCACTTTCAGGTCTCTTCACACTGCTGGTGTGTTAAATTTTTTGACATAGGGTGCAGGCAGATTACGGGCCTCACATAGCTGCTGCCAGGCCCCTAATCTGCCATGGGCCCCTATATACCGCCTCCTCATGCTGCTGCCAAGTCCAGAGTCTCTCATGGGTCCCTGTACGGCCTCCCATTGCTGCTGTCTCCATCGCCACACTCTGCTGCCATGTGCCACTTTCAGGTCTCTTCACACTGCTGGTGTGTTAAATTTTTTGACATAGGGTGCAGGCAGATTACGGGCCTCACATAGCTGCTGCCAGGCCCCTAATCTGCCATGGGCCCCTATATACCGCCTCCTCATGCTGCTGCCAAGTCTAGAGTCTGTCATGGGTCCCTGTACGGCCTCCCATTGCTGCTGTCTCCATCGCCACACTCTGCTGCCATGTGCCACTTTCAGGTCTCTTCACACTGCTGGTGTGTTAAATTTTTTGACATAGGGTGCAGGCAGATTACGGGCCTCACATAGCTGCTGCCAGGCCCCTAATCTGCCATGGGCCCCTATATACCGCCTCCTCATGCTGCTGCCAAGTCCAGAGTCTCTCATGGGTCCCTGTACGGCCTCCCATTGCTGCTGTCTCCATCGCCACACTCTGCTGCCATGTGCCACTTTCAGGTCTCTTCACACTGCTGGTGTGTTAAATTTTTTGACATAGGGTGCAGGCAGATTACGGGCCTCACATAGCTGCTGCCAGGCCCCTAATCTGCCATGGGCCCCTATATACCGCCTCCTCATGCTGCTGCCAAGTCTAGAGTCTGTCATGGGTCCCTGTACGGCCTCCCATTGCTGCTGTCTCCATCGCCACACTCTGCCATGTGCCACTTTCAGGTCTCTTCACACTGCTGGTGTGTTTAATTTTTTGACATAGGGTGCAGGCAGATTACGGGCCTCACATAGCTGCTGCCAGGCCCCTAATCTGCCATGGGCCCCTATATACCGCCTCCTCATGCTGCTGCCAAGTCCAGAGTCTCTCATGGGTCCCTGTACGGCCTCCCATTGCTGCTGTCTCCATCGCCACACTCTGCTGCCATGTGCCACTTTCAGGTCTCTTCACACTGCTGGTGTGTTAAATTTTTTGACATAGGGTGCAGGCAGATTACGGGCCTCACATAGCTGCTGCCAGGCCCCTAATCTGCCATGGGCCCCTATATACCGCCTCCTCATGCTGCTGCCAAGTCTAGAGTCTGTCATGGGTCCCTGTACGGCCTCCCATTGCTGCTGTCTCCATCGCCACACTCTGCCATGTGCCACTTTCAGGTCTCTTCACACTGCTGGTGTGTTTAATTTTTTGACATAGGGTGCAGGCAGATTACGGGCCTCACATAGCTGCTGCCAGGCCCCTAATCTGCCATGGGCCCCTATATACCGCCTCCTCATGCTGCTGCCAAGTCCAGAGTCTGTCATGGGTCCCTGTACGGCCTCCCATTGCTGCTGTCTCCATCGCCACACTCTGCTGCCATGTGCCACTTTCAGGTCTCTTCACACTGCTGGTGTGTTAAATTTTTTGACATAGGGTGCAGGCAGATTACGGGCCTCACATAGCTGCTGCCAGGCCCCTAATCTGCCATGGGCCCCTATATACCGCCTCCTCATGCTGCTGCCAAGTCTAGAGTCTGTCATGGGTCCCTGTACGGCCTCCCATTGCTGCTGTCTCCATCGCCACACTCTGCTGCCATGTGCCACTTTCAGGTCTCTTCACACTGCTGGTGTGTTTAATTTTTTGACATAGGGTGCAGGCAGATTACGGGCCTCACATAGCTGCTGCCAGGCCCCTAATCTGCCATGGGCCCCTATATACCGCCTCCTCATGCTGCTGCCAAGTCCAGAGTCTCTCATGGGTCCCTGTACGGCCTCCCATTGCTGCTGTCTCCATCGCCACACTCTGCTGCCATGTGCCACTTTCAGGTCTCTTCACACTGCTGGTGTGTTAAATTTTTTGACATAGGGTGCAGGCAGATTACGGGCCTCACATAGCTGCTGCCAGGCCCCTAATCTGCCATGGGCCCCTATATACCGCCTCCTCATGCTGCTGCCAAGTCTAGAGTCTGTCATGGGTCCCTGTACGGCCTCCCATTGCTGCTGTCTCCATCGCCACACTCTGCTGCCATGTGCCACTTTCAGGTCTCTTCACACTGCTGGTGTGTTAAATTTTTTGACATAGGGTGCTGGCAGATTACGGGCCTCCCATTGCTGCTGCCAGACATGTAATCTGCCATGGGCCCCCGTACCGACTCCTCATGCTGTGACGTTGCAACAAGGTGTAATTCAACCCTTCATATGTTAGACCGCCTTTACGAACAGCTAAAGGCCATCACAGATTTCCTGATGTTAAAAGCGGATAAAGGTACTCCCTGTGTAACTTAGATGTCAGCCATTGTCAGCTCATGTGTGACACCTGCGCTTGCTCAGGCCCTTTGAGGAGGCCACGCTATTCGTGAGTCGGCAGGACTATGGGATGAATGAGGTCAAATCGGCCATGGGCCCCCGTACCGCCTGTTCACGCTGATGCTGGTCCCACAGTGTGACCTGGGTCCCTGTACGGCCTCCCATTGCTTCCACTCTGCCATGTGCCACTTTGAAATCTCCTCACACTCCTGCGGTTGTCCATTTTGTCATAGGTTGCTGGCAGATTACAGGCCTTCCATAGGTGCCACCAAGCCCCATATCGGCCATGGGCCCCCGTACCGCCTGGTCACGCTGCTGCTGGGCCCACAGTGTGACCTGGGTCCCTGTACCGCCTCCCATTGCTCCCACTCTGCCATGTGCCACTTTCAGGTCTCCTCACGCTCCTGCTGGTTTCCATTTTGTCATAGGTTGCTGTATGGCCTCCCATTGCTGCTGCCTCCACCGCCACACTGTGGCTCCAAACACTGGTTTTGGCCCCGTGACTGGCCAAAGGAGTGAAGTGTGCAGTGATTCTAAGATCGACGGCACTCATCTGCATGTCATACTGACAGACAGTATTATTTCTCTTCCCCAGCAGACTCCAAGGGCATTTAAATTAAAGGTACAGTGTTCTGCACTAATATTAAGTCTCTCTGAAGCCTAGAAACACCCTTTTTTAAGTTAAATTCACAGCGAATTTATTCGACTCAAATCGAATATTGTCCACGAATTCGCCGAATCAGTCGAATCGAATTTTTCATTTCTTCGCTCATCTCTAGTTATGTTTGTATCATTTGGCATTATTTATACCATCTTATTTAACCTTTATGTACACGAGTGCAGAAATGTATAGATGGACAGAAGTGACAACACAAAGACAAATGAATAGCTAGCAGAGTATTATTGAGTTATAATAGTGGCACACACATCAAATGGAAATTATGATTTTTTTTGTTATGTATGTTACTTTTTTTAAGCTTACACATACATTTTTTTTATAATTTTATTAAATCTTGATTTTACAAAGATTTTAAGGGAACTTTCCACAAGTGAAAGAGACAGTGCTCTGAATAACTTAAAGTAGGCACAAGCAAATAGATAAGACGTTTATCTGAATTTCCTAATATTTATACTTGTTCTGCATCAGAGACTTAAGCTGGCCATAGACGGCGGTGCAATTTTCTTTCCTGTAAGCACAAATTGCAGGAAATACAATCGCTCATTTCCGCTATCAACACAGTCATGGAGCTATTACATTCGACCAGCAGGGAGGCATGAAGGGGAGCTGCCCCTGTTGGTGATTATTGCTAGCAGCTATAGCAGCTGACATTAATCGCATGACAAATCTGACAGGCTGATTGTACCTAAGTTGTACAACAATCAAATTGGGTACAATCAGACTGCACATAGATGTTTTGAAGCTGAAATTCGAACCATCTATGGCTGGCCTAAGGCAAGGAAAGAAAATAACTTGATTCTCCCATCAACACAGTTAGTATTGTGACTTTGCCCTTTAGGAATAAGTGCACTGTTAAACAAATTGCATGTATCCCTTTTGCTCTCCCATTGAGCTAACCTAGCCCCTCTTCTGTTCTCCAGATGCACATGTACAGTCAAGTCCATAAATATTGGGACATGGACACAATTCTAACATTTTTGGCTCTATACACCACCACAATGGATTTGAAATGAAACGAACAAGATGTGCTTTAACTGCAGACTGTCAGCTTTAATTTGAGGGTATTTACACCCAAATCAGGTGAACGGTGTAGGAATTACAACAGTTTGCATATGTGCCTCCCACTTGTTAAGGGACCAAAAGTAATGGGACAGAATAATAATCATAAATCAGACTTTCACTTTTTAATACTTGGTTGCAAATCCTTTGCAGTCAATTACAGCCTGAAATGTGGAACGCATAGACATCACCAGACGCTGGGTTTCATCCCTGGTGATGCTCTGCCAGGCCTCTACTGCAACTGTCTTCAGTTCCTGCTTGTTCTTGGGGCATTTTCCCTTCAGTTTTGTCTTCAGCAAGTGAAATGCATGCTCAATCGGATTCAGGTCAGGTGATTGACTTGGCCAACATTCCACTTCTTTCCCTTAAAAAACTCTTTGGTTGCTTTTGCAGTATGCTTTGGGTCATTGTCCATCTGCACTGTGAAGCGGCGTCCAATGAGTTGTGAAGCATTTGGCTGAATATGAGCAGATAATATTCCCGAAACACTTCAGAATTCATCCGGCTGCTTTTGTCAGCAGTCACATCATCAATAAATACAAGAGAACCAGTTCCATTGGCAGCCATACATGCCCACGCCATGACACTACAACCACCATGCTTCACTGATGAGGTGGTATGCTTAGGATCATGAGCAGTTCCTTTCCTTCTCTATACTCTTCTTTTCCCATCACTCTGGTACAAGTTGATCTTGGTCTCATCTGTCCATAGGATGTTGTTCCAGAACTGTGAAGGCTTTTTTACATGTCGTTTGGCAAACTCTAATCTGGCCTTCCTGTTTTTGAGGCTCACCAATGGTTTCCATCTTGTGGTGAACCCTCTGTATTCACTCTGGTGAAGTCTTCTCTTGATTGGTGACTTTGACACACATACACCTACCTCCTGGAGAGTGTTCTTGATCTGGCCAACTGTTGTGAAGGGTGTTTTCTTCACCAGGGAAAGAATTATTCGCTCATCCACCACAGTTGTTTTCCGTGGTCTTCCGGGTCTTTTGGTGTTGCTGAGCTCACCGGTGCGTTCCTTCTTTTTAAGAATGTTCCAAACAGTTGTTTTGGCCACGCCTAATGTTTTTGCTATCTCTCTGATGGGTTTGTTTTGTTTTTCAGCCTAATGATGGCTTGCTTCACTGATAGTGACAGCTCTTTGGATCTCATCTTGAGAGTTGACAGCAACAGATTCCAAATGCAAATAGCACACTTGAAATGAACTCTGGACCTTTTATCTGCTCATTGTAATTGGAATAATGAGGGAATAACACACACCTGGCCATGGAACAGCTGAGAAGCCAATTGTCCCATTACTTTTGGTCCCTTAACAAGTGGGAGGCACATATGCAAACTGTTGTAATTCCTACACCGTTCACCTGATTTGGATGCAAATACCCTCAAATTAAAGCTGACAGTCTGCAGTTAAAGCACATCTTGTTCGTTTCATTTCAAATCCATTGTGGTGGTGTATAGAGCCAAAAATGTTAGAATTGTGTCCATGTCCCAATATTTATGGACCTGACTGTACCTCACATTTATGGCTGTGACCCCCCCAAGGTCTGTTTACTCACCCCTACAGATCTTTTGTGCACCAACTATACTTACATAGCAGTTTTCCATAAAACATGAGGAAGGAAACACTCAAGAGATGGCCCAACAGACCTCTAAAATAATCTACTTCACAGTATAATGGGATAGGCAATCAGTCAAATGATCACACAGAGAATAATTGTAACTGGAGGTTAACTAAACTGGTGAACATTTAGAATCAACAGTACCAAACATCTTCAGTATGGCAAAAAACATGCATTCATTGCAGAAAAATACAAAACAGATTCTGAAAGCTGCACAAATATCTTACTGTGAAGAAACCTTTACATATTTGGAGATTAAATATATTTTCCTCCAGATGTCAAGAGTGCTCCCTTGTCCTCTGTGATGACCTTAAGGTAAATATCTCTACACCACTTATGTATTTATACATGTTGATCATATCCCCCCTTAATCTCCTCTTCTGAAGAGAGAGAATACATTTAGCTCCTCTATCCTTTCCTCATAACTGAGCTCCTCCATGCATATTATCAGTTTGGTTGCCCTTCTCTGCACTTTCTCCAGTTCCCCCATTGTCCTTTTTGTGAACTGGAGCCCAAAACTGAACTGCATATTCCAGGTGAGCTCTTACTAATGATTTGTACAGGGGGGAAATGATATCTATCTCTCTGCTGTCCGTACCTCCTTTAATACAAGAGAGGATTTTGCACACTTTGGAAACCTCAGCTTGGCATTGCATTCCATTATTAAGCTTATGATCTACCAGAACTCCTAGATTCTTCTTCACCATTGATTCCCCCAGCTGTACTCCCCCTAGTATGTATAATGCATGCATATTCCTAACCCCCAAGTGCATAACCTTACATTTATCAACATTGAACTTCATTTGCCACACTGTTGTCCAATTAAACAGTGCATGCTATTCCACTGCATAGCTTGGTGTCATCTGCAAAAATGTAAATGTTACTTTTAATCCCAGACCTGATATCATTTATAAATATATTAAAAAAATAAGGGTCCCAACATTGAACCTTGGGGTACACCACTAACAACCCTAGATCATTCAGAATTCACTACTCTCTGAGTGCAGTCTTTTAGCCAGTTTTCTATCCATTTACAAACGGATTTTTCCAAGCCTGTAGACTTTACCTTTCACATTATCTGTGTGGGGGAACTGTGTCAAATGCTTTTGCAAAATCCACGTATACCACAGCCACGCCTCTGTCCAAGGTTTTGCACCCCTACTCTCTCCTTCTGTCTTTCATGAATCCATGCTGTCTGTTGCTTAAAATATTTTTTTTTTCAGCAAGAACTCATCTATGTGGTCTTTTATTATACTCTCCAGTATCTTCCCAACTATAGAAGTTAAATTAACAGGTCTATCGTTACTTGGTAAAGTCTTTTTAAATAAAGGCACCACATTGGCCTTACTCCAGTCCAGTGGTACTATGTCAATCATTAAAGAGCCCCTAAAAATTTGAAACAATGGCTTTGAAATGACAGAACCCAATTCTTTTAGGACCCGTGGGTGTATGTTATCTGGTCCAGGTACTTTATTCACCTTTATTTGATCTAAATATTTCTGGACCATATCAATTTTGAGCCATTGTGGATCATTTGAGGCTGTGTCAATACCATGCCAATCATGGACATGAGCTCCCTCATGCTCCTTTGTATACACAGAACTGAGAAAGATATTTAATAAATTTGCCTTCTCCTTGTACCCAGTCACCCACTGTAGAGTATTTTGTAAAGGGCCTATATGCTCAGACCTGATCTTTTTACTATTAATATATTTGAAGAATTTTGGGGGGGTTTGTCCTGCTATCTTTTGCAATCTGTCGCTCGTTTTCAATATTTGTGGCCTTGATTTCCTTTTTACATATTATGTTAGATACTTTGTAATATTTAAACTATGATAATGTACCATCATTTTCATATTTTTTAAAAGCTACATAGGTTTTATTTTAGCCTTTTAAACTTGTTGCCCATGGGAATATATTTTACACTTTGTATGCATAGAGTCTTTTTGAAGATCTCCCATTTCTGTTAAGTGTTTATCAATGCCAATATTCCCTCCCAGTCAAAGTCTTGGAGAGAAGCCCTTATCCTTGGAAAATTTGCTATCTTACTCTCCATTCACATCACGCTCGGCTTTGAAATCATGCGAATTACAGTGAAGTCGCACAATTTCAAAGTCAGGGGAGACACGCAGATTTCAGGTGCGATTTGCAAGACATCTGATACAGATGTCTATGCAAATCACACCAAAAGTAGTACATGCACTACTTTTGAAATCGGTGCGGCTCCGACCAAATTGGAACCGGACCAATATGACCACTCTAACTGCGGACAATATGATGCGACTTGGCATGCAATGTGCAAGTTGCCGGGCATGCAAATTACATGCCAAGTCGCATTCAGTGTGAACAGGGCTTAATGTTCAGTGTTTTTATTTTTCTCATATGTGCTTGTTGTTTACAGCCAACATTAAATTAAATCATGTTATGGTCACTGATTCTTAGTTGGGGCCTCTATGAACTATACCATGAAATTGTCTTGTAATAGGTTTATAGATGATTGCCCTCTAACTGTTCCTGCAGTGCCATTACTCTAGTCAATTTCTAGGTAGGTAAAACCCCCCATTATTATCATTGACCCTGCCCTTGCAGCCCTCAATAACACTGAGTAGCCTATAGCAGACTCCAATGATTACCTTTGTGCACCCCCATGTGCAGTTCCACCCATAATGCTTCAGCCTCATCATACTCTCCATCAACCAAGTCCTCCTTCATGCTCACTTTCAGATCACTTCTCACTTACAGACAAACACCACCTCCTTTCCTTTTTACCCTGTCTCTTCGAAAGAGAGCATAGCTAGGAATATTAATAGCCCAGTCATCTGAAGAATGAAGCCAAGATTCAGCAATACCAATCCTAGTTGGCATTGGTTAACAAACACTTTAATTCATTGTCTCATTTTGTACATGTATTTAGCATGTTTTTTACTTTCGTACAAATTCCAATGGTTGTTTGTAACATGGGAATATTCTTATCACCTGCCATAGCCCTCCCCTATCTTTCCCCATTCCACCCACCAATAGGGACTGACCCCTGTCTGATCTGTCTGCCCCATTATAATCCAATCCCCCCTCCCCATATTAGTTTATTTTCAAATATTTTTATTGAAAAGGGTATTAACATCAATACAAATATACAACCATTAGAATTGTAAGATACACATATGCAGACTGACAACATGTAAGGAGTAGGAAGGTGTTGCAAGTCCCCACCATGTGGCCAGGGAACTGAATATCGTATTCATATTTACATGAGAGGTATGCTCATTATGTGAACCCTGTTGGAGTAAAAGGATATTAAAGGTGGATATAAATTTAAATAGGGAGTAGAAAGAAATAGGAAGAGGGGGGAGGAAGGGGATTAGGCACCGTTATCTTTATCTTAGAGGTATGTATCCTATAAAAGTTGAAATTAGTAATCAGGTAATTGAACAGTTGGGATGATTTAACCATCGAGACCAGTGTAATGTAAATTTGTGGTACGTAGAATTTCGAATGGCCGTTCTTCGTTCCATCTCACACTGCAGATTGAGGTCAGTCACCAGGCGTGAGAGCAGAGGAGAGGATGTGGATCGCCAGAGTTTGGTGATGTTGATCTTTGCCGCCGCTAGGATGTGTAAGATAATAGTGCGCGAGCTTGAGGGGAATTTATCTATAGTTATATGAAGGAGGGCTAGGGCGGGATCTGGGGTCACAGGTGTGTCTGTGATTGAAGAGATCAATTGGAAGACTTTATTCCAGTAAGATTTGAGAGATTTGCATGACCAAAGCACATGGAAGAGTGAGCCAGTTTCCCCACAATGTCTCCAGCACGCCTGTGACTGTTGAGGGTAATAGAGAGATAATTTAGTGGGGGTAAGATACCATTGGTGGAGGATTTTCAAGTATGATTCCCAATGGGCGCTACATTTCGACGCTTATAAGTAATGTTGAACGTCGTTTCCCAGGGGTGTGGGCTTGTCGAGAGTATTAAGGTCTTTTCCCAATTAGTCAAGGATGAAGTAGAAGTTGTGAATTGCTCTACGGTTAGAAGTGTATAAAAAGTAGATATTCCTTTCTTCGGATATATGGTCCTATTTAGGAATTGATGTGCAGTAGCTGGGATTTCTATTTTAAGTGGTATGTTTGTTTTGTGAAGTGAATGGATTATTCGCATATAGGTGAATTGGTCTTTATCAGGGAGATTAAATTTCTTCTGGAGAGTCTGGAAAGAATCTGGGTTATGTGTGCTGAAAAGGTCTTGGATATATTGTATACCAAGCATTTTCCATGAGGCCAGGTTCAAGTGCGGGGATACGAAATGTAAGGATGAAAGCGGTGTAAGGATTCGAAGATTGTCCTTATGGGAGCAAGTATAGGTCAAGAAGTCATGCCAAACCATCAAGGAAGCTTGCACGCATGGGTGTGTATGTAGAGGTTTATTCCAGGCCGCACAAGGCACAAATAAGACGTCTGTTAATGAGCTTGGTGTGTGCATGGATGCCTCCATGATGGTCCAAGTTTTATCCGGAGACGGATGCCACCAGAAGAAGAGCTGGTCTAGTAGTACGGCTTGATAATATGATTTTATATGCGGGAGACCTGCTCCACCTCTGGCAGGCGGACGTATTAAGAGGTTTGTGGTACATCTAGGGCGTTTGGAATTCCATAAGAAATTGTTCAGGATTTTTTGGAGTTTGGAGAAAAAGGTGCAGGGGGCTGGAATAGGGAGTGTGCGGAAAATATAAAGTATTTTGGGCAGTATGCACATTTTTATAGTTGCTATTCTGCCTAGTGTTGAAAGGGTATTTGTGCGGAAGCTTCTGAGCTCTTGTGGGATTGTGTCAAGAAATGGTTTGAAGTTAGCTGTATAGAGTTGGCCTGTTTTGGCAGTCAGTTTGATCCCCAAATAGGGTATGTTATGCTTTTCCCATTTAAAAGGGAACCGTTTAGTGAGTAGTTTCTGGGTTGCAGCGGGTGTATAGAGGTTTAGGATAGAAGATTTGGGTTCATTGAGTTTGTAGTATGAGACTGCTGTGTAGGCATGAATATGTGTGCGAATTGATGTAAGCGATTTGTTGGGGTTTGTAATCATTAGAATAATGTCATCCGCAAAGAGGCTAATTTTATGTTCGCACTTAAGAAAATTAACTCCTGTGAAATTCGGATCGTTTCTGAGATTGGACGCTAGCGGTTCAATAAGTAACGCAAAAATTATGGGCGAAAGAGGGCATCCTTGTCTGGTGCCATTGGATATTGGGAAAGGTTGTGAGAGCGTGCCGTTCGTAAGTACCCTAGCAGAAGGTTTGGAGTAAAGGGAGAGAATCGCTGACAGCATCCAGTCTGTTATTCCGTATTTCTGGAGTGTAAGTGTCATAAATTGCCAATGGATTCGGTCAAATGCTTTTTCCGCGTCAAGTGAAAGTAGGAGTGAGGGTTGATTGTCAGATTCAAGGTGGTGTAGTAGTGATATAATTTGTCGCGTCGCGTCGGGGGCCTGTCTCCCAGGGATGAATCCCACTTGATCAGGGTGAATTAATGTAGGAAGGTATGGGAGCAGTCATTGAGCTATTATCTTGGCGTATATGTTTAGGTCTGTATTAAGTAATGAGATCGGCCTGTAGTTCTGGACTACTTGAGGGTCTTTACCTGGTTTCGGGATAGTGGTAATTATTGATTGTAGCATATCAGAGGGAAATTCCCCATTAGAAGCAACGTGATTATAAAGGGCGGAGAGATGTGACTTAAGGTTGGGTGCGAAAGGTTTGTAATATTCGTTAGTGAAACCGTTGTTTCCTGGTGATTTGTTCACGGGTAAACTGTTTATAATTTTCTCAATCTCTGCGGGTGAAATCGGCACAGAGAGGGAGTCAAGTTGGGAAGAGGTGAGTCGAGGAAGAGCTGTGCGGCTTAGAAAGTTCTTAATGGAGGGATTCGTTGGTTGTACTGTATCTGGGTCATCCTTTATGTTGTATAGAGTTTGGTAATAGCATGCAAATGCGTTAGCTATGTCTTGTGGGTTCGACAATGGGGTTCGCGAGTCTGGATGTTGGACTATGGAGATTTTGTTTTTAAGTCTGTTTTGTTTGATGGTTTTGGCGAGAAGAGAGTTTGTTTTATTACCAAGTGCATAGAATTGTGTTTTTGTTTTTTGTAGTAAAATGGCACGTAATTTATTCCTATCCCTATTTAGGGCCGCGGATGTGGAAGGGTTCGGATTCTGTTTGTTAATTTCTTCGTTTACATGTATAGAGGTCAATAGTTGGTCTGTTTGTTGGGATCTCTGCTTTTTAATACGGGAGTTTAGTTGTATGAGGATACCTCTCATGTAGGCTTTGTATGTCAGCCAGAGTGTGGTGATAGAGATATCTGGGGTGGCATTAGTTTCAAAAAAGAGATTATAGGCATCCATTATATACTTCTGGTTGTCCGGTAGTTTCAGGAGTGCGGAATTAAGTCTCCATATGGGTGGGATTGCCGACCGTTGGCTGTCATCCAGGGATATGCTGATCGGGGCATGGTCAGACCAGGTTATGATACCAATATTAGAAGATGACACGTGTTGCAGTGTCCATTTGTCCGTGAGGAACATATCGATTCTTGAGTACGAAAGGTGCGGTGGTGAAAAATAGGTGTAGTCTCTTTCAGAGCCATGCTGGCATCTCCAGATGTCGTATAGGTCATGGTCATGTCATGTAAAACGCGGTTGAGGTCGAGGTTGGCTGTTTTTTTGTTGGAAGATGAATCCATATGTGAGTTATTGAGAACATTAAGGTCTCCCCCAATAATGAGTCTACCTTGTTTGTGCTTAGAGATGAGATTGAAGAGTTTGCGAAAAAATTTTAGTTGTTTGCTGTTCGGACCATATACATTCACCAGGGTATAGGTAATGTCGTTAATTTGGCATATCAATATAATATATCGCCCTTGCGGGTCGACTATGGAAGAGGTGTGTTTAAATGTTAGAGAGTCATTAACGGCAATAATTACTCCGTTTTTCTTCTTGGTGTTAGTCGCCATAAATAATTGAGAGAAGCGGTTAAGATATAGTTTAGGGGTCTTTTCCGTAGTGAAGTGGGATTCTTGTATAAAGAATAAGTCAGTTCGAGATTTCCGGATTTCTCTGGAGAGCATCGATCTCTTGAAGGGGGAGTTGAGGCCTCAAGCATTAAGAGAAGTGATAGTGAGCATTGGAAATATTTCCTGTGTACAGATCTAGTTGGGTTGTTGTTTGGTAGTTTTTAAGCGTGTGAGGTTTCACTCCGGGGAGAGTAGTGGTAAAATGACTAAAGAACAGGTAAGGCTCGATAGGAACTATAGTTAGCGTATTCCATATAAAGTCCTTTATTTCAAATCTTGTGTTACTACTGTATAGTCGGTGGTGCCATGAGAAAGGGAAGATGGGAGAGGGAGAAACAACAGTAAAAAAACACTTGAATGTAACGCAAGTAACCAATGTAGCTATGATCGCCACGTCAAAAAGGAGGGGTATGAACAGGTTCTGACCTCCAGGGGGGTCATGTCTGTAGCAAACTTGAAAAACAGAAAACATTGAGTGTAGGCCGATCGCCAGAAGTTGTAAAATCTGTAGATGGTCTCCGGGGGAAGGTATAGTCGAGTATAGGTGCAAAATGCTCCAAGCTTTAAGGAGGTCCAGGCCGGCCTCTAGATTCCTGATAGTATAGGTCCTAACTTGGTTCCGTACTAATAGCTTAGTGGGGAAGCCCCATTGATAGGCAATGCCATGATTTATTAAGGCTTTAGTGATTGATATCATTTCTTTCCTGTTTGAAAGTGTGGCTTTGGATAGGTCAGCATATAAGCGTAGATTCGCATGAGACTGTGGGAGCGGTGGCGGGTTTCTAGCCGCTAACATAATTTTCTCCTTGATATGATAGAAGTGAATGCGGATAAGCACGTCTCTAGGGATAGAGGCCGATAAAAATGAGGGCTTAGGAAGTGCTTGATCGATCGTGACCTCTACTTTGGAGAGTGCTGGTATCAGCAGTTTGAGGAAGTGCTGTAGATATGGCAGCAATGCCTCATTGGTACTTGTTTCAGAGATTCCTCTGATTTTTATATTATTA
Source organism: Staurois parvus (assembly GCF_062004578.1). Classification (NCBI taxonomy): domain Eukaryota; kingdom Metazoa; phylum Chordata; class Amphibia; order Anura; family Ranidae; genus Staurois; species Staurois parvus. The sequence goes on from NW_028317876.1 coordinate 11,720,502, forward strand.
CGGTGTGATCTATCTTCCAAGTCGGCTAATTTTAGTTGAATTTGCTGGATATCGGACGCATGATCCGCATGGGCATCAATCAAATCATTGTGTGCCGCAACTATGTCTCCCATGGTGGTTTCAATATGGTGAATTCTACGTTCCTGCCGTTGCACTAGTGTGGTAAGCTGATTAAGAGGAGCAGATATGTCGTTGTGCAAGGTTTGCCGCAAAGACGCAAGCATGTTTTTCATGCTTATCTCTGTGAGTGGTTGATCGGACGCAGGGAATGCGTCTATGTTAGGCATAGCCATATGAGGTAACTGATGTGGGAGGTTTGGGGTCTGCAGTATATTATCATTGTCACAGTCCAGTCGTGGCCTGGATTTGGCCGGGCTGCTGGTCGTGGGAGATAAGGGAGGTGACAACTCTCCAGGGTCCCCTGGGTAAAGCTGTTGCTGCAGCCTAGGATCCACACACTGGGCTCTGTAGTCCTCCTCAGATGCGCTGCTGCCTCCCTGTACTCCTGTAATGCGGGCGCCATCTTGGTTTCCCGGCATGACGGCCGGGAAGAAGTTAGTTAACTTCCCTGGTTGCCCCGGGCTCTTTTTCCTGCGGGGCATGTCTAGTGGGCTGCGGGCACACTGCGGCTGTCAGTGTGTGCCGTTCGTTTCCCCCGGAGTCGGTGAGTGCTGAGTTATCGCTGGCGGGTGGATGGAGCTGACACTACTGCACGTCCATCTCTGAGCCGGCCACGCATGCGCCCCCCCCATATTAGTTTAAATACTCCTCCAACCTTCCCATAAACCTCTCCCCCAGCACAACAACCCCTTCCATTTAGGTGCAAACCAGCTTTAGCATATAGGTTGTACCACAATGAAAAGGCAATCCAGTGCTCTAGGAATCCTTCCTTTTTACACCAGTTCTTTAGCTATGCATTCAGTGCTTTAATTTTGCTGTGTCTTTCCTGTGTTGCACAGACAATATTTCATAGACTATCACCTTGGAGGTGCTTCCCTTCAACTTGCAGCCTAGTGTTTTTTCAGTTGATTGTTTATGAGCCTTCACCTTCCATGTATCCTGTCATTGCTTCCAACATGGACCAAGACAGCTGTGTCATGCCCAGCCCCTCCCAGTAATTTATCAACCCAGTCTACCACATGCCAAGCTCTGGCATCAGGGAGACTGCAAACCATTTGGTTGAGGCAATCCTGGAAAAAAATAATTCTAGCAGTCCTTCTGATTATAGAATCCCTTATTACCACCAACTGTATAGGCCTTCCTGCACTACCCTCACCAGATGGGCTGCTCTGCCAGCTGTTAGGGATAGCAGTGACCTCTAGGGCTACCACCTTTGAGCTTGCCATCTCCACATCTTGATCCAACTTGGCAAATCTGTTTGCATGCTCAAACCCAGGGCCTTTTCTGTGAGACCCAACTGCTCCCTCTAACTACAGTAACCCATCTTCTTACCTGATAATCCTGACTTACTCATCCACCCTCCACAACAATCCCATTGACTACCTGTTCAATGAGCAGAAGACTCCTGTCAACTTTCAAGGTTGTCAATTCTGTCCACTGTTGCAACTTGCTCCTCCAGATCTCTAATGTGAGCTTCCAGAAGGGCAACTCAATCACATCTGTTGCAGCGGTATCCATCCTGGAGCTCTTGCTCCTTTGTTGTATACATGCAGCACACTGTGCACTGCACCAAACCTTCCACCTTGCTAGCACTCATTATCCCAATTGCAATATTAATATTACCAACAGGAAATATCAGATATCACTTACAGGTTAGAAGACTCCTGTTATAATCTACTGTTTTAAACTCTGGTTTTTAACTCCACTCAATCAAATTTCCACTTGATCAAAGGTCCAGCAAACAAAATACAGGCAAGCTCAAAGATGAGCAAGCACAGAGCGAGTTCTACAAAAAGTTATATAGTAAGTGGAACACCTGAGACCAATTAACCCCTCCCCTTAATTAGCAGACTGAAGGAAAAAAAGAAAAATGCTATTTAAAAAGAAAGCTGGGGGGGGGGGGAGTGTTAGGCTTTTCATCCATGTTAAAATGGTCTGCACCTGCAATTGAGCATATGAGTGAATGGGCATTCTGTTAAAATGGAAAATTGGCAGTGGAGTATAAACAAACCCTGAATGCCAATGGCATGATTGTGAGGTAAATATTCCTTGTGGGGGGTGCAGGATAGCACAGTATTAAAGTAAAAAGTGGTAGAAAGTATGAAATTCATATGTATATAGATACAGCAAACAGTTTAAAAAAGGTGATCATTGTAAGCACCCCTGTCAGTGTTAAGTGGTTTGTTTCAACCCTACAACTGCCACATCTGCAAGACAGCTTGCTCTGTTCAAAAACAACAGACTTACGGGCTGAGTCACCGGGTGAAAATAAAGTAAAGAAATGCTGCTTTACATATGTTGACACAATTAAAGTTCTTGATTACATGGGCATTTATGTGCATCATAGATGTTTTTCTTCTCATATAAGTCAGTGAATATAAAAAAAAACTCTGAAGTAGATCTGAAGGGAGTCAGAAGCAACTCATAAGGATACCCTAATCATTTTAAATGCATCTTGTGTGCCTTCAGAAAGTATCTAAAAGCATTCTGCATTTTCACAAGCTTTTATAATGATGTATGTTTGTTATGAAGAGGAGACTCTACTTCATTTATCATGTGGCAGTCTCTAATTTACCTAGTAATGACAGCTGGACATGATTCCCTACTTGTCATTCGATAACATCTACATTGTTATCTATTTTATATTTGTGTGTTATTCTGATGACATAATCTCCTAGAGGCAGGTGGGATATAGATCTTGAAGAATTGATCCCTATTTCCCTATCTTACAGCCACATGTTATTGTTATCAACTCATGCAAAAAATTATCAATAAAAAAACCTTCCTTTTATGTGGTGAGGTTATTATTCATCTATATTGGAACTTGCTTATAATATCTAAGTACTTTATTTCTGTCTTTCAGTGTGCAGATAAGGAGTGGAAGCTGGCAAAACGTGAAGCTAGTATGTTGCTTTTATTAGATCAAGAGTAGGCAGGATTCCTCTTATTATATCTTTAAGTTTAATGACAGTACTGTCCTTTTTATGTTAAAATGTCAATTCTAAGGGTAGTACTTTATTATGTTAAACTGTTAGAGCTTAACCCTCTGACTGCCAAGCATGAGTTCTACTCATCCTGGTTTAAAAAGCTCATGGCTGTAGTAGCTGCCACTTGTAGAAGTCATCTGGGTAGTTGTAAATACACTCACATATGTAAAAATATGCACAACTATGATGCACATGCATACATAGATATAGATAGCACAACACATATTAGGTATCCCCATACACATGGCAATCTGATGACTGGAGGAGAGGAGACAGAATAAATACCTCTTCCAGCTTGCAGAAGACTGATGACATCACCCCATACTAAAGTTGACTAGAGCTCAATGACTGATTTGTAGTTAGAATTTTGATGTATGTTTTGATATATGTTGCTCCATGTTGTGACATGTCAGAAATATATGCATGCTATATTAAATAGAATTTAGTTTAAAAAACAAAGTAAGAAAAAAAATGTACAAGAATTAAACAAACCACTTGAAGAGCTCTGTGTGATTTTTAAAAGAGCTCTTACTTCCTTGCAATAATTTTACATCTCTGGCTGCAGTTCTGACCTAAGCCTAATGCCAGAAACTACACGATGAAGAAAAGTGGTCACAAAGAACAAAGCTTGAATATACACAATTCACCAGCTAGCCTAACTCCAGCTCTACCATCACTTTAAATAGTTAACTATTTCCTTTGGCAACTGTCAGCATTTTATAAACTGTATATAGAATTAGCTACATAAGTATGTGGTGCTGTGCTCCTGTCCCATTCCCGGAGAAAAAATTAATTGGGCTGAGCACTGTTCAGCCATTCACAGAACATCTTGCAATGTATCATTACAAAGATTCCTCTGAATGACAAAGGTGGAGATTGCAATGTTGTCTGCCCGCATTTCTACCTCAGCCAATCAGAGGAAGCCTTGAATTAATTCATAAAATACAAGACTTCTTGTGAATGGCTGAGCAATGTTCAGTTCAACTCAATTTTGTTTTGGCAGCAGATGCGAAGTCCCTGTATCGCTGCTGAAACACATAGCTGTATATTGGTAGCTGATGCTACCTACAGCTTATACAGTGCTTACAGCAGTCACTGGTGAAAATATATACTTTATTTATAGATAAAATATATAAAATACTCAGTCAGCATACATTCTTCACTGTACTGTGATGCAGTGCATAAACCCATCACAAAACAATACAGTTCCAATCACACAATAAAAAACAACCTCTCAGTGGTATAATGCCTAAAGTGTTGTACAAATCATCACATCATACATGATGCCGCTTACCCCATAAGCATTTTTTGGCCCCAGGTGCAGTGCCTGAGATAGATCCCTGCCTCTCCACAATTTACATGGAACCACAACAAAATGTAAACTGTTCAAAACATTTAATCAAGCAATGGGTGTAATGGTGGATAGGAAGGAATGGTAAGGGAGGGGGAAAGAGTTCACAGGCCCAAATCTTTATTGTAGGACAAAGACAGATAAGAAGAGTAAGGGAAAGGGAAAACATCTTCTTAGACATATGGCTAGCAAACAGGGAGAACTCACAGTATGAAAGAGGATTTTTCAAGTAAGCTGAAATTGGATTGCCAAAAATACCTATTGTTTGTATTGCTACTATAATGCTGATGTTATAAAATGAAAGTGTGTGCTGTGACAACATATTTATTTTAACTCTAAATTTGCAATTGTCAGAGCAAATTGCCACAGATTCTTAAATATTGGCTATATGAAATGCTATATTTCAAAGGTCATGGATGGGTACTAGTCACATGTAAGATGGCTTTACCAGTTTACAGTATAGAATGGTAGATATTCTACCATTGGGATCCATTGTGATCTCTGTATCCAGAAAGGATATATTAGAAAATATTCACGCTCATTGCAAATTTCAAATTATATTGCTTATGCATGTGATTGTGTCCAATCAATGACATGAAGGTACTTAGTTCATCCAAAATGCCTATCCGTATGACATGCATGTCATCTACCGGCAAAATGGCGCTGACGCGCATGCGCAGTGGCTTATATTCAGAAAAATGGCGCTGGTGCGAAAATACAAGCACCCAGGCTATTTAAAGCACCACTGAGGCACATTTAACAGTGTTGATATTCCTCTGAAGACGTGCAGTCGCACGAAAGGCCTAAGGAATCAACACATTGTGGCATATAGCCACCGGAGCCTTTTATTGGTCCGGTGGCCATCTGGATTTATTGGTCAGTGTACCTTTTTTTACTGTCATTTGTTATATAATAAATTGAATATTTTATTTTGCAATATTACGCTATGGGCACTTTCTTTATGGCTCCTTCATGGAGCTTTTAAGTATGCAGACCCTGGGAAGTACTTCACCATCCAGAGAAGGGGAATTCCTGTAATCAAGTGGCTGACCCTGCTGATCCTTAAAGGAGGCCTCTGGAATACACATCACCCAGTCACTGCTGAGCTGCCCACTTGGAGACGGATGCCCCAGATGCATACCCTATTACCTTGATGCCCCTGGCTTTGGATATCTAAATGCGCATGATCCATGCGCTTCTGGTAAGTGCATAAATTGATCTTTTGTCCTTTTATTTTGGAGCACTGCAAAGAAAGATATGTTTACTGGCATTATGAACTGTTCTAACTACATACTAAATCTGACTATGATCTTAATTTTATCTATTTAGCGCTGCACTATATTATTGTTTATGTCATCTATATGCCTGTGCTACATATTGATGTGGTCCAGGTAGATAGAGAGGCGCTTTTCCCCAAGCCCTCAGATACAGGTTGGTATACAATGTAACACAACATGTCCCCATTGCTATGCCCTGCACCTGGAGGTAAAAGGAACAATCAAAAATGAAAATAACAATCAGTAAGCCTCTCTCTTAAATTTTTATCATGAAAGGAAATTATTGCTATGGGCAATTGATTAACATGGGAGGTTGCTGACATCACTAACCATGACCAATAAACAATTTTATATGCTAAAAGTGGAAGGACATGCATGCCTCACAAGTATCTATACAAGTACTTTCATGGCAGGAAAAAGCAGGTATTATTTAAAAAAACTTGCTAAAAATGATGCTTGAAATGTATTTAACCTGTTAAAGATGATATGAGAATTTATTGGTTTGGTTAAGATACACTTTAATGAAGTTATTTCCTTAAATCAGAACTTAAGTTTATATTAATATTTTTGTTTCTTTCTCAATAGATCTCCCAACTGATATGTTGACATCGCAGCTGGGCCTTCATGACTAGGTTGAATCTTTGCTGGACACATAGGGCTTTACTAAAGACAATTATACTGTGCACTTTGCAGGTGGAGTTGCATTTTGCAAGGGCACTAGCTCCAGAGCTTAGTACATGAGGGGGAGCTCTGTTGACTAATGTGTAAGCAAAAATGCTGTTTTTTTTAATTTTCCTTGCATTAAAAAAAAAAACATCCCCACAAAAAACAAAACAACAACAAAAGAAAACACAAAAAAACCACAAACAAAAAAAACAGACAAACGGGCAGACTTGATGGACCACTGTCTTTTTCTGTCATCAAGTTTCTATATTCTTTGCAAAGTGAAGCTACACTTCATTTGCTAAGCTCTGGAGCAAATGATCTTACAGAGTGCAACTGCATTTGCAAAGTGGATAATCTATTTGCCTTTAGTAAATCCACCCCAATGTGTCTCCTCCCAGCCCCTCCCTGTGTTCTACCTTCTTATTTGATTGACAGCTTCATTTATCAAAATAAGTAACCTAACCTTCCAAAATTGGTGAGAAGTAATGCAACAGACTCTGCAAGATGGCATATTAATAATATAAGATATGGATTAAGCAAAACATAACACAGATTTGTAAGTTGCATACATGCAGAATACTTTTTGACTTTGTTACTGCCATTCTAGTGTCAATAACAAAACATAGATTGCTTCTTCCAATTAAGCATGCTTATGTCTTTTAAACATTTCTGTGTTAAAATGCAAATTGATACAATAGCTTTTCACATAGGAAACGCGGTACTGTTCAAGAGAAACCAGTAGCAAAAGAAATATGAATTGCTAACATAGCATTTGCTTGGTTTTTTCCCTGGCTTCAATGCTTTCATAGTCACTGACCAATAACAAGCAAGTAACACATTAAATCATAGTGAAGCCTAACTTCTGGAGATGCATACTTGTTCCAGGTCAGTGCCTTAGAAAATACTTAAAGGGACTCATGAGAGATTATGAAGCAATGGCTGCCATTGCTGAACTCTCCTTTTATAATTACCTGGCTGTATTGCTGATAATTTGATTGTGATGCTGCTTGAGCTGCTGACCCAGAGGCATAGAGATAAGCAATTCTGACACTTTTCTAACACTTTGCAGCATGCTTGTTTCAGATAAGTGACTCAGAAGTACTAAAGTTGAACTTTGTGCCAATATAAAAGACACAAATTAAACTCTTTCCCGAGGCCCTATAGCAGAAATACTGCTACAGGGCAGCAGGGGTACGCAAAAATCACACACACACACACACACACACACACACACATATATATATACACACACCTGATTTTGCATTTCTGGTATGCTGGAGTCGCGTGCGCCCTACCTGCGCCACTATTCGTGGCCTCGGCTGTCAGTCACCAGGTCCCAGCCAGTGATTACTAGCCAACACTGATCGCTGAGTGTTACTGATGGGGGGAGAGAACTGTATATAAACAATACAGTTCTTTCCCCTGTCAGCTCCAGCACACTGCCTTGTATGGCTTTGCATAGTAGTGCATATAGTGGAAAGCACAGACACAGCACACAGTTAACCCTTTGATTTCCCTAGATATTAACCCCTTCCTGCTTAGTGCCATTAGTACAGTGTCAGTGCTTTTTATTAGCACTGATCACTCTATTGGTGTCACCAGGGATGTCAGTGACACCAAGTCAGTTCCCCCCAGCGTCAGAATACTCGCTGCAGTCCCACAGCCCCGCTATAATCATTGATCACCATTATGAGTAAAAAAAAAAATCCAGTATCTATACCCCCATTTGTAAACGCTATAACTTTCACGTAAACCAATTAATTTACACGTAATGGGATTTTTTTTTAGCAAACACATGTAGCAGAACACATTTTGGCCTAAATTTATGATGTAAAGATAGAATAGGTAGGTAATATATGCATATTTTATATATATATATATATATATATATATATACCAAAATCAAAATACAATATAGAAGGGATATGTATATACAAATAATCCCTATAACTAATCACTCTATATAGTGTAAGGCCCCCGAAACTTGGGCCAACTATACTGACCCTAAACAAATCTTGTCATAGTGTTATTCTATTCTAAGTGAAGCTGCCCCTAATTAAGTGTGATTAACACTTACAACATGCAAATAAAATATAAATAGATAGGCGCTACATTTGCCCAAATAATAAACTTCATATAGTGCAATAAGTACAAGATTAATACCATCTGAGGGTTATCTCAATTTTGGTCCATGCAAAAAAAGTTTAGCCTACAGCACCTGGTATTCCCAGGCGGTCTCCCAGTTATGGTGGTCAAATGTGCCTTTAGTTATATGGGGAACCACACTTTTTTGTTAGATTCTACATTTTTCTCCCTCTAAATCTCCATGGATTATAGCCAGAAATAAGGGATTCCAATAGGTTTTCCAGTAATATACTTTAGGTTGGTTTTAGTTATTCCTCCCACGGGAATGCAGCTGACCAATGAATGAATCAGACAAGTGAATAGCTTATAAGTGTAATACTTTAATAGGAATCAAAATCACATAGACAAAAATATTCCACTCACTTGTACAGGTGCTTGTAAACCAGCACCAGTGTTTCAGGCATATATGTTTTTAAAGATGGCCGCTTTGCACTTTAAGCCTCGCTTTCAGATAGCTATTCCCGAAAGTTACGTAATGACGATTCGACGCACATTTTGCCCAAAAAGGCATCTTTAAAATTGTCAGTCTTTTTTTTTATAGCTCAAAAAATAAAAAACACACAGGTGATAAAATACCACCAAAAGAGAGCTTTATTCGTGAGAAATAAAGGACATACTGTACATTTAATTTTAGTGCAGCATTGCATGACTGCGTAATTATCAGTTAAAGTAACCCCAAAAATGGCCTGGTCAGGAAGGGGGGTAAATCTGCAGGACAAGTGGTTAAAGCAGCAATCAAGAGACATAAATAACAGCTCCTGCAGAGTTTGGCAGGCATGGATGCATTGCAACTGCCTCCATTCACTTATTTTAAAATGCGCCACAAGCTTATCGTAAACACATTGTAAATGCTCCTATACAGTGCACTTAAGTTGCAGTTGCAAAGCCTCAAGAGTGATCATTTCCCATTTTAGTCTTGTAAAAAACAAATAAAGAACACATCTCACAGGATGTTTGAGGACAGCTACTTGATGCAACATGAATGCCTGTACAACAAATCCAAAATGCTTAATAATGTCATAGGCTGCTTTAGGATTCAACTCCTGTGTAAAATAGCCCTATTAATGGGTTATTTATATTTATCTAGTTAGTTTGAGCTTGAGTTCTGCTTTAAGCAAACCATAGCCAGGTCAACAATGGCAGCCCCAATTCTTCTTACAAGTGTAAACCATTGGATCAGACAGATATCTAACATTTTCAAAAGCAGATAGAGTAAGTCATTGCTCCTGCATATTTCACCATGACAGGTTTTCTTTAAGGCATAAAAGAATCACACCTTGGCATGAAGGCTAAATAGTTCAAGCTTTCTTTTCAAACAGAAATTGTGGCTGAATAATGTTTGTATGATATAATTGCCCTTGTCAACCTTGAGCAGAGAATAAATAAACCTCCAAAAAGGAATGAAATCAATAAGCCACACACTGAGCACATAACTACAATGTATCTTTGTTCACAGAAAGAACACATACATCAATTTATTGTGTGCAGCTCGCAATATTTTCCAAATTTGATCTGTCTTCCAATGTATTAATGTTATTGATTTTGCTAAGGCTAAAGAGGATGATGCCGAAATCTCTGTACCTGAGATTACAGTCTCCTGTTTTGTATTCCACAACCACAGCTGATATGTGCTGCAAAGACATGAGGAAAATATCTTGGAAGGTCATTAGTATGTAATTAAATATAGAAATGTAATTAATTTGATCTAAATATAAATTCAGTATGTCAAACATTTTTCTAGCATAGTAATGCAAAGTGTTTCCATTGACCATTGGATTGCACTAGCTTTATCCTTCAGCAAATATAACATAAAAACATGTTTTAAAGATACATCTTTGCTGAGGATAAAATTCTTTGAAACATGATATTTGCAGTGATCCAGCAGGTAATAAAGAAATATGAATAAATCATTGCCAATTAGAATTAAGTGGAGATATGAAACCACTTCAACATTATATATAAAGTGTGTATTTTCACATAAGGAAATATGTTACATTATTTATTATAAACTGACATGAATGATGCCATTCTGCTTGTACAGATAATAATCTTTAGATTGCGTGGAGCTCTAAGGGCTTATACACATAGTAAAGTGTAGATTTGAGGCTCAAATAGTTTTACTAATTTCAAATCTCGTTTGGAGAGGTAAGGGCCTGCTTAGGAAAACATGGAATGAGTTCTGTGGTGGTAAAGGTTGGTAACATTGCAAGTAATAATAATTTTAAAACAGTGAAATGTAAATGAAGTGCACCTTTCATTAAGCAATGATAAGGCACTATACACCTTTTTCCCAAGTTTCCATATTATTCCTGATATATTTTTTATTTGTATTTTAATGCAAAAAAAAAAAAAAAAACATACCCAACCCTATCCACTTATGCCTCTATTCCTATTAATATACATTACAGTGCAGCACTAGAATCTCCACCTATGATCTTTAAAATATACAGGCCAAACACTGCATCCCAAAAATAAATGAACACTTTGTATATAAAATATACATGTAAAGTGGCCCCTTCATAAAAAAAAATCCACATAGATATTTCCCTTTCCATTATTTTAATTTATGTTATAGTAAATTTGATACTCTTATCAGCATTATGTATCAAGGTAGATTAAAAAAAAAAGGGTTCTTCTGTCCTATTCAACAACTCACCCAACACCCACACACCTTCCCAGACCCAACAGACAAACCTCTGTTATTGACTTCTATGTTTACTTAATTTGTAGCATAAAAGTTAGAGTCCTACATTTTCTATTGATCTTCCAAATTCCAACAGTGGTATCCACTTCTCTATAGAACATCCATCATATCATCACATCTGTACAAAGAAGGAAGGTAACTTTGCACACAACATCCACTGTCAGGAGTGCTGACACAGCAGCACTCCTGACGCTGGCCTGTGGGACATCTCTTCCTCAGCTCTCCATCACCAAGAGCTCTCCCCCTGCCAAGCCAATATACTCCATTGCCGGCACCTTTTTATTGATGTCTGCCCATATACACTGAGTTTGTCTTCAACAATATGGTGCCCAAACCCACAAATATGGGATATGTTACTTGTGCTAAAGGTGACAAACTACACTGAATGGGCGGGTGATATGAAGAAGGGGAGTGGGAGCACCAGGAGAGTCTCCCCTCCACATCATCCCCTTTACATTAAAGTCTGCAGCATTCACCATTACAGTGTAAGTATACCTTACATCAGAGTTCCCCCTTACATCATGGTACTCAGAATTCCCTTTTACATCAGAGTCCCCCTTTACATCAAGGTCCACACACACAACACACAAATATGAATATAATATCAGAATTGAGCAGTACTCTGTGCAATAATTAGTGCAAAAAATAAAAATATCACAAAAAAAAATATATATATATATATACTATATATATATATATATACACACCGTATTTTTCGCTCCATAAGACGCACTCCCCCCCCAAATGGGGGGAAATGTCTGTGCATCTTATGGAGCCAATATCGAGTGGCCGGCCTGGTATTCTAGATGCTAGAATACCAGGCCGGCCACTTGGCTCTTCTTTGCAGATCTCCAGCAGTCCTACCTGTTCCTAGGTCCAGCGGTGTCCTCAGTCTTCTCTCCCCGGTGCCTGCATGGGCACCCGGCTGTGACAGCTTGCGACTTCACAGCTGGGTGCCCACTGCGCATGCACAAGAAGCGCCGTGCTTTGTGAATGGTCCCGTAATCTTCTGGGACCTGTCACGTGCCCCAGAAGATTACGGGGAAGGAGGGGGAAGGACAACTCCATTGAACTGGGAGCGGGTACCTGTCAAATTCCCTCCCTACGCTCCCCAAAGCTCCGCAGTCTCTGGTCTTCTGTACCGTGTCCGCAATCTCTGGTCATCCCCTGTACCATGTCCGCAGTCTCTGGTCATCTCCTGTACCGTGTCCACAGTCTCTGGTCATCTCCTGTACCGTGTCCACAGTCTCTGGTCATCTCCTGTAGTATGTCCGCAGTCTCTGGTCATTTCTTGTAGTATGTCAGCAGTCTCCGGTCATCTCCTGTATTATGTTTGCAGTCTATGGTCATCTCCTGTAGTATGTCAGCAGTCTCTGGTCATCTCCTGTAGTATGTTTGCAGTCTATGGTCATCTCCTGTAGTATGTCCGCAGTCTCTGGTCATTTCCTGTAGTATGTTAGCAGTCTCCGGTCATCTCCTGTAGTATGTTTGCAGTCTATGGTCATCTCCTGTAGTATGTTTGCACTCTATGGTCATCTCCTGTAGTATGTCAGCAGTCTCCGGTCCTCTCCTGTAGTATATCAGCAGTTTCCGGTCATCTCCTGTAGTATGTTTGCAGTCTATGGTAATCTCCTGTACTATGTCTGTAGTCCATTGGTTCAGAATATTTTTTTTCCTGTTTTCCACCTCTAAAATCTAACTGCATCTTATGGTCAGGTGCGTCTTATGAAGCGAAAAATATGGGATATATATTTGTTCAGCAGCAGGTGTGTGTGACCCCCTGGGTGAGTTCACAACACACAACAGGCACAGCAGAACAGCAGTTTTATTTACACTATTTACATAGGAAAAAACATCAAAACAAAAAGAAACATGAAAATAAATTCATGCCAACTTGGCCACTTACTATACAAAAAGCTTCAACTAGGTGCAGCCTTGTGCTACACCCAGTCCCTATCTCCCTGTTAATTTGAGGCTAGCCAACATTGTCTCACCGCACAGACAGGTATAATGCTCCCCAGTCTACTCAGGCACAGAACTGGTTCCAGGATGGAGCAACTCCCTAAGCAGGCTGGGAAGTTTTATAGAGGCCCTAATTAGCCCACTACCTTCAGCTGGGCTCATTACCTCACTGCTGAAGGCTCAGCACTCCCCCCTAGTGGAACAAATCCACATAGAGCCTGAATCTCAAATGTATCTGCCATCCTGAATGCAACCAGGTGATTTTACCTGCCTACTGTCACAATATATATATATGCTCAAAACAACTCGTTCTGTGAAAATATCCCTTCATCAACAACATGTTTCTGTGACTTTCACCAACACATATGGTATTATGCTCATCCTAATACTGTATATGGACCTCTTGGAGTAATAGTATCCTCTAATTTGCAGCATCTCCACATCCAGCTACCACCACTTAAATCCTCAATAAGTAAGTAAAGAGAACAATATAGTGCTCACTGTTTCCAAGTATTTTACTTATAGCAAAAAGATTAAAAATGTCCACATTAAAATAAAAAATCAATAACTTTCAAATGAAGAACAATTCTGCCTGTCATCATCCTCCACACTCATCTGTCTACCATACCTCTCCTCTCAGCTGTGTGCACTGACAAGTCAGCTCCCGAGCTATATGATGATGTTACCAGGGGATGCTCCACCTTATGTGGCATGTCTGTAGATTGTAGATTGCAATCTTGGTTCACCAGCACATTGTGAGCCCCTGAAGTCAGGCCTACTCAGTGCATCATTAACTTTCACCTTCTGGCCTATTGCTAGTACTCATCCATCCTCTGCAGGTGTTCTGCAGTCTGTTGGTGTTCTGTCCAGTTTCTTCCCACTGCCATTTAATCTTTGCATGCATCCCTTGTCACTACAGCTTGCTGCGAGTGTCTGCAGTGGGTTAGTGGGCTCGCCATCTCATTCTGCAGATAGAGGGTGGATTGTTTGCTGGACTTCATTGCAACATGGTATTTTGTAGAAATATTATTCCACACATTACTTTAGTTTTACAATGCAAGAATATAGTATGTAGGTCTTGCATTTACTTGACACCAGATGGACTTAACAGAAAGGATATCCAGGATATTTAGGGTCCTTTCACACAGGCAGACCGATTGGGTCCACCAGTCTTTCAGGCAGGCCTGATTGGACTATCCATTGCCCCATATGGAGCTGTGGATGTAAACGGACAGGTGGTCCATTTACATCCATCCTCTCATAGAGTACATTGGGCTGTTTCTGTGTCTGCTCTGCATTAGTGCAGAAGACACTGACCTGTCATCTGCCTACTCAGCGGGGTTAAGTGGACAGATCTCTTGCTAAGCAGGCAGATCCACTGGCAATGTCTGCCCGTGTGGAAGAGGCCTTAACAAGAACAGTGCAACATCCATGCCACACCCTTTTTTCAACACACCCACAAGCAAGCAGTTTTTGGGTGAGTCTCTAAGTTAGACTGAAACTAGTGAGGTAGATTCAAATTAGTGTTGTAATATCTGTAGCAATTGTACGTACAGAGATGGATGTGAACCTCCATTTTACCAAAGGCCTCCATCTTGTACCATTTCTACTCCCAAATCAGCTTGCCTCCAATCCCCCCCTCCCTCTCTGTTGAGTGACATGTGGTCTGTATGATGCCAGAGATCACAGCATCAGGCACAGTGGGAGGTCTCATGGTTATAAACCCCAATTAGCCTGGCCCCATATGTCTGTAAGACTCTTGCTTGGAAAAGGATCGTAAAGCCATAAACCAGTCCTTTACTGGGCTTCAAAGACATTCCAGCTAGCTTTAAAACAGACTCACTTTTAAAAACCCATTTTTCCATATGATTTTATATCTTGAAATAAGAAATAATTACATAAACATGGAGCAAATATTTGGATGGCTCAGTTTAATACAAGTTGTCTGATATCTTACATCCCCTAGTTGAAATCTACAGGAGAGCAGAAAACGATATCTCCTTTACAGTCCCAAGCAGGTATGTCATATTTAATATCTAGACGTTCAGCAGATGATTCTGCTTATTAATCTACTAGTGGCTAGGCTGCTACATGCACCTAGGGTAGGTTATTGATCATGATATAAACTGCGAGGGATTTTGGTTCTAGTTTGGGTCTCCGCCTAAACATCCCTCCCCAGATGAGGCGATTGGTTCTCTGTTGTAAGGAGACACCCTGCTGAGCGCCTAGAAAAAGGCTGTTATGCTTGGTTGAGTGGAAGTTGAAGAAATCTCCCTTTTAACATCGGAACCAACTTGGGAGATAACACCACTTTTGCTCTGAAACTTGATCTGCTTAACCCAGGACTTTTGGCAAGTACTCTATCTCTCTAAAACTTCTTTTTGTTATCTCTTTGCTATGTAATTTCTCTCTGTATTTATATATATATATATATATATATATATATATATATATATATATATATATATATATTGGCTATGTCTTTTCTGTAAATATTTTTATTGCACCCTTTTGACCTTTTTAGTAATAAATCCTATTATCCGAAAAGTGTTGAACTGTTTCTAAAGCTCTTTAATGCAAACTAAGAATCCCTGGCTCTGAAGAGCGCTACTGTGTGCTTTAAAACCTCTATATATCTCTGCCTGCGGTGAGAGTGGTATACAGACGATTATTCAAACATCATAGTGTTATTGCTAATATAGCCAAGTTTCCTCATTCTCTATACAAAAAGGAGGTGGTGGCAGTGTGAAGGGTTAATTGCGTAATTAACCTGACCCAGTAACAATCGCTCTCAGGCTGCAGGTACACAGATTGTGGTCCATTAGCAGGAAAATCTCTGTGCAGGGTGCAGCTGAGCGTGGTATTGTTACGCACATGACAGCGTGGTTTTAGATTGGCTAGTCCTTCGGTCACGAGTTGGTGAGAAGGGATGGGGGTCTGACGCCGCGATTGTCACAATATCTTTTTCTAATATTTATATAAAATCTTTGCTGTTAAGATTGAGTGCTTTCTAAAGAAAAAGCTTTAAAGAAAGTGTTTGGATTTAGACTCTCTCTGTCATTTTCTCTAACTGAAA
Source organism: Staurois parvus (assembly GCF_062004578.1). Classification (NCBI taxonomy): domain Eukaryota; kingdom Metazoa; phylum Chordata; class Amphibia; order Anura; family Ranidae; genus Staurois; species Staurois parvus. The sequence goes on from NW_028317876.1 coordinate 11,736,790, forward strand.
CTCTGTAAGATGTGACAAACAGAGCAGGCAAGAAGAGAAAAATGCAATTACCGTAATTTTTGCTCCATAAGAAGCACGTTTTTCCCCCCAAAGAAGGGGGGAACATGTCAGTGCGTCTTATGGAGCAGACAGTCTGGTGTTTCCGCCACCGCCACCGTGTCAGAATACTGGGCCAGCCGCTCAGCTCTTCTCTGCAGCAGGACCTTACCTGTTCCTCGGTCCAGCGCTGCGCAGTCTTCCTAGACCTGCATCTTTAGTGTGGGCACCCAGCTGTGACAGCCGGGTGCCCACTGCGCATGCGCGAGAAGCGCTGTGCTTTGTGAATGGTCTGGTGTCTTCTGGGACACATGACAGGTCCCAGAAGAAGCCAGGCCATTCACAAAGCGCAGCGCTTCTCACAAATGCTCAGTGGTGCCCACACTAAAGGGAGGACAACTCCACGGAAGTGGGTACCTGTCAAATTCAGGCACCCGCTCCCCCTTCCTCCCCAAAGGTCCGCAGTCTCTTGGCCATCCCCTGTACTGTCTGCAGTCTCTGGTCATCCCCTGTACTGTCTGCAGTCTCTTGGTCATCCACTGTACTGTGTCTGCAGTCTCTGGTCATCTACTGAACTATGTCCGCAGTCTCTGGTCATCTCCTGTACTATGTCCGCAGTCTCTGGTCATCTCCTGTAGTATGTCTGCAGTCCAAATGACAGGTTCCAGAAGACGCCGGGCCATTCACAAAGCGCAGAGCTTCTCGCGCATGCGCAGTGGTGCCCGCACTAAAGGGAGGACAACTCCGCGGAAATGGGAGTGGGTACCTGTCAAATTCAGGTACCAGCTCCCCCTCCCTCCCCAAAGGTCTCTTGGTCATCCCCTGTATTGTCTGCAGTCTCTGGTCATATGTACAGTGTCCGCAGTCCCTGGTCATCCCCTGTACTATGTCCGCAGTCTCTGGTCATCTCCTGTACTATGCCCACAGTCTCTGGTAAGCCCATGTACTGTCTGCAGTCTCTGGTCATCTCCTGTACTGTGTCTGCAGTCTCTGATTATCTCCTGAACTATGTCCGCAGTCTCTGATCATCTCCTGTACTATGTCCGCAGTCTCTGGTCATCTCCTGTAGTATGTCTGCAGTCTCCGGTCATCTCCTGAACTATGTCCACAGTCTCTGGTCATCTCCTGTACCATATCCACAGTCTCTGGTCATCTGTTCTATGTCCACAGTCTTTGGTCATCTCCTGTACTGTGTCCGCAGTCTTTGGTCATCTCCTGTACTGTGTCCGCAGTCTCTGGCCATCTCCTGTACTGTGTCTGCAGTTTCTGATCATCTCCTGAACTATTTCCGCAGTCTCTGGTCATCTCCTGTAGTATGTCCGCAGACTCTGGTCATCTCCTGTACTATGTCTGCAGTCTCTGGTCATCTCCTGTACTATGTCTGCAGTCTCTGGTCATCTCCTGTACCATGTCCGCAGTCTCTGTCATCTCCTGTATTACATACACATTCTCTGGTCATCTCCTGTAGTACGTCCGCAGTCTCTGGTCATCTCCTGTAGTATGTCCACAGTCTTTGGTCATCTCCTGTAGTATGTCCGCAGTCTCTGGTCATTTCCTGTACTATGTCTGCAGTCTCTGGTCATCTCCTGTACTATGTCCGCAGTCTCTGGTCATCTCCTGTAGTATGTCCACAGCCTCTGGTCATCTCCTGTACTATGTCCGCAGTCTCTGGCCATCTCCTGTACTGTGTCTGCAGTCTCTGATTATCTCCTGAACTATGTCCGCAGTCTCTGATCATCTCCTGTAGTATGTCCGCAGTCTCTGGTCATCTCCTGTAGTATGTCCGCAGTCTCCGGTCATCTCCTGAACTATGTCCACAGTCTCTGGTCATCTTCTGTACCATATCCACAGTCTCTGGTCATCTGTACTATGTCCGCAGTCTCTGGTCATCTCCTGTACTGTGTCCGCAGTCTTTGGTCATCTCCTGTACTGTGTCCGCAGTCTCTGGCCATCTCCTGTACTGTGTCCGCAGTCTCTGGTCATCACCTGTACTATGTCCGCAGTCTCTGGTCATCTCCTGTAGTATGTGCGCAGTCTCTGGTCATCTCCTGTAGTATGTCTGCAGTCACTGGTCATCTCCTGTACTATGTCCGCAGTCTCTGGTCATCTCCTGTAGTATGTGCGCAGTCTCTGGTCATCTCCTGTAGTATGTCTGCAGTCACTGGTCATCTCCTGTACTATGTCCGCAGTCTCTGGTCATCTCCTATACTATGTCCGCAGTCTTTGGTCATCTCCTGTACTATGTCCGCAGTCTCTGGTCATCTCCTGTAGTATGTCCGCAGTCTCCGGTCATCTCCTGAACTATGTCCACAGTCTCTGGTCATCTTCTGTACCATATCCACAGTCTCTGGTCATCTGTACTATGTCCGCAGTCTCTGGTCATCTCCTGTACTGTGTCCGCAGTCTTTGGTCATCTCCTGTACTGTGTCCGCAGTCTCTGGCCATCTCCTGTACTGTGTCCGCAGTCTCTGGTCATCACCTGTACTATGTCCGCAGTCTCTGGTCATCTCCTGTAGTATGTGCGCAGTCTCTGGTCATCTCCTGTAGTATGTCTGCAGTCACTGGTCATCTCCTGTACTATGTCCGCAGTCTCTGGTCATCTCCTGTAGTATGTGCGCAGTCTCTGGTCATCTCCTGTAGTATGTCTGCAGTCACTGGTCATCTCCTGTACTATGTCCGCAGTCTCTGGTCATCTCCTATACTATGTCCGCAGTCTTTGGTCATCTCCTGTACTATGTCCGCAGTCTCTGGTCATCTCCTGTACTATCTGCAGTCCATTGGTTCAGAATATTTTTTTTATTGTTTTTCTCCTCTAAAACCCAGGTGTGTCTCATGGTCAGGTGCATCTTATGGAGTGAAAAATACTGTAATTATGTTTTGTATGTAAAGTTCAGCATGTTTAAAACAATTTAAACATGTAAAAAATTAGTCTAAATCTTCACTTTCTGTTAAAATTTGTGTGCATTGGTTTATCTTTACCTGATTAGAAAAAGTAACTATACATATATATATATATATATATATATGTAGTCTTGACTATAATTAATGAATATAAGGTCTGAAAACCTACTGCACATCCCTTTTTAATAAAAGTATGGCCCAGTTGGCACCTCGTTGCCTAGCCTTTTCGGCTTGATAGCCAACATCTCTGGCATACTCTGAAGCCTGTGATGTTTCCACAGAACAAAATAACAATGGCTGTACCAATAGCTATCTTACTGCATGTGTCTAGGATGCCTGTGATTCTAGATGACTGGGTCTCACACCTGTACAATGTTTCAGCATACTCAAGGGTGTTGGGTTGTTAACAAATTAACTTACATTTTAAAGTCAATGGGTTGAACCTGTCGCATTTTTGATGAAAGTCAAGTAGTGTTTTGTCATTTGTACCTGCACTGTAAACTGGGTAATGGATATACATTCTGTAAACAAGTATCAAAAGGCACGAATATGAAAAGAAAGAAAAACATAATTGCGAGATCCAAAATGGGATTTCCACTTTAAAATTCAAAACAAAGCTTAGCTGCTCTCTTTATCAGCTAAGAAGGGAAAATATGGTAATGAAAGAGAAAAGATTACATAGATCATTTGAACCCTCCCCCAAAATCTCATAGATCTCCATGCTCACCACTGACTACTTGGAAACAAACCACAAATTATATGTAGAAATATTCCCTCTTTAAACTCATCCTTTTATATGTATCAATAACAATGTGCTATTTAGTTTTCCTCAAATCTTCACATACATTTTTGTACACAACAAAATTGCATTTTTGACTTTTTCACCTTTGTTATTTATTTGGTGCTCTTCAATCTCAAATCCATATTGAAAACTCACAAACTTTTAATCTTATTTGTGTTGTCTCTATGACAACTCATAGTATTACATAGTCATTTCTTTTTCCTTTGATTTTTGACATTATCTCTGCTGTATTAAACATTGCCTCTACTAGTAGGGCAATTTATATAGGAATGTCTGATGAAGGAGCTCATGCTGACTGATAAGTGACTAGATGAGCAGTAGTCTCGGGTCAGTGTGTGTATCTGCCTCAGATTAAGAATTACAAATTGTTATCCTTGAAGAGGTACATCAATATCTTGGAGCTCTTGATGTGATGCACTTTCAGAAGTCTTAAATAAAATGGCAAAAATAGAAAGAAACAAGAAATTCATGAGTGACACAAAAAGATAAGAAGAAGATTCTTATACGTTAAACTATTCCCTTTAGGAGCTAACATATATAATAAACTCCAGGGTGCCAGAGCATTAAAGGATTCAGGTTGCAAAGAGAAGGCATGAAATCTAATTCAGTCACTGCTTAGAATGTAAAGGAAGAAACCGCTGTTAATATAAAACATATTCAGTTAAAAAATAAATGGTGATTTGCAATAGACAACAACCTATAGCAACCAATTCAACAACATCCTCACTGAGTGATAACATGGTAGTAATCTGAAATCTGACTGGTTGCTTGTACTATTTAGCACACCATCATTATTTTTAAACCATTTCATTAAATAAATGATATGAATGTATGCTTTCTATAACTAGATACAGTAGATTAAAAAAATTTTTTTTTGCTTGTAATGTTACTAATATAAGATTGAGTGATGTCAGTGAAACTGTTATGTAGGTGTTTTGGGGTATAATGCCACAACATTAGAAGCTTCCACCAAACATCCACCCACATTTCTAATGGTGGGCATACATGTGGGCTGAATGAAAAAAAGAACAGATTCCTCAATTCACATCAATTAATGTGGATGAAGAAATCTCTGCCAGAATAAAAGTGAAAAAAGTATATGCCGGAGCTACTGCCGGGTGACTACCCCATGCTCTTAATCCAGGGCATACACTTTCTTTTTTTTTTTAACTACTGATGGAGAAATCTCCCCCTGCAGTGCTGGAGGCACTTATATACGTATTCTGGGATCACTGCTGCAGTTGGCTGGCTTTGCTGAAACAACAGTTAACAATAACACATAGACAAATATAACATTACCTCAATAAAACAGCAATTTGTTTTCATTTTTTTAAATTTTTCCTGCGCAGAGTTGTGTGGACCCCAATGCTGTGCCATGCTGTGGTAGTAATAGAAGTAGAGCTATTTTTTCAGGTAAATATAAAATATTGCATATTGATATTTTTATATTTTCCTTCTGAGCCAGTAGTTCTTGTTTGTTTCACTTTAGGAATGAGCCAAACTGCTCTGGGTTTGGTTCCAGCAGGGTCCAATGAAGTGCATGGAAGTTTGGATGCTGAACCTGAAGCACACTAAAATTACTAGGAGCTTAATCTGTCAAATTTAAAATGCCCATTTTCTAAGCTAATTGGCAAGGAGATGACAAAAAATAGGATGGTGGGGGTAGGGGAAGGTGGTGTTTATTGCCCTGGCACTGCCCAAATAATGAAATTAGTCAGGAACAATGATTTTTAAATGCTTATAATGATACATTAAAAATGACCAATTTCTTTAACAGCTTCCCACCCAGCTACTGCACATACATAAATGGCAGGCTAGGACAAGTGCCGATCTTGGAGGATGTGCCCGTATGTCCTTCAACTCCTTAGGGCCATGCAGCAGTGCAATACTGTGATGACTGTGTCCCTTGGACACAGAGGATCAGAGGTCGGAGATACGGTCTCTGATTGGTCCTCCTTGTCATGCGAGGACTGTGTCTATTTACAGCCATCACACAATGTAAACAGAGACAGGTGTCTCTGTATCAGCTCTCTTTCTCCTCACACAGAGAGTGCAAGTGAGGAGAGGGAGAGCTAATCTGTGCAACCTGTCAAGGATCTGGGTGTAACTGCTGATTTTATTGTGCTGTTACACACAGATCCCACACAGTTCATCCATTTGTCACGGGTGCACCAATCACCATCTGTCACAGTGTCCCAGTGCACATAAACATCTGTACCAGTGTCCCACCAACATCTGTTACAGTGTACCAGTGCAAAAAAACAACTTTCACAGTATACCAGTGTCCCTGTCATCGTGTACCTGTGCACAAAAAAACTGTCTCAGTGTATCAGTGCACAACAACATCTGCAATAGTGTCCCATTGCAACAGCAACATCTCTGTGTTCCAATGCAACATCAATACCTGCCAGTGCTGTACATCCTGGTAAAGTGGCAAATGCCAGCAATGCACTACACTCAGAAGATAGGCCAGGTACTAGTAGTGGGGTGTCATGTCCACCACAAATAATAAGTGCCTATACAACATGTTACAATGCTCAGGAGGAGTAGCAGAATGCGTTTTGAGGTGTAATTCTAAGTATGCATAAGATGAGTGTTAGAAATATCTTAAAAACTGATAACTGGTAAAAAAAATACATTTTTATTTTCTTTCCACATTTTCCAAATACAAGTGGCAAAAAAAAAGACATTTTCAAAAGACACATTATGCCCCACAAAAAATTTTGTGAGTGTTTCCAATGTATGGGTGCTCCAGGGCATCACAAATGTGATAGATAGCCAGGAAATTGGATCTGTAATTTATGCCCCTAGAATACCTGAAAGTGCTCCATGGATATTGGGCATCTTTTTGGAGCTGTGCTGTGAAAAAGTCACACATGTTGTATCGCAATACTCATGTATTTTGGAGTGTATTTCTTACTACAGTATGTCCATGCTGTGTGTTAGAAATATCTTAAATATCGAAAACTTTGTTTAAAAAAAATGTTTTAATTCTCTTTCCACATTTACCAAATCTTGTGGCAAAAAATGACATGTTCACAAGACTCATTATGCCTCATAGAAAATACAATAGGGTGTTTTCTTTCCAAAATTTGGTCATTTGTGGGTGTTTCCATTGTCCTGGTGCTGCAGGGCCTTCAAATATATGATAGGTAGTCAGGAAAATGGATGTGTAAATGAGCTCTTTGAAAACACAAAGGTTTTTCTTGGATTTTGGGTCCCTCTATGTGGCTAGGCTTTGAAAAAAAAATCTCACATGTAATATCCCCTTACTTGGGAGGAGAAGTAGATTGTTTTGGGGGTGTAATTGCAAGTATGCCTTTGCTATGTGTGAGAAAAAAACCCTTTTTCATTTTCCAAAGAATTGTGCCAGCCTGTCCCTGTGTCCTTGGTTACATCCCCAGTGTAATAACAATAAACAGGGAGGCCACCCCCTGTCCCAGCATCACCAGTGCTCACAGTAAGACTTCCAGACACCATACCAACCTCCTGATCACTGCCATACCAGCACCAGATCACCACTATGTGCAATACCAGAGCCCTGATCACTGCCATTTTCCATACCAGCGTCCTGATCTCTGCCATACACCATACCAGCATCCTGATCAGCGCCATACCATATACCATCTTGCTGATCACAGCTATATGTCATATCAGTGTCCTGATCAGTGCCATACCCCATACCAGCATCCTGATCACTGCCATACACTATACCAGAATCCCCATCACTCTCATACCCTATACCAGTGTCCTGACCACTGTCCTACCCCATTTCATTGTCCTGCTCACTGCCATACTCCATACCAACATCCTGATCAGTGCCATACAACATACCAATGTCCTGATCACTGCCATACCACATACCAGCATCCTGGTCACTGCCACACCCTATACCAGGGTCATAAGCACCATACCAATGTCCTTATCATCACCATACCAGTGTCCTTATCTCTGCCATATCTGTAACAGTGTTAAGAGAGCCAATGTCCCCAATTGTTTCCATTGTCCTGGTTCTGCAGGACCTCAAAAATGTGACAGATAATCAGAAAATTAGAGGTGTAATTTATGCCCCTAGTATACCTTAAGGTGCCTCTTGTCAGGTATCTGTGTTTGGCTAGGCTGTGAAAAAGTCTCACACAAGTGTTATCCCCTTATTCTGGAGGAGTAGCAGAATGTGTTTATCTTGTAATTCTAAGTATGCCCATGCTGTGCATGATAAATATCTTATTAATTGACAACTTTATGAAAAAACAAAATACATTTAATTTTCTTTCCACATTTTTCAAAAACTTGTGGCAAAAAAATTAAGTCTTCAAAATAGGTACTAAAGAAATTAGATGTGTAACATATGTCTCTAGTAAGCTTGAATGTGCTTCTTGGATTTTGGACCCCCCATTTGGCTGTGAAAGTCTCACACATGTGGTCTCGCCACACTCAGGAGCAGTAGCAGAATGTGTTTTTGGGGTGCATTTCTAAGTATGTTTATGCTGTTTCTTAGAAATCAATGACTTTGTTTTAAAAAAAATCATAATTTTCTTTCCTACGTTTTCCAAAAACTTGTAGCAAAAAAATTACATTTTCAAAAGGCTCATTATGCCTTTAAGAAAATACCTTGTAGTATTTGCTTTTCAAAATGGGGTCATTTTGTGGCTGTTTCCACTGTCCTGTTGCTCCACGGCCTCCACAAATGTAATCGGTAGTCAGGAAATTAGATATGTAATTTATGTCCCTAGAATACCTTAAAGTGCTTCTTGAATGTCAGATCACTCTGTGTGTCTAGACTGTGAAAAAGTCTCGCACGTGTTATACCCTTACTCGGAAGGAGTAGCAAAATGTGTTTTAGGTTGAAATTTTAAGTATGCCCATTCTGTGCATGAGAAATATCTTATTAATTGACAACTTTATGTAAAAAAATAAATTTAATTTTCTTTCCACATTTTTCAAAAACTTGTGGCAAAAAATGAAATCTTCAAAATAGGTTCTAAATAAATTAGATGCATAATCTATGGCTCTAGTAAGTCTGAATGTGCTCCTTGGATATTGGACCCCCCCCCCCCCCCCCGTTTGGCTAGGCAGTGAAATTCTCACACATATGGTATCGCCACACTCAGGAGCAGTAGCAGAATGTGTTTTGGGGTGCATTTCTAAGTATGTTTATGCTGTTTCTTAGAAATTGCTGACTTTGTTTAAAAAAAAATCATTTTCTTTCCTAAGTTTTCCAAAAAAAATTACATTTTCAAAAGGCTCATTATACCTTTAATCAAATATATTGTAGTATTTGCTTTTCAAAATGGGGTCATTTTGTGGCTGTTTCCACTGTCCTGTTGCTCCACGGCCTCCAAAAATGTAATTGGTAGTCAGGAAATTAGATATGTAGTTTATGTACCTAGAATACCTTAAAGTGCTTCTTGAATGTCAGATCACTCTGTTTGTCTAGACTGTGTTATACCCTTACTCGGAAGGAGTAGCAGAATGTGTTTTAGGTTGCAATTCTAAGTATGCCCATGCTGTATGTGAGAAATATCTTATTAATTGTAAACTTTGTGTAAAAAAAAAAAAAAAAAAACATTAATTTTCTTTCCGGATTTTCCAAAATCTTGTGGCAAAAAAATTGTCTTCAAAATAGGTAGTAAAGAAATTAAATGCAACTGAATGCCTCTAGTAAGCCTGAAGGTGCTCCTTGGATTTTGGGCCCCCCTGTGTGGCTAGAATGTGAAAAAGTCTGTATGATACAAAAAGTCTGTATGAAAAAGTCATGTATGATATCGCCACACTCAGAAGAAGTAGCAGAATGTGGTTTAGGGTGCATTTCTAAGTATGTCTATGCTGTTTCTTAGAAATTGATGACTTTGTATAAAAAAATACATCATCATTTTCTTTCCTAAGTTTTCCAACAACTTGTGGCAAAAACAAAATTACATGCCTTTAAAAAAATAGCTTGTAGTGCTTGCTTTTCAAAATGGGGTCATCTTGGGGCGGTTTCCACTGTCCTGTTGCTCCAGGGCCTCCAAAAATGTGATAGGTAGTCAGGAAATTTGATGTGTAATTAATGCTCATGGAATGTCTGAAGGTACTCCTTAAATTTTGGACCTTTCTATGCATCTAGCCTGTGAAAAAGTCTCCCATGTGGTATCCCCATACTCAGGAGGCACAGCAAAATATGTGTTGGGGTGTAATTGCAAGTATGCTGATGCTGTGTGTGAGAAATAGCTTGACAACTTTGTGAGAAAAATGTACTTAATTTCTTCATTTTCCAAAAAACTGTGATCAAAATTACCACTTCTAAGAACTAACCCTGCCTCTTACTAAATACATTGGACTATCTGCTTTCCACAAAGGGGTCATTTTGGATGGATATTTGTACTATCCAGGCATTTTAGGGTCTCAAGAAATGAGATAGTCAGTTCACCAGGACTGGTCAATTTTTAAATACTGTACTGTATATATTCCATAGTTTGTAGACTATAACTTTCACACAGACTAAATAATATACACTGATCCTGTTTTGTTTTTGTTTTTTTTTTACCAAACAATATGTAGCAGAATACATTTTGGCCTACTTTCCTGAAGAAAGATAATTTATTTGCAAAATATAATAGCAAAAACTGAAAAAAAAATTATTTTTGAAGATTTTCAGCATTTTTCATTTATATAGCAAACAATAAAAAAAAAACCAAACAAACAAGTGGTGATTAACAACTTCAATACTGGGCACTTTTACCTCCCCCCTGCCCAGGCCAGTTTTCAGCTTCATCCTGTCTACTTTATTTTACTCAATATTTTTAGCTAACAATTAGAAAGATTATGTTGCTTATACATGTGGTAGACATGTTTTTAAGATTAGCATACACATCTATGAATTATGTATGGTTATTTTATAAATATATACTGTACATTGAGTACAATGAAGGTTTTCTAGGGCTTAATGATTTTTTTTCACCTACAACTTTGAAAACTAAGGTCTTGCTGTGGTACTTACAGAAAATATATCTAAAACAAATTGTCGGATATGCAGCAGAGAAGGATAAATAAACTACTATCCCACTTATTGTTAGGTTCAATAAAGAAAATTCAGAAGACTCACAATAAAAGTCACAATTTTCCTAAAGTCAAAATTCCACCGAGAATATATTTCACATTGTTCTGTGCATCAAACAAGTAAGTTCCTGCTGCTCCTACTAACAAGTCACCATCTGTTACATGATAATAAACACCATATATTGACTGTTACTGAAAACGTCTCTGTGAATCCATAGTACAGACACGTAAGGTAAGTTAAAGTGGTAGTAAAACGTATCAAAGAAAAAAAAAAACCCCGCAAGGTAAAGGCATTATGTGCTAGTATGCATTGCATATGTGCTAGTATGCATTGCATACTAGACAATTATGAAGGACTTACCTTGAAACAAAGCCCTCCAAAGGAGCGCTGTCACCACTGCAGGGACTTTCATCTTCACCTGGTCTTCCTTTCGGGTTCACCAGCTCTGGCCGGCTGACTGACTGAGCCGCAATGATGTCACTCCCATGCATGGGCCATGGCACAGTGATCTGAAGGAACGGTACGGGTATGCCGTTCCTTCAGAGTGCATGCGCCGAATATGAAAACGGGCTAATATCTCTTAAACGGTTCACATTTAGGAGATAGTAATTTTACCTACAGGTAAGATTTATTATAAGCTTACCTGTATATAAAATTATTAAAGAAGAGTTTACTATCACCTTAAAGTATTTGCACAGTGAACAGGTTTTAGCTGAAGATAAAAATATTGTATATCAACAGAGTACATTAATTCATTATGAATACAAATATAAAGTAAGGTCTAATTATTTTTCCCAGTGATCTTTTTGCTACCTACAAATATTGATGAAGGAACCAAGAAACATTTCCAAGAGTTTTGGTGAACCTGGGAAGCATATCAGATAAACCCCCAAATAGTGTCAAACCCTATTGATGTGTATAGGAGCTGAATATTTTTTATTATTTTGTACTGTCCTTATCAAAGGAAAAGTTTCAAGCTTGTATGTAAAAATAGCATGGGTAACTAGGCACCGCCATGGGGCAGTACTATTGTAAAAAAAAACAAAAAAAACTATTCAGTAGGAAGAGGGTTTTTCAATGTAGCTTAACAGACAACACTGAAAAAATACACAAATCCTTTAAATAACATACATGAGGAATTCCTTAAACCTGCACACAAAGATACAGATGCAGTACAATGTACTCCTTTAAAAGTTACATTTTGTGCTACAAATGTCTGTCATGCAGAAGCGATATCCATGCGTCCCCTCCTCTCATGTTGATGGATCATTGCCCGTCAGTGCCACCTAACAGTTCCAGTCAGTGCCACCTAAAAGTGCCAGTCAGTGTCGCCTATCAGTGCCAGTGTCACCTATCAGTGCCAGTCAGTCCTGCCTATCAGTGCCGCCTATCAGTGCCATATATGAGTACTGCATTTCAGTGCCCATCAGTGATGTCTGTGAATGCCCAATAGTGATGCCTGTCAATGCCCATTAGTGCCACCTACCAGTGCCTCCTCATCAGTTCTCATCATTGCCTCCTATCAGTGCCCATCACTGCAGTTTCATTAGCGCACATCAGTGAAGGAGAAAAATTACTCACTTACAAAATGTTATAACAGAAACTAAGAAAAAAGCTTTTTTTTCAAACTTTTCAGTTGTTTTGTTTTTGTTTATCAAAAAATAAAAAACCCAGTGGTGATTAAATACCACCAAAAGAAAGCTCTATCTGTCTCAAAAATGACAACAATTTCATATGGGTACAGTGTATATGGGTAAGCTGAAAATTGACCTGGGCAAGAAGGGAGTAAAAGTGTCCTGTAGGCAAGTGGTTAATGGGACATCAAGCGTCTTTTAGGCCCAGTAGGTTTGTCAGGGGGTCATGTGGTGGAACACATTTCCAGGGTCAGCAAAAACCAAACAAACACTTTTATCAGAAAGCCAACTTATGAAATATACACACACTCCCCACTCCCACCAATGTAAAACTTATGTTGCTGGGCAATATGGTAAATACATCAATGGGCTAGTATCTGGTTTGGCCCCCTTTTGTCTTCAGAACTGTCTTAATTCTTCATGGCATAGATTCACAAAGGTGTTAGAAACATTCCTTAGAGACTTTGCTCCATATTGACATGATAGCATCATGCAGCTGCTACGGATTTGTAGGCTGCACATCCATGATGCGTATCTCTTGTTCCACCACATCCCAAAGGTTCTCTATTGATTTGGATTGAGATGCGGTGACTGTGGAGGCAATTGGAGTACAGTGAAATCATTGTCATGTTCAAGAAACCAGTTTGAAATGATTTGAGCTTCATAACATGGTGCATTATCCTGCTGGAAGTAGCCATCAGAAAATGGGTACACTGTAGTCATGAAGGGATGAACATGCTCAGCAACAATACTCAGGTAAACCATGGCATATAAACGATGCTCAATTGGTACTAAGGGGTCCAAAATATGTCAAGAAAATATCTCCCACACCAATATAATACCAACCCCAGCATGAACCGTTGATACAAGATAGGATGGATCCATGCTTTCATGTTGTTTAAGCCAAATTCTGACCCTACCATCTGAATATTGTAGCTGAAATAGAAACTCATCAGACCAGGCAACGTTTTTCTAATCTTCTATTGTCCAATTTTTATGAGCCTATGCAAATTGTAGCCCCATTATCTGTTCTTAGCTGACAGGAGTGGCACTCGATGTGGTCTTCTGCTGCTGTAGCCCAAATGCTTCAAGGTTCAATGTGTTGTGTGTTCAGAGATGGTATTCTGCATACCATGGATGTAACGAGTGGTTATTTGAGTTACAGTTGCCTTTCTATTATCTCAAACCAGTCTGCCCATTATCCTCTGACATCATCAAGGCATTTTCATCCACACAACTGTGGCTCACTAGATATTTTCTCTTTTTCGGACCATTCTCTATAAACCCTACAGATGGTTCCAGTAGATCAGCAGTTGTTGAAATACATGGACCAGCCCATCTGGCACCAACAACCATGCCATGTTCAAAGTTACTTACATCCCCTTTCTTCCCAATTCTGATGCTCAGTTTGAACTTCTGCAAGTTGTCTTCACCAAGTCTAGGTGCCTAAATGCATTGAGTTGCTGTCATGTGATTGGCTGATTAGCAATTTGTGTTACCAAGCAATTAAACAGGTGTACCTAATACAAATATTTTACTTTTTTGCATTGGTACATGTCCCCCAAGGTAGTGTCCTGTTTGCTATGTCCTCTCTTTGACAATCCTTTCCCTATACACCTAGAAAACTGCTTTGTTTATAAGCAGAAAGGGGGATTGACTAAAACTGTCTGGTACAGCATTGCACAGTAACCAATCAGTTTCTAACTTCAGCTTGTTCAATTTTTTTTACAATATAACCTATAAACTGAGTGGCTTATATGTACAGCTGCACCAGATTCTGTGTGCACCAGTTTTAGTAAATTTCCCCCAAGGTTTAATTTATTTAGGAAATCTTTTTTTCTTTCTAAATGTCATTTTTGCTTCAATACATCCTAAAATTCAGTTCAGCTAATCTTTCCTCATAGCTGTGCCTCTTATCACTTTGCCCTTCTCTGTACTTTCACCAATATCCTTTTTGGGAACTGGTGCACAAAAATGAACTACATATTCCAGATGAGGTCTGACTAATGATTTGTACAGAGGCAAAATTATGTCTCTATCTCTGGAGTTTATACCTCTTTTAATACAAGAAAGTATTTTGCTAGGTTTGGAAACCACAGCACGGAATGGCATGCTATTATTAAGTCTATGAGCCACCAAAACACCCAGATCCTCCTCCACAAATGATTCCCCCAGCTGTTCACCTCCTAGTGTGTATGATGCATGCATGTTTTAGTCCTCAAGTGCATAACTTTACATTTATCAACATTAAACCTCATTTGCCACATATTTAAACACAAAACTCCATGCTATAGACTAAATTAACCTTGAAAACGATTCACAACCTCCCTCTGTGACGATCGTGGCGTCAGACCCCAGCCCTTCCCACCAAACTCGTGACCGAAGGACTAGCCAATCTAAAACCGCGCTGTCACGTGTGTAACAATGCCAAGCGCAGCTGCACTCTGCACAAAGATTTTCTGGGTAATGGACCACAATCTGTGTATCTGCAGCCTGGGAGGGATTGTTACTGGGTCAGGTTAATTACGCAATTACCCCTTTACACTGCCACCACCTCCTTTTTGCACATAGAAAGAGGAAACTCGGCAATAACACTATGATGTTTGCATAAGCGCCGGTATACCACTGTCACCTCAGGCAGAGATATACCGAAGTTTAAAACACACAGTCACGCTCTTCAGAGGCAGGGGTTCTTAGTTTGCATTAAAGAGCTTTAGAAACAGTTCAACACTTTCAGAAAGTAAGATTTATTACTAAAAGGTCAAAAGGGTGCAATAAAAATATTTACAGGAAAAAGATGTGGCCAATATATATATATATATATAAATATGCGGAGAGCAATAGCACAGCAAAGAGATAACAGAAAGAAGTTTAGAGGGATAAAGTACTTGCCGTCTGCCTTGGTTTAAGCAGATCAGGTTGCAGAGCCAAAAGGATGCCTTATCTCCCAAAGTTAGTTCCAATGTTAAAAGGGAGAATCTTCAACTTTTTTCAACTCAGCTTACCTTAGCTTTTTCTAGGAACTCAGAAGGGTGTCTCCCTGAAGCAGAGACCCAATCGCCTCATTTGGGGGAGTGTTGCAGGCAGAGACCCAAGCTATGACCAAAAACCCTCACAGTTGATGTCATGGTTCATAACTTACCCTGGATACATAAAACATTCTATCCACGAGTAGATTAATATGCAGAATCTTCTGCTGAACGTCTACATATGAAATATGACATACCTGTTGTGACGGTTAAGGAGATATCATTTTCTGCCTTCCTGTATATGTCAGATAGGGGGTGTAATATATCAGACGACTTGTTTTAAAGTGACCAATCTGAATATATGCCTGGTTTTTAGGTAAATCTCTTATAGTCCAAGATATGTAATCATAGGGGAAAAGTGGATTTTTTAAATGTAAGTCTGGTTTACGACTACCTGGAATGTCTTTGAAACTCAGTGAGGGCTTGGTTTATGGCTTTATGATCCCTTAGACTCCCGGGGGCCAGTCTAATTGGGGTTTATAGCCCTGGAGCTCTCCCGTTTGAGCTTGCTGCCTGTGATCTCTGTCATCATCCAGACCACATGTCACTCAACAGAGAGGGAGGGGGGATATCGGAGGAATCTGATTTGGGAGAGCGAGATACAAGATGGAGGGGTTTGGAGCAAATGGATGACCGCGTCCATCTCTGTGTGCACGATTGCTATACCCTCCTTCAATTCAAAAATACACAAACATACAATTGTGTCAAACTTATGCTGAAAAATCACTGCTGCCACCTTATTAAATCAAAAATTATATATCAACATGTGAAAGAATAATGTGTTCAAATCACACTGGCACTGAAAATTAAGTAAAGTTTAAAAGTATTAGAATTTTGAAAATATTAAATCAATATAGTCCTCAAAAGTCCACAAAATAACTACACAGAAAAAAGTGCTTCAGTTCTTCCCACAAACATCTCTACCACACACCACAAGTGCTTGTGAGGTCCCTCTTGCTCCAGACAGGGGCGCTCACCAGAACCCTATGCCCAACAACAGCTTAGATATAACAGAGCTCAGCTTTTGGAGGACCCTTGGATATAAGCCATCTGGTCCAGGTTCTTTATTCATCTTTTTTTTGTCCAAATGTGTCTGGACCATGTCAATTTTGAGCCACTGTGGATCATTTGGGGCTAGATCAAAACCATCCCCATAAAAGACTTGAGCTTTCCCATTTTTCTTTGTATACCCATCCTCAATGTCCCAATTGAGTAACAAATTTAAAATTAATATTAAGGGCCTACAGGCACAGATGAGATATGACTTTTTTTACTGTTTTGAAACCTGTTTTTCATTTTCAATTTTTGTGGCCTTGATTTCCTATTCACATATTCTGTTAGATTCTTTGTAGATTGTTTTAAACAATGATCCTGTTCCTTCATTTTTGTATTTTACCTTTGGATGTGAGCCACATATGTTTTATTTTTGGCCTTTTAAATGTATTGCCGTGGTTTTATTTTTGGCCTTTTAAACATATTGCCCATGGGAATGTATTATTCAATGTGTTTGCATACAGTCGATTTGAAGCAGTCCCATTTCAGTTCTGTGTTCTTTCACAGCTTCAATACTGAACATTTTAACCCCTTCTTGCCCAGGCCAATTTTCAGCTTTCACTGCTCTCACACTTTGAATGACAAAACTCAGTCATGGAACACTGTAAGCAAATGACATTTTTATCATTTTGTTTGAGACAGAAATAGTTTTATTTTAATGACATTAAATACCATTATAATCTATACAAAAGAAAAAATACCAACATTTTGAAAAAACATATTTTTCTTTGTTTCTTATATTCAATTTTGCAAATAAATATTCATTTTTCAAAAAATGTAGGCCAATTGTATTCTGATACATTTCTTTGGTAAAAATAACCCAATGCATTCCTGCAGCCATTGAGAACTACTGAGATAGCTGTAATTGGCAACAGCTATCACATAGTAATGGTGAGGCAGTTCTTGGCCCTGTACCGTGTGATCACTGTGACCAATCACAGAGATCACAGTAGTTTCAAACGGCTGTATGAATGGCAGCCATGTTTACTACTGGAAACGTGATCACTGTGATTGGTCACAATGGTCACAGGATCACACTGATGAGGCAATTGCATCTCGCCAGATCACAGTTAATGACAACATTTCCTTCCTTAAGTGTTTTTATCTGTCCAGTATGTGTTTGTTGTTAATTGCATACATTAGATGAAATGCTATGGTCACTACTACCCAGATGTTCTGTTATGAACATTAGTAATAATCTCCACATTGTTTGAGGTTTACATGTCTAGCAGAGGATCATTTCTAGTTGGGATCTCAATGAATTGTACCATAAAATTGTCTTTTAATAGGTTTATAAATTGAAGCCCTTTTACTATTCAAGCAGTGCCATTACTCCACTGAATTTCAGGGTAGTTAAAACCCCCCTTTATTATCACTTTACTAGCCCTTGCAGTCCCTTTTATCTGTGTAAGGAGTCTCCACCTCCTCAGTAACACTAGGTTGCCTGTAACAAACTCCAATAATTAACTTAAAAGTACACACACCTATATGCATCTCCATCCATAATGATTCAGCACTATCACACTCTCCATCTATAAGGTCCTCTTTCACATTTGAGACCAATTCTCAGATTTGCAAACCCTGGGAGCAACAGAATGTGTCTACAGTATTTTTCTGAATGTCAATGATAATTGTTTGCCGACCAAGATCTAAAATGTAATTGCTGGGATCCATATTACTATAGAGGAGTTCCAATCATGAAGGTTTTTATGTTTTGAAAATCACATCCTTTTTTATTAGTTTGATATTGAGCTCATATACATTTTTTTTTATCAAATATCTTTTTCACAGCCACCTTTGGAAAAGGGTATTAGCTAGAAAATATATAACATCTGTTCTGCAATTATTACTTTATTGTTAACAGTGGTAGTATACTTAACGTAATACTAAACATACACTGTTAAATTACATTTACATCCACACATTATGTGGATGATGGTCCTGTAATTATTTTAATTAAAAAAATCTAAGCACCTTTTTTCCTAATCAATATACAGCTGTTATATGACCCAGCTTTTTCCCAGCCCCTCTGTAAGGAAACAGTGGAAGAAAGAACTTCTAGTCATCTGCTACTGGTAACATGTTAAAAAAAGCCTTTGGGTTATAGGGTGAAAATAAATGATTAATACCAATAAATCATTTTAAATTGTCATACAAATATATGTTTCAAATGAAATCTTTAATATATTTTTTTGGCAATAACATGGTTTGGGTAGATTTCTCTCAGTCACATGCTGTATCACTCCCCTCAAGTCAGGGGTCTTAGAATAACAGGGAGGTGAAGCCTCCATCAATCAATATGTAATATTCCACCCCCATTGTGTATAGCTGTTTAGTCAGCATAGAGAGGGGGGGGGGGTGGCTGTCATTTACCACTATGTATATGCTCATGGGCAGGAGAGGGAGACAGAGAACAGTAGGATCTACTAAGTTTTCCGTGGAATACAGAAAACAAATCTCATAGTGAGTGAGTATGAATAGCATGTAATACAATATTTATTGATAGTTTTGAATGCTGGGGTTTTAATGATAATTTAAAACAGAGAAAAAAGAAAAGGAAATACTGAGTAGCCACAATCTCACCCCATGACACTTCAGCACAGTACGAGTATTGCTAGCTCTAGTAGTTCATTGAATCTTCCTGTCATTCTGGCACTGCCTGCCAATATTGGAGGTACATAGACAGTCTGCAGGAGTCTGAGATTACACACACAATCTGCTGATCGTGGATGCAATGCCTTACAGGCAATTTAAAAAAGAATAAATAAATGTACCTTTTTTTAAACCAACAAAAGATGTGCATTTATTATATTTTTAAAAGGTTAACTTTTCTTTTAAGAACTCTTTCATGAAGAAAATAAACAACAAAACCGCTGGAGGTATAAAGTGCAGACACGTTTTGCATTACCTTCACTTACAATAAGCATCCTTATACAACTTCCCATTATAGTGGAATGCTAGGCAAATCTTTGTTACTTCCAGATAGTACTGAAATCTGCCTGTCCCATCCTGCCTGTTGCACATTCCCATTGGTCAGGGTGGGTTCTCATCATAGTGATGGCCTAATATAAAGGTAGCTTTTAACAGCAATCTCTGACACAGCAGTATTGTTGAAGCATTTCTTGTCAGAGCATCCTGGGATTCAGACAAGGCAGCATGGTGTGGGAAGTTGCTTCAGGCATGTATAGGGACTACAAGGCACCTGAAATTTATACCTGCAACAACAATGACCTTTTTCTATGCAAGTGTTTCTCAAAAAAATAATATTTATGTTATAACTGCAGCCTATTAAGTCAATTCCTGTGCTGTTCTTCAGTAGCTTACAAGAGTGTTTCATGGTGTTTGATAAACATTGGGGTTGATTTACTAAACACAAATACTTTGCAAGTGCAGTTGCTCCAGGGCTTAGTAAATGAGGAGAAGGTCTGCTGACTTCCAATCATGTGCTAGCAAAAATGCTGTTTTTTTTTCATTTTCCTTGCATAGGATTAGGAAGTGAAACATTTACTAAGTTCTGGAACAGCCATATTTGTAAAGTGCAGTCTATTTGTTTTTAGTAAATCAAACCCAATGTGTAATGCACACCTTCATTGATGTACTTCAGGACAACATGATAAAGTACTGTTGTCTTTTACACTGTGTTTTTGCAATTACAAGGCTGTGGGATTATTTACTGTGACTTGCTTTAATTGCACACATTTTACGTTGACTTTTTTTTTCTATAGCAACTGTAGCACAGAGCATATTAATGAAGTAATGTGGAGCTATATCTCTCCTTGGAGATGACTGAATCATTCATCGGCAAATATGAACAATTAAACTCTTGGGAGGTTTCTATGTAGGAACTCTTGCTTGCTCAACATTAGTAGCAAGTTATGAGACTTTCATTCACCAGAGATTTGCAAAATATTAAACTGAATTGATCACTTTTAACATTAACCGGGAATTTGATAGTACATGCATTTTTTCTGTATTCATATTCTGGAATCACTCTTTCCATGTTAGGATGTTGTAGTGTTCTAACTGTTATTGGGTTGAACACTAGCAATTACATTTTCAATGTAAGCATGTAGTATCTAATTGATACAAAAAATGTAACTATTATTGAATACACATACACTGTGATAGGATCCTATTATAGTATTAATAGTATTTCTCTATAAATAAAAGCATATTCATTCAACTATATGAATAAATTCCTCTAATCAATTAAAGACAAATGGCATGTAGTCAAAATTGATGTGATAGTGGCTATGCAAGACTTGTGCAGATGGACAGTGAAAAAGATCACTACTCATCCAGATAAATTAATAACCTCTGTCTTCTCAGTCCATGAAAATAAATAATTATGCATGATTTGTGCATTTGGTAGTGATTTCAAAGTAAACATCTCACCTCAACTTCTACATGTGAAATATAAACCATGGCTATTCTGTCCAAGTGACAAAGTGATAGGACTCATTTAAGAAATTTTTTGTGTAGCAAATTCTAAACAACAGATTTATAGACCATGAATCTTTTAAATCCAGACTGCCGTAGTCAGAAAATCCAAATAATTTTGATTGATGTGACTGGACTGTGTAATAATATACACCAATATGATATGCTGTGCTTATTTATGGGTGTGGTTTTGGGTGCGTAAAAGCAGGAACAAATATTCCGGAGGGTCATAAGAGGACAATCTGTGATATATTGATTTTCTATCGATTCCTATAGTCTACACACAGTTCCAAGTAAAAACTGTAGTGTAAAATTGGAATTAGGAAAGTAAAACAATAGATAGAAGACTTGACTACAAATGTCAAATGTAAAATAGGTATTTCGCTATAAAAATGGAATAAGATATATTTCAATGCTGAGGAGAGATATTCTAACAAAATATGTAAACCCTCACCTTGTAAAATAACCCATTCAGTTTAAAATAGAAAGGAAAGGCAAAACATTTGTGTATAGCTATAAAAATCATTATAAACATGTTTTTTTCCCTGTATTATAAGTGATCACATACCCTCTAAGCTCCTTATGCAAATGAGAACAGAGAGCTGGGGGAGCAGAAACAGCAGGACACTGGTCTCTCCAGTGAATGGCTGTGCGAGGGGTGGGCATGTCAGCACTAGTCTGATCACTGGAGGAGAGCATACTGAGTTCCCAGCATAGCTAGAAAACTGACCAAGCTTTGCTGTCAAGCTTAGTGTAGTCATTTTTAAATAGGAAAGCAGAGAGACTGGCAGGAACACCAGGGATTTCACACAAAGGAAGCAATACAAAGAGAACAGTATACTTTTTCATACAAGTGCATGGTACAGCAGCCTCATATCAGGAATATGCAATGTTGGGTTTAAATGCTCTTTAACCGCCTTCTGCCCGCCATATAGTACAATGACGGGCGCAAGGCGGTTCTCTCGTTATGGGAGGACGTCATATGACGTCCTCACATTCTAAGCACGCAGCGCTGCGATTGGCGGTGCGATGTGTCCCTCAGACACAGCGGATCACTGATCAACAGAAAGAGCCGAAGCTGTCGGCTCGGTCATGTGATCATCTGTGTCCAATCACAGCTGATCACATGTAAATAGGGAAATGCCGGTTATCTGCATTTCTCTCCTCAAGAGCTGTCATGCTGACAGGTCGAGAGGAGAGGAGAGCCGGTAATCGGCATCCCTCAGAGGGGACATCATTAGGTGATGATCAGTGTGCCCTGATGATCTGTGTAGCCCCAGCTGTGCCACCTGTCAGTGTTCATCAGTGCCAGCTGTCAGTGCTCATCCATGCCACCTGCCAGTGCCCATCAGTGCCACACATCAGTGCCCATCTGAGCTGCCTTTCAGTGTCACTCATCAGTGCCAGTCAGTGCTACCTATCAATGCCAGTCAGTGCTGCCAATCAGTGCCACCTATCAGTGCCAGTCAGTGCCAGTCAGTGCCGCCTATCAGTGCCAGTCAGTGCCGCCTATCAGTGTGCATCAGTGCCGCCTATCAGTGCCTGTCATTTATGTCTATCAGTGCCGCCTAATAGTGCCAGTCAGTGCCACCTAACAGTGCCAGTCAGTGCCGCCTATCAGTGTCAGTCAGTGCCACCTATCAGTGCCGCCTATCGGTGTGCATCAGTGCCACCTATCAGTGCCCATCGGTGCCTCCTATCGGTGCCAGTCAGTGCCGCCTAACAGTGCCAGTCAGCGCCACCTAACAGTGTCAGTCAGTGCTGCCTATCAATGCCGCCTATCAGTGCCACCTATTAGTGCCAGTCAGTGCTGCCTTTCAGTGCCCATCAGTGATGCCTGTCAATGCCCATCGGTGCCACCTACCAGTGCCTCCTCATCAGTGCCCATCAGTGCCACCTATCAATGTCCATCAGTGCCACCTACCAGTGCCTCCTCATCAGTGCCCATCAGTGCCACCTATCAGTGTCCATCAGTGCCACCTACCAGTGCCTCCTCATCAGTGCCAGTCAGTGCCGCCTATCAGTGTGCATCAGTGCCGCCTATCAGTGCCTGTCATTTATGTCTATCAGTGCCGCCTAATAGTGCCAGTCAGTGCCACCTAACAGTGCCAGTCAGTGCCGCCTATCAGTGTCAGTCAGTGCCACCTATCAGTGCCGCCTATCGGTGTGCATCAGTGCCGCCTATCAGTGCCCATCGGTGCCCATCGGTGCCTCCTATCGGTGCCAGTCAGTGCCGCCTAACAGTGCCAGTCAGCGCCACCTAACAGTGTCAGTCAGTGCTGCCTATCAATGCCGCCTATCAGTGCCACCTATTAGTGCCAGTCAGTGCTGCCTTTCAGTGCCCATCAGTGATGCCTGTCAATGCCCATCGTTGCCACCTACCAGTGCCTCCTCATCAGTGCCCATCAGTGCCACCTATCAATGTCCATCAGTGCCACCTACCAGTGCCTCCTCATCAGTGCCCATCAGTGCCACCTATCAGTGTCCATCAGTGCCACCTACCAGTGCCTCCTCATCAGTGCCCATCAGTGCCTCCTATCAGTGCCCATCACTGCAGCCTCATTAGCGCACATCAGTGAAGGAGAAAAATCACTTATTTACAAAATTTTATAACAAAAACTAAGAAAAAACTTTTTTGGTTTGTTTAAGAAAGAATAAAAATCCCAGAGGTGATTAAGTACCACAAAAATAAAGCTCTATCGGTCCCAAAAAAATGGTAAAAATTTCATATGGGTAGTGTTGCATGACCGCACAATTGTCATTCAAAGTGCAACAGCGCTGAAAGCTGGAAATTGGCCTGGGCAGGAAGAGGGTATAAGTGCCCTGTAGGCTAGTGGTTAAATAACAGTTTGAACTTTACAAGGTGATGGCCTTATACCAAATGCCTATGTCACAAGAGCAAGGGAAAAGAACAGAGAATGCAGGTTCAATGTAGATAGATTCAACAGCCTGTGTTCTTTTATTGCAATACAATACAAGAAAAGCAAAAGTAAATGTTTACGACCTGAATTTGTGGCGGTGTTACGCACTAACACCTGATGCAGATCTCATGTGCAGTGCATTTTGAATGTGGTGCAGGAAATGGTCATGAACTTAAAATGGGTTATTTTCCAGCATCATTAAGGATATTAAAACTCAAAAACAGAAAAAAGTTGATGTATTGACCTTCCGTTTGTGGCTGCTTTGTTTTTTGGTTTAAAGTGTAAAATAGAAAAAAGAGAGCAGGCAGGCTTTTTTTTTTTTGCAGAAGTTTATATAACAGCACAGTACCTGTGTGCTGGCATGACTGAACTCCTGCGCATGCACAGGAGTGATGCCATCCTGTGCTGGCCAATAAATATAGCTGAAGACCATCACCTGCAAACACTGGTGAGGAACCTTGCAGGCGTAGAACCTCTGAGGTAAGTGTTGGTAAATATTGAGAATTTTAGTTCTGCTATAAGTTGGGTGTCGCTTCTGCTTTAAGTACTTAAGAGTTAAAGTGTCATTAAACCCACATCATTAAAAACTATCAATAAGTGCTGTATTACATGCTGTTCATACTCTATGAAATTCATTTTCTGTATTCTGAAAAAGAAAACTGTTTGATTCTGCAGTTCCCTATTTCCCCCTACTGTGCATATCCCCATATCCTCCCTATCACATCTGAGCAGCTCATGTGACTATACAAGGTGGGTATACACAGTGGTAAATGACAGCCCACTCCCTTCCTCCTATGTCCACGATGCCACACATAGTGGGCATGATATTACATCTTGATTGATTGAGGATTTACCTCCCTCTTGTTCTAAGGCTGGCCATACACTATACAATTTTCTGTCCAATTTCCTTTAGATTTGCCTTCAACTATGGAGTGCAAGGGCCTGCCTAATTGGATACAATTGAAAGTGTTGTTTAGGTTTGACCTCATATTATATGGTTTTTGGTAAAACTAAAGCAAAATTCTCAAGAAAATTGTATTATGTATGGCCAGCCTAAGACACAGACTGGAGGTGCTGGAGGAGTGTGACACAGCCTGTGACTGACAGAAATTCACACACCATGCTATTGCCAAAAAACAATACAGATTTGATTTCAAATATATGTTTGTATGACAATTTAAAACAGTTTATTGATATTATGTATTTACTAGAAGTTCCTCCGGCCACTGTTCCCCTGCAGACAGGGTAGGGCATGTGACAGCTGTATATATAGGAAAAAAGGTACTTCCATTTTTAATTAAAATAATCACATCGCCATCAATCACATACATAAACAGAAAACATACTATAAATTAAACAGTGTGTTTTTAGTATCACTTTAAGTGCAATGAATAGTCACTTTATGATGTGCCTGAACAAGCAATGTTTAATAGTTTATTTAAATGTTTGTTTTTTTTTACTTTGGTCTATGTAGTTTACAAAATATTTTAATATTAATAGCTATAAAGCAATGACAGCTGACTAGCAATAATCTAAAGTATCAATGTACTCCCCTATACCTTCCAATGCCTTTTTTTTGGCAGAAGTTGAAATGGTGCAGATGATACTCATGACCATTGAGTTCCCTAGCAATTTAATGCTAACAATGGAAAACACCCACATTATTGAAAACAAAGGAAACAAAATAAGAATAATTGGGATGTCCTAAGAGATTTGGATAATTGCTACTGTTAATATAAATATTAATAATATTGATGGCCTAACCCATTTTATTTATTTTTTACTTTCAAAGAAGACTTTTTTCATTTTACAGCCTAGCTGAAAACTCAGAGAACGAGGCAGGTTTTAAACCAGCACTTTTATTTGAACTGAAAGAAAGTTGTCTGGTAAATTTGTAACACCATGGATCTCACAGTGCAAATATTTGTCCCTTTCTCAAAAACTGCAGCGCCAAGGTTCCAGCTGGGCTAATGAAGCAAAGTTGCTGAAGTTTGCTCAGGAGGGGTTTGTTAGCACAATCCCAAAGTAAAAGCTGTGAAAGTTTATCACCTTTCCTTCTCATTACAAGCTATAATGACACTGCATAGGAAATATAATTCTATACCTTAGAAGGAATTATACCTTTGAAGAGACAAAGATAAATACTTTGGACAACAGCATTTAAAGGAAAACTCCACTTTAAAAATGAATATAGAAAAATTAATATAGTATCTAAAATTACTACACAAACCATTTTACAATGTAATGTTAATAAATTAGCTTTTCATTTCAATCTGCAGCTGCTAATATTTTCTAAACTGTTCAAAAAAACTCATGCAATTTAGCAACATGGAGACACCACTGCTTCAGAAATGTAATGCTTTTGTGATTGTCTCACTGATTTTATTTTTTGCAGAAGTCTGAACTACAATATCATTAAAATTAAGGGTATTATCTGCAATCTGAATAGCATTTTATGTGAAATGCTCCCCAAGACTTGTCTACTAAAGGGATGAGGACATTGCAGCTTTCTTCCTTAGAACACCTGACATTCCTCAGGTGGCTTTACTGAGCACAGAACCTCTCATTCAGGAATCAGTCTGGGAGGGATATGGTGGAACAAAAGTGAAGTTTCTTCAAAAGAAAAAAGATAGCTATCTGCCACAACATTTGTTCAAGTCCTTGCAATGTACATATATCACCAAGATCAGATTGTGTTTTGCTAAAAGTGAAGTTAAGCCGGTCAAACATGATTCAAAATTTGTACAGTTCAGCAGGGACTGGATGAATTTCAATCCATTTATGGGCTGGCTGGTTGTACACAAGTCGATCTACTGATAAGGATAGCTTAGTTATCCACTCTACCACCTTTTCTGCATGTTGTGTCTAAATACTACAGCCAGCACCAGGAAAAAAGGACCAGTATGCCAAGCTATCCTTATCCTCCTCATCCTCTGTCATCCAGGCTCATACTAGTTTGCCTTCCACCACAGCGGCCAAAGTGGTCTATTCCACAGTCTCCTTGTCCAAAACTACTCCTTCTGTAGCACCACCATCATGTACGGAGGAGTCAGCTGAATTATTCAAACATATTGTCAGTCCCCTGCTGCTGGAGGATGAGCAGTGCAGTGACATGAGCCTAGAGAAAGGGGATGACAATGACAGACAAGAAATTGGCAGTCATGTTCCGCCAGCAACAGCATACTGCCAAGTTGGCTCCAGTGATGAGAAGGGAAGGGATGATGAGGTCATTGACTGTACTTGGGTGCCTGACTCTCTGTCTGAAGAGGATCCAGCAAGGCCAAAACACCAGATGATTGGGCATTACATGCTTGACAAGACATATGACGACCCGCCATGCAACCTGTTGGCAACAGCACCTGAAAGACCCACATCATAAAAAAGTTCAGACTTCTCCTTGCTCCTCATCTGGGATCTCTACCCATACTATACCTCAATTCTTCTCGACAGCCTCCACTGAGAGGAATGATGGTGTAACAATGTTTACCACAGGTCCTTGCACCCAATATGCTAGCAGTACGCCACCTGTTGATTTCACCAGGCGAATTTCACTAACCAGTTTGCAGAACTGTAAAAATAAATTACTTCCACACCCATTCACATGCTCAGTGTCTAAATGCTAGCTTGGCCAAATTGCTAGCATTAGCAATGGACCGAACAGCTCCGTATTCAGTTTGCAGTTGAACATTTGAACCTAATGAATGTTCAACCATGAACTTCGACCCTAATACAAGTCTATGGGACTCGAACTTGTAAATTCAAAAGTGCCCATTTTGAAGGCTTATATACAAGTTATTGGCCATAAAAGGGTATTGGGACTTGGGTACTGCCCTGAGGGACATGAATCAGTGAAATTTTTTTTTTTGTCATAAAGTTCTGTTTTTAAAGGGGCAGTCATTTTTTATTGCTTAAAGTAAAAAATAAATAAATTAAATTCCTTTAAATATCATACCTGGGGATCCCCTTAAACTACCTGCAAAGTTGCACATTTAAAATAAAAGAACTTTTTTATTTTTATTATACTTACGTTTGACTTGAACATTGGGCCCATCATTAGCTGGCATTACAACTGCTGCCTTTCTATCTGGTGGACTTTGCCCCCTTCTGTGAATTTGTGGAATATGCCGTACAACAGTGGCAGGTTCCAAAAATAAATTTTTCACGTAAGGCCATTCCAACTTTGTACCATCATATGGAGGGCAATGTTTTGGCCTCGTTGTACAGGGCGGTAAGCAGCAAGGTCCACATTACTGCTGACATGTGGTCCAGCAGGCATGGTCAGGGACGTTACATTTCCTTCATGGCGCACTGGGTAACTATGCTGGCAGCTGGGAAGGATGCAGGACAGGGTTCAGTGCTGGAGCTTGTTCAGCCACCACGCCTCAAAAAAGCTGGTGATACTGCCACATCTGTCTGCTCCACCCCCTCCTCTTCCTCTTTGGTCTCTTTTGCTGAATTTTCCTCTGAAGCAGCAGTGCTCCCTAAGCATTCAAGGGGTTACACAAGCAGTCAGGCTAAAAGATGCCATGCGGTGCTTCAGCTGGTCTGTCTAGGGGACTGGAGCCAAACCGGGGCAGAGATTCTGTAAACTCTGCAGGTGGTTGACACTATGGGAGCCAGGAATGGTTGTATGCAATGATGGCAACAACCTTCTCTCGCCCTCTGACAGGGGCACTTGATACTGGACACTTTACATATGTTCCATGCTTGGCACACGTCTTAAATTTGGTGATGCAGCATTTCTTGAAAAGGTACTCAGGCTTTCAAGATCTTCTGAGGTAGGACAGAAAAGTCTGTGGCCATTTCCAGCAGTCATACATGGCCAGTGTTCGGCTGGCTGACATTCAACAGGAATTAAACCTGCCCACCAACCGCCTCATTTGTGACATGGCCAACAGGTGGAACTCAACAGTGGCAATGCTGCAGTGGCTGCACATGCAGAAGAGGGCCATCAATGAGTACCTGTATGAGTATGGCACAAGGACAGGCTCAGGGTAGCTTGGCTTCTTTTTGCCAACCCAGTAGCTGCTGATCCTGTCACCATTTAAGAAGGCCACAAGGATGGTGAGCCATGACAATGCATGCATCAGTGACACTATCCCTCTAGTCTTCCTTCTGGAGCACACGCTGCGTGGAATTATGGAATGGCACTTAAGGCAGAACAGTGGGAGGAAGAGGAAGAGTTCCTTTCCTCTCAAGGCCCCCTTTAAGGAGATACCATTCCTGAAAGGCCACAGAACACACAGGAGGAGGAGGAGGATTGTGGCATGGGCGGTGTCCCCATACCAGTGGGGACAAGGGCCTCTTCCCCACATCCCAGGCCCATTGATTGTGGGGGTCTGCGGGAATGGGCCTAATTAGCATCAGGGTATCCCTTTAACTGTAATAAGGGGGAATCCTGATGCTGCCAACCCCCCCCCCCTTGTGAAGGATTATAAATAAAGACACCAGACATTTGAAATTCCTTTAATTGAACAAAAAACAAAACAACTTTTTTTTTTTAGAAAAAAAAGCCCCCTAAAAAAATTGGTTTCGATGTAATCTATCATTAATCATGGCATCTAGCATTGTCCCGCCACCAAGTTACCAAAATATTTTTTTTTAAATTGACGCCCACCAACCCGTCCACACCTGCTGAGCACTCGCCGCAATATGACAGGTCTGACAGTTGATGGTCAGATGTAAACAACTGGGCAGAACTATCAGTGCCGTCGGTGGTGATGTCACCGCTAGCCATGCCTATTTTTGATGGCGGGCCTCAGGATTTTTTTTTAATTTTGGCGAGTCATGACAACACTGGGCGCCATGATTTATGATGGATTACAACAATGGAACCATTTTTTTTTTCTTAATTAAAGGTCTTGTCAAAAACGTTTTTTTGTTTTTCGTTTAATCAAAGGAATTTTTCAAAAGACTGGTCTCTTTAATTTTTTACTGAATTTAACACTTTAGTGAATGGGTAGGGGTACCCCTTACTGATTCACAAGGGGGGCAGCATCAGGGTGCCCCCTTTTTTAAAAGGTACCCTAATGCTAATGACCCCCCTTCTCAAAGCCCCCACCTGGCCAGGGTTGTGGGGAAAAGGCCCTTGTCCTCATCGGCCAATGCTGAGGGCACGTGGCCTGGTAAGCTGCAGGGCAGGGAGGGTGCTTGATCATCATTCTACAGAACATTTGCCCAAGATTCTTGGGGATGATCAAGATGTTTTTGGCAAATGTGAGGCAAGGCTTTGTGTTCTTTTTTGGTCAGAGGTGTCTTTCGCCTTGGAACTCTCCCATTGATGTCATTTTTGCCCAGTCTCTCTCCTATTGTTGAATCATGAAACCTGACCTTAACTGAGGCAAGTGAGGCCTCATTTTCTGAATAAATGTTGTTCTGGGTTCTTTTATGACCTCCTAGATGAGTCGTCATTGTGCTCTTGGAGTAATTTTGGTGCGCTGGCCAAACCTGGAAAATTTTCTCCATTTGAGGATAATGGCTCTCACTGTGGTTGGCTGGAGTCCCAAAGCCTTAGAAATGGCTTTGAAACCCTTTCCAGACTGATACATTTCAATTACTTTGTTTCTCATCAGTTCTTGAATTTCTTTATATCGTGGCATGATGTGTTGCTTTTTGAGATCTTTTAGCATGCTTCACTTTGTCAGACATCTTCTATTTAAGTTATTTCTTGATTCAACAGGTCTGGCACTAATCAGGCCTGAGTGTGGCAAATTAACTCAGGTTTCCAAAAATATGGTTAATGACAGTTAATTCATGATTTAGCAAGTGGGCAAGGGGCCAGGCAGATATGGACAACTTTTTTTTTATTAATTAAACCATCATTTAAAAACAGCATTTTGTATTTACTCAGGTTATCTTTGCGTAATATTAAAAATTATTTGATGATCTGAATTATTTAAGTGTGACAAATATGCACAACAGGAAATGATGAAGATAAATCTCTCCAATAGGGATACAGAGGTAAAAACCTGACAGACGTTCTAACTTATTCTATCAAAAATGTAAAATGAAACACATGTGTTGGCTACAGTTTAAAGTGTAATTAAACAATGTTTCCTAAATAAAATTAGTAGGAGAATTAATCAGATCTCCTTTTACCATATTCCTATCAATTGAGATATGGGGATTGATTTACTAAAGGCAAATACAATATATACTTTACAAGGGAAGTTGCACTTTGCAAGAGAATTTGACTCAGAGCTTAGTAAATGAGGTGAAGCTCTGATGACTTCCATCACCCAGTCATGTTCAAGCACAAGCTTAGTTTTTTTTTATTGTTCTTGCACATGATCCTTTGCACTTTGCCATATTCACTGGGGCAATCTGTGGCAAATTTTCAGCACATTGCGACTTCCTTTAGAAACTAAGCAGCTTATTTGCCTTTAATAAATCAACCCCATGATTTGTTTGAGATATGATGACTGCTTACATAGTTACATAGTTAGTCTGGCTGAAAAAGACAAAAGTCCATTCAGTTCAACCATTAGAAAAAAAAAAAGTTATAATCCTACACCCACAGTTGATCCAGATAAAGGGGAAAAAACCCAGCAAAGCGTGATCCAATTTGCTCCTGCAGGGAAAAAAATTCCTTCCTGATCCCCAAAGGCAATCGGATATTCCCTGGATCAACTTTACCTATAAATGTTAGTATCCAGTTATATTCTGTGTATCTAGAAAAGAATCCAGGCCTTTTTTAAAGGAATCCACTGAGCTGGCCAGAACCAACTCTTGAGGGAGTCTATTCCACATTTTCACAGCTCTCACTGTGAAGAAACCTTTCCGTGCTTGGAGA
The DNA here is from genome assembly GCF_062004578.1 of Staurois parvus. Classification (NCBI taxonomy): domain Eukaryota; kingdom Metazoa; phylum Chordata; class Amphibia; order Anura; family Ranidae; genus Staurois; species Staurois parvus. The sequence continues at coordinate 11,768,437 of NW_028317876.1, forward strand.
TTAAATTTCTTTTCATCCAGACATAAAGAGTGCCCCCTTGTCCTCTGTGATGACCTCAGGGTGAATAGCTCTACACTGAGTTCACTATATGAACCACTTATGTATTTATACATGTTGATCATATCCCCCCTTCATCTCCTCTTCAAGAGAGAATAAATTCAGTTCCTCTAATCTTTCCTCATAGCTGAGCTCCTCCATGCCTCTTATCAGATTGGTTGCCCTTCTCTGTACTTTCTCCAGTTCCCCAATGTTCTATTTGTGAATTGGTGCCCAAAACTGAACTGCATATTCCAGATGAGGTCTTACTAATGATTTGTACTGGGGTAATATGATATCTCTCTCTCTGGAGTCTATTCCTCTTTTAATACAAGAGATGATTTTGCTTGCTTTAGAAACTGCAGCTTGGCATTGCATGCTATTATTAAGCTTGTGATCTACCAGAACTCTCAGATCCTTCTCCACCATTGATTCCCCCAATTGTACTCCCCCTAGTATGTATGATGCATGCATATTCTTAGCCCCCAAGTGCATAACCTTAGATTTATCAACATTAAACATCATTATCCACATAGTTGCCCAATTAAACAGTGCATTGAGGTCTGCTTGTAAATTGAAGACATCCTGTAAGGATGTTATTCCACTGCACAACTTGGTGTCACCTGCAAAGACTGAAATGGTATTTTTAATCCCAGACCCTATATTGTTTATAAATATATTAAAAAGTAAGGGTCCCAGCACTGAACCTTGGGGTACACCACTGACAACCCTAGACCATTCAGAGTATAAATCATTAACCACTACTCTTTGAATATGATCTTTTAGCCAGTTTTTCATCCATTTACATATAGATTTTTCCAAGCCCATAGACTTTACCTTACACATTAGCCGTGTGTGGGGAACTGTGTCAAATGCTTTTGCAAAATCCAAGTATATCACGTCCACCGCCACTCCTTTGTCCAAGGTTTTGCTCACCCCCTCATAAAAATAAATCAGATTTGTTTGACAACTTCTGTCTTTCATGAATCCATGCTGTCTGTTGCTTAAAATATTTTTTTCCAGCAAGAACTCATCTATGTGGTCTTTTTTTTAAACTCTCCAGTATCTTCCCAACTATAGAAGTTAAACTAACAGGTCTATAATGACTTGGTAAAGATTTTGACCCCTTTTTAAATATCAGCACCACATTGGTCTTATGCCAATCCAGTGGTATTATGCCAGTCATTAAAGAGTTCCTAAAAATTAGAAAATGACTGCTTGTTGTTTCCTATATCGTAATGCACTTTGCACATTATCATTGTTCTTTAGAGTTGTTGATAATAAGCTTGAGAGTTTTTATTTTTATTTTCTACATAGGATCACAGCTGTGTGCTAATACGTTGTATTTGCTGCCAAGAAGCTGGCTTCTATTACTGTGTAAAACATAGATATAGTTTTTATTTAAGCTGAATAGCAGTGTCAACTTACTAAAAACGTACAAGGGAACTCTGTAGCATCAGTGCATAAGAGGCTGAAGATCTTTTACTGGTATTGTGTTCTGCTATCCATGAATGCATTTGGAAAGCTTTACGGATGGCTACACAAGTCAGTTCATTAATTAATCATGTCCAGACAAAAGCCGCATCAGCAATGTCTTCTGTCTTAGATGTTGATGCCAATCAATTAGCTGAGTTTATATTGCTCAACACTGTGATTGTAATTATGCAGTTATGATACAATAAGAACTACATTCCAAATATAAAGCAAGAATAAGACTTGCAAATGGAAAAGTCCTGCTGCAATATCTACTAAAAGGGTAACCTCTTAATGGGAATTTAATGAATAAAGTTTAGCATATGTGTCTCTAAAATAAAGGGAAGAATGAGGCAACTTGCATTTTATAAGATGCGGAGAAAAACTAATTAAAGCAAATTAGTCTAATGTGCATATGTTGCTTAAGATAGATTATGCCTTAAAAAAACAAGAAGATAATGGTACCCATATGGGATATGTTTTTGGCATTTTTCATTTAAAGTGGACAGCTTTAGAGGATAAATACTATATAGAATTCCTTACAGGCAATTATAGCATTACAATACGATAGCTGACATAATAAAAGCATAATTTTAATTGCTATTAATTGCATTAAGGCTCGTCTTATTGAATACTTAATGGTAGAGTTGACAGTGGTGCTGATTTATATACTTTAATGAAGCTGAGCAATATCAGTGTGGAACAATCATGAAACCTTCTACAGTGTACATATTTCTTCTCTACAGGCAAATAAAAAATGTGGCATAGGCAAGGCATTTATTTCATAGGTTCACATTGTAAAACACTCATTTTGAGGAAATAAAAGATATTTAACATTTTAGTGGAGAATGGGTGCCATTTTTATATTGCTAGAGGGTAATGGAGAGGGTATACAAGCTACTAACTAGCAAGCCACCTAAAGCTAAATAAATACATGCATAATTAAATACATAAGAGAGATCTATTTTTTCTAAGTGACATTTATCCGTTTGGTAAAAACCCTTTTGAAACAGTCATGTTTTGTTTTGCAAAGACAAGCAAAAGTGTAGCTGTCAATGTTAATATTATTCATGATTTATCCACACCAGGTAATTTATGGGAGCTAATTTTCTGTCAATGATTAATGAAATTAAGTGGTAGCTATAACAAAATACCCAAAGAGGACTAGTGGACAAAACTGAACTTAGGCTGGTTGGGCATTCTGTTGAATTCCTGAACATTTACCTGTTTGTCAGGAGCTGAACATCATGTGCAACGGAGGTATTATTACTGCTATTATATATGACAGCTCCCTGCTGTCAATGGTTGTCAAGCATGTCGATGGTGCAGGCATGGCCCAGTTCTTAACAATTAGTAAAGTCACCAGCTCCATTCACTTACATGGCTAGAAATCCCCAGCCATCTAATCAAAGCAGTGGGATCCCAGTGACATCATTAATCATATATGTCTGTGTCCATATATGGTCAGTGATGTCAAAGGAAGACCCCCGCCCCCATGTATATAACAGCTGTCATCCACTGGACTGTGTCATTTGACAGGTGACTAACGTAGGTCGTCAGCTATCGGGCATCATGATTGACAATGATCTGCATGGCTGGGCAACATGATTAATGATGAATTTAAAAGAAGGGACTTTCTTGGGGAATTTTTCTAAAGGACTTGCCAAACATTTTGGGAGTGCATATTTCTAGGTTTAAACTTTTTTTTATGTAACCCATACTCATTCACATAGGGGGGTATCTAGGCAGCTTCTGGATTCCAATGGGTTCTCTGCTCACAGGTTGGTAAAACCGGCCCTAATACTGTATCCATCAAAAGTACATGCCAATGTTTCTGAAATATGTGTTCTATTTCTTTATACTGTGAATGAAAGGTGGATAGAAAATTCCATTGATGTGTAATATTATCCTTCTTTGTCTTATTATTTAAACATGAAGATCTGGTGACATTCAGTACTGGACATTCAGGAACCTCCTCCATACCAGTGGAAACCCTCTTGAGTATGCTATAAAAAAGGTAAAATTTGGTGAGTGCACACCCGAGTGGGGGCGCACTGCGGGCACTGCACAAGGTTATTAATACCTTAAAGTTTTCATCATGTGAAGTTTTTTTTCATCACTGAACTTTAATATTTGTTCTATCTTTTATCACGGGACTATTATTTTATGTCACAGGACTTTCATTTTGTGATATCACAGTATCGGTTGTATTATATTAATTTGTAAACACATTTCTGTTTTATTTAGTCACAGACATAAGATAATATTCAGGATATATATTGATATATGGGTGATAATAAGAGATTTATCACTAATTTTTTAGTTATAACACTGTGAAGTGTATGCGCCGCTTGTGTTCACTAATTTGTTGTGAAATATATTTTGGTCTATTTTGAAGTATGATATAGTGGCAGCAAAGGTTTTGCACCTATTTTATTTTTATATAGTAATTTGTTTGGCGCAATTTAGTGACATTGAATACATCTTTAAAGTGGTCACTTTTATAGGGTGTATTTGTTAAGATCCTACCTCCTAACTACTGCCACAATAATGTGACTGGAAGGATCGCCATACTCCTGTCAGCCCATGTAAACAGAAGATGAAAGGAGGCCTAAGACTGTGTGTCTCAGCCAAAACCATGCCCCTTTTACTTGTTTTGCCCGACATAAATATTGGGTGGTACTATGGAGGCAAAGCATTCTCCTTCTTCTAGTGGTACTTTTTTGTCTTTTAATTTCTCTAACAGAAGTACCGGTAATTGGATATAACCTGATCATAATGTTTATGCCTAACGTTTCAATCTGGACATGTTTTTGTTTTTTAGGCTTTTAGAGACTTTACATATGTTGTTAATCCCCTGAACCCCCTTCTCTCTTCCCTTTCCCCTCCCTCCTCCCTCTTCCTTTCCTGTCATTCCCCCCCCCTCCATATTATACTAGGTCAACGCTTTCTGTTTTCGCCCACTATATTTTGTATTATTACAAAGAATATGCTATGTCTCATAGAAATACCTTTTATTAAATTTACATTAAAATATTTTCAATAAAATTTGAGATGGGAAAATACATCCTCCACTGAACCAGTGCAGAGCATGGGTACGTGTTCCTAAAACAGAAGATTTCTGCAAAACTCACTTGTATCACAGCTCCCATAAATTAGGGGCTTATGCCTTATTTTAAGATAAGGCACAAGGTGGAGCCATGAAAATATTTCTTTTGTGTCCTAGGGCCAACTGTACATCCAGAGCTGCTAGTGTTAATATTATAGAACAAGTAAACTGTATATCTGTACAGAGATCCAAAAGCCATGTACTTTTGATAACTAATAAAGATCAGAGGTGAGAAATACCTCTATACAATTGTGAATAAAGTCCTCTGCAACTAACCTATTAAAAATCTGTTAATTTTTAGCCCATAGGTTAATTGTGTTTATTAAATGGTTTGATAAACACAAATAGCAGGTAGTAACTAAGAAAAAGTAAATTGTTGCAATGCCAAATGTAGATTTTCTTTCTTACAGAATGTATTGTATACCACACTTAATAAAAAAAAGGATAATAGAAATCAGGAATTGATTTCATGATCATATGACCCGGAGAACGGTACACCCTGTGTACTTCTCATGGTTACACTCTTGGAAGTGGGTTCTATATCTATATTTACACAATCACAAAATAATATTTAATTATAAGACAATTAAATGCTTGCTCACCTCCCTTTAGTAAAAGCACTGGTACAGGGCAGCAGGGCTGCGCAAAATCACATATATACTGTACGTGATTTGCATTTCCAGGTAGGGGGCACGTGCGCACACACGAGCCACCAGTGGTGGCTAGGGATGTCAATCGCGAGGTCCCAGCAGGAGATTTCTTGCTGACACCAGGTGATCACCCTGTTGAACTGACAGGTTAGAGGCCTGTATGTAAACAACACAGGTCTCTCTCCTGCCAGCACGGACATGCTGCTTTGCATTTCTCTGCACAGCAAAAGAATACAAAACAGCATGTCTCTGTAGTAAAACAGCACACAGCACACACTGTAAAACACAGAAAACACACAGTTAACCCTTTGATCACCCAAAAGTTAATCCCTTCCTGCCCTATGTCATTAGTACAGTGTCAGTGCTTTCTGTTAGCACTGTTTACTGTGTTAGTGTCATTGGGGATGTCAGTGGCAGTTAGTCAGTTTCCACCCAGTGTCAGAATGCCCGCCACAGTCCCGTAGTCCCGCTATAAGTCACTAATCGCTGCCATTACTAGTATAAAAAAAAATTCTAGTATATATACAGCCATTTGTAGACATTATTTGATGCATCGTTGGTTGCACATCATTACTCTGGACAAGTTTCCTGATAGTTACAATAGTATAGTATGCCTGCACAATGGATGCTGACATGGCCGATTTGTAGTTTCAAGTAGGGACACATGTAACAGGATGGCAATGCAGAATCACAATTTACAGGAAGTGCTTTAACAGGCTTGAACAATGATGTTCATGACAAGATCACCAACTTATGCGAGAATTTAGTGCTCAGGTTTAGATCTACTTTAATGCTGTAATTTAGCTTGGACCCAAGCTGCTGACAACCAGATGAGCATTGGGCAAAAAATGGTTAACTAGTAGGCAATCTCAAAGTGCTTCTGATGTTTGGAAATACTCTCTATTGCACACAAAGACTTTCAAACTTGTCAAAGTGTGTGTGTTGAATTCATCCATCAACTAGTCAAAGATAAATTTGTAGCACAATGTGGTGGCATGGTAATGCAGCCAAGTATGCAAAGATGTTACATTATCTCTAAGTTCATTCTAAGTCAGACATCTGCCCGCCTATGGCCACTTTAAGTTAAGCTGTCCAAACTGCAAGTTGAATTTAACTCACCTCTGAAATGAAGACTTAGATGTGATAGTGGTAGAACTAATGACAGTATTTTGTTTAGAGATATTATGTTATTTACCGTGTCCTAAGCTATATGTTTTCATTGTATCAATGATTGTGGACATTCCAATAATGTAAGAGTGTTGTATATTTAAAGACTACACAAAAGGTCAGCAAAGTGACAGCAAATGTCTGATATACTGTATATTTTGATTGGATGTACTGCTAAAGAAATTACTTTATGACTCCAATAAGGAGGAAATGGCTCTAAAGTCTAAAAAATCCGTTATTGGCAGAATAGATAAAAAATAGCTAAGATAAAAAATGCGCTTATTGAAAATAAAGCTATAAATATCTTTTGGCCATATGGCATAGGCTGTAGTCATTAAAGAGAAGATAAAACTAAGGAAAAATAATAAGTAAACATCTGGAAAAAAGTTAACTTAAAAAAAAAACCTGATAAAAAAGATGTTGACTATAGGAGGTTTAGATAAAACAAGAGAAACCAAAGTAAGCAGACAACTATGTCTTTCTTCATTAGTGCTACTGCCGTATGATGAGCTACATCTTGCCATTTCTATAACTAAGCTAAGGTTAAGAAATAAAATTTACTAGAGACAAACTGAGCAATTTGAGCACATGGATAATGCTTCAAAAGTAGCCAGTATTATTATTTTATAATCAACCTAATATTTTACATCTGATATGTATATCATTTTCAAGTACTTGTGCTCTGATATACTGCTACAGGGCAGCTGTTCTGAGCAGAATCATGTATATACATGTGATTCTGCACTTTCTGGTAGCGGATGCAGAAGTCAGTCAGCGAGTGCTGGCCAATGGATTACCACAGGCACCTGCTGATCGTCTAGGAGACTGACAGAACACAGCTCTGCCTATTTAAACAAGGCAGAGCTGTGTCCTATCAGCAGCAATGTGCTGGATTCTCTTTCCCAGCAAGCAGGGAAAGAGAATACAGCACATTACTGAGTGAAAACAGCACACACAGTAAACATTACACATAGCTAGGCACACAGTTATCCCCTTGATCACCCTAGATGTTTAGGCCCCTCCCAGCCAGTGTCATTGGTACACTGTTAGTGCATATTTTTTGTATTAGTGTCACTGGTTCCCACAAAGTGCCAGTTAGTGTCAGTTAGTGTCCTGATATAAATCACTGATTGTTGCCATTACTAGTATTTAAAAAAAAATCTAGTATATATACTACAGTTTGTAGATGCTATATAACCTTTGCACAAACCAATCAATATACAGTTATTGGGATTTTTTACCAAAATATGTAGCAGAATACATAATGGCCTACATTTATGAAACTTTTTGATTTTTTAATTTATTTTATTGGATATGTTTTATAGCAGAAAGTAAAAATAGTTTTTTTTCACAATTTTCAGTCTTTTTTTGTTTATAGTGCAAAAAATAAAAAAAACTCAGAGGTGATCAAATACCACAAAAAGAAAGTGCTATTTGTGGGAATAGGAAAATGTAATTATGTACAGCATATACAGCATGGTAGCTCAATTGTCAGTTAAAATAATGCAGTACTGTATTACAAAAAAATGGCCTTGTCGGGAAGGGGGGTAAATCTTCCAGAGGTAAAGTGTGTAAATAATAATTATTGTAACCTTTTCAAGCAGTAATATATATATTGAAACCTATTGATGAAATGTGGTGAATTGATAATCTCCCTGTTTTGTATTTAATGCCACTTTTATTTTCTTTTTTACACTTTCAACTTATTTATAGATGCTTCTTTAGTAGTACGGCCTGTTGTTTTAGTTCAATAATTTAGCATTTTTAAAGTCAATACTTTGTATCTTTTATAGTCATGTGAAAAAGTCAGTAAACCCCGTGGAAATGTTGTCTTTTGCAGTATATTTGAACCAGAGAACATTAGATCTTCATTCGAACAGTGCCTATAAATAAAGGTGATGTACTTGAATAAAGACACAAGGAAATACTGATTTATCTTTCTGCCAGTTTCCTCCAACAAAACATCAAGTAGAATATAGTTCACGGCTGTGACTAGACCAGTTCACGACTCTCCATTTCTTAACAGATATGCTTGTGTGCTTCAGAACATTATGGTGTCAATTGTCAGTTTCAGAAAGATGGCTTCACTTTCTCATCATGTACACATTGATGTGATGCAGAATTTATAATTGACTCAATGGGGTTGATTGATTAATTATAAGTAGACTGCTCACTATGCAAGTACGTTTACCCAAAGCTTAGTGAATGTGTGGTGAGATTTCACTTTGCAAAGAATACCCAATCATGAAAAGGAAAACAACAAACATAATTTTGCTTGAATTTAATTGGATGATGGAAGTAAGCAGAGCTTCACCTCACTCACTAAGTTCTATGTAAAGGGCAACTTCCCGTGAATTTGTGAACAGTCTATTTGCCTTAAGTAAATCAACTTCAGTGATTGCAAGTTGTACAGGCTTTGAAGCAGCAAAGCAGCCCCAAATCTCATTATTTCCATTAGCATGTTCCTTTCTCTGGAATGTTGCCTTTGGTTTGTACCAAATATGTGTAATCTTTAATACATCAGTTCACAGCATGTTGTTCCAGAAGGCCAGCTCCTTGCTTATACATTGATTGGTAAACTATAGTCTTTTCTTTTTGACAGAAAAGGCTTTTTCTAAGCATATCTCCCATACAGGCTAAATGGGTGCAATTGCTTTTTAGTTGCAGATGCACACAGTTTAAAACCAACTGACTCAACGGTTACCTGTAGATCTCACAAATAAATTTTGGGGACCTTAGAGACTAGTTAGCATAAAACAGTCAGGTCTTGGTATTAATTTGCTTAGCCAGCCAGCCCTGGACACATTGGCAGTCACGTGAATGGTTTGTTTTTCATCTTCAGATTATTTTACTTAGAGTGAAATTAATGATTACAAATAATTGGTGAAAAGTATACCTTATGGTGCCGCTCCATGCTATTGATGGAAGGAAAAGGATCACCCCACTGGCAAGTGAGAAGAGGGGAGCATGAGTCAGAGCAATTCCAGTGTCAGCCAATACAAGTGAAGGAATGGATGCTGCTCAACCGACCCCAGGAGTCCAATGTTGAGGAATGGCCTCAGCCTCTGTACTGGCCACCCCAGCTGACGCGTTACCTACCTCTGTGACTAAGCCCTGGTAGATGGGGCAAAATGCATCAGAGGGCATGGCTGAGGTCATTCCTCAACATTGGACTCCAAGGGTCGGTTGAGCAGCATCCATCCCTTTACTACAAATCATTGGTGATCATTTTAAATCCTCTGCCAGACTTATGGGCATATATAACCTTCTTTCAGAGGGCCTTAGTGAGCTTTATTCAATACTTGCATGATTACATGATTACTCCATACATGCCAATAGCAAAAAGAATGCCAGACGCTAGACATATGAGATTTAAATAAAACAGGCTATATCTACATACTCCTTAGGATGAAAAAAAAAGTAAGGGATTTTTAAGATACAGGAAAGTGTCACAAAGTGCATATAGTATAATGAAAAATGGTAGTTTTGTGTTTGGGCCATTTTTATTATTCTATATATATAAGCTATTGTGTGAAGATTTTCAAATTCTTTAATAAATAAGCCTCACTCTTGGAATGAATATCTACTATTTAACTGTATAAATATGTTGAAATAGTAACAATTTCCCTAGTGTACTTACTTTTTCTACATGACTGTATATGTACTGTATAATACTGCTTTCTCCCCTCAGATGAGACCTGAGGCAGGTGTAAGTATACTAAAAAAAATAAAAATGTTGAAGTGCGTGTCTAGACAAAATTAAAAAGAAAAAAAAATACAAAACCAACAAACAAAAAGAAAAACTTAATAATGCTGATTTTCTAAAGAATTTGCTAATCTGACTCATTGGAGCTAATTTTCTAAAACTGGAGAGTGCAAAATCTGTTGCAGCTGTACATGGTAGTCAATCAGCTTCTAACTTCAGCTTGTCCTATTAAGCTTTGACAAAAAACCTGGAAATTGGTTGGTTTCTATGGAACCAGATTTTTCACTCTCCAGTTTTAGTAAATCAACCCCATTAATACAACTCTACAATTATATTTTAAATAGCGTTTTAAAATGCTGCAATTACAGGAAAATAAATTTTGATCCTGACAGAAATCCACTAAGTTCCTAGCTTCCTGTAGTGAGCTGACAAGTCTGTACTGAAATCCCAAGCAGTGCTGTCAGCTCTGAGTTCTACCATGCTGAACTAAAAAATACCATATTATTATTATCATTATCATACAGGATTTATATAGTGCCAACAGTTTCCGCAGCGCTTTACAACATAAGGGCAGACAGTACAATTACAATACAAATTAATACAGGAGGATTCAGAGGGCCCTGCTTGCTACAGTTTACATATCCTTATGTTATAGAGATGAGGAAAGGGGAAGCAGTTCTGAAGTCCAGCATGGGACAACTCAGGTGGTGCTGACAACACTGCTTGGGATTTCAGTGCAGCAGAAAAAGTGTTGTCAGCTCACTACAGGAAATCGAGAGCAATTTGGATTTTCTCCGACCAACAAGTATTTTTCTATACTTGCATGTTTTTTTTAACTAGAAAACAATAGGGGAAATGTGCATGTATTACAGAAATGTATGAACATGTGTTTCTTTTTTCCTTTGCATATACAGTATGCTTCAACAAATTTCAGTCACCTGTGTCAAGGGTTATAGCTCAATTTTAGGAAACAAGTTTAAATAACTGACCTACTGATAGCTATTGGCAAACATTGCAACTGTACTAAATTAGAAAGGCTACAGAATTTATGCTATTCTGAGTACTGTGCAGTATTTTACAGAACAATCTTCATGAGGTTAATGGCAGTGTACCTCCTCTTCCTCTCTCACTTTCTCTTTCTCTCTCTCTCTCCCTCCCTCTCTCATTCCTGTCTTTCCATCAAAATCAATGGAATAATTTCCAGCAAAAAAACATTTATAAATGGTATGTGTGCTCTTGTTTTAAAATACAGAGCTAGAAACAGTTTATAATTTCAAATTAAGAGCACATTTCTTGATGATATATAAATGCATGTCATTTGATTTAGGCAGTAAACTAAGTATTACTATTTCAGAAATAAGGACACTGTGTAAGTGGGCTGCCAATGCTATGTTATTAGAACCTAGGGGATTTTAGTGCCCTGTAGCCTGATGCTTTCATCTGCTGATTGCCTGGTTCCCTGGGACGGACATTTAATAAACTCCAATCCCCTTGAGAAATGTGATTTTACATACACTCTTGACTGTACACACAGCGCAATCAGATTGTCACAAACTGTAGGGATATAGCTCATGGTGTCTAATTCCCATTACAAAGTCATTTTCCCCTTATTTTTTAATCTCACTGCAGGAAATGGATTATCATTAGAGAATCCCCACGCAGGGACTCCTATGTCCCCAATGTGCTGTTTGTATGATGATAACCCAGCTACTGAAGTGAGATAAGATTTAAATTTCAAGGATAAATGAATGTACAGGTTTAATAACTAGGTTTATTTGTTACAGCTGGATAATTAGCAGTAGGATAAATAAATACATTGAGTACAACTATTTCAAACAGTTGTTTTGTATATTTCTTTCTTTGTACTGCATTCACCCGTAATCCATGAGACCTACATGTATGCCCTGGGGCAGGTATATATTTACCGAGGTGAATTCATGCAATAATATTTCTGAGTATCTTTGCTGTCTTTATGTCCTTTGATACTGTTATACTTGAAGTTTGTGTATTTACATTTAAAAAAAAAAGACCTATCACAGAAAACGGAAATCGTTATTATATTTATATAGTGTCTCTATTTTCTGTAAGGTACTTTATGTAGTAAACATGCAAACACTGCTAATAATACAGAACATAACAGGAATCAAAAGGTCTGAGTAAAAGCTGAAATTTAAAACACATTTACTGGAAAAATTTCAGCAGTTAATGGCGCACAATATTTAAATTTGTATGAAATATCATGAACTGTGACACTCAGCCACAAGTGACCATCCATGGTTCTGTAGTACATGCTGGAGTAACACAAAGGTGGATCAGCATATTCTTTATTAAAAGAATATTCTAGTGAATACATGTTAAGAAGCATGAGAGGTGTGCTAATGGAATTTTATTATATGCATTGCGATTTATTTGTAAGAAGTGTGTACACATGCATGTTTCCAGCACAAAGTATATTCCTCACTTTCCAAATCAGATAAATACTGATAATATGAGACGTTTGCTGACAATATGATAAAGAATTAGCAAATAATGCTACAAGATTAGCTATAAAGTTGAATATCATTTTTATTAATACTTTTTTGAAGAATTGCAATACAATGAATACTTTCAGGTGTCAATGCATTATGAATCATAGGAAACGAATACAAACACAAAAATGAACAAGACCTGAGTGCCTGTATCACAATGATGAGTGTTCCAAAGCATTAACTTTGAAAGCTAATAATGCAGTCCCACATCACAGGGCGTATAATGATGATAATAGATAAAAAAACAGTCCCAGAAGTAGGCTCTTAGGAGAGAAAGAAGAAGAAAGAACTGTATAAAAATATAGAAGAACCTCTATAAAGATGGCAAGTACAAGAAAAAAAATTAAGATTCCTGGTCTGGAGACTTAATGGGAACTTAATGGAAGGAGATCCTGAAGATAAAAAAATCAGATTGCCCCAAATATTTAAAAATAATAAACATCTGTCCAATAAAACTTGAGATCAATTGCAGAGTCAATGCAGAAAAATGTACCAAAAGAAGAGACTCTTTAAAATCTTTGTTTTAAGGCATCTGACTTGGAATAAAGAATCCAAATTGTCCATTGTTTAAAGAATTAAAGCATTTTACAGGATTCATTATAAATTCATTATATAAAATGTGCTGACTGGTAGAGTTAAACTGCATCTAAATCCAAGAACAATAATATAAATATATATTACAGTATACAAGTCTTTACATGTTACTGTATTAGTATTATACCCTAGGGCAGGGGTGGCTAACCTGTGGCTCTCCAGCTGTTGTGGAACTACATTTCCCATGAGGCATTGCAAAGATGGGAAGTTACTGACTTGCAGAGGCATGATGGAACTTGTAGTCCTGCAGCAGCTGGAGAGCCGCAGGTTGGCCACCCCTGCCCTAGGGGGTGTCTTTCTGTAGTCCACATAGAGAACTGGGCATAAGCAGAAAGTATATTAAGGTAGCATTTCACTAGATTTCCAGAAGGATCAACAGTTTTTTTTTTTTGCATCCCATTCATAGAAGCAACTGAATTGTAGGATGTATATTCTTCTAAACAACTGATGGAAGCATAATGTGATTATGTACCACTGCATAATGAAAGCAGTAGGGGAGTGAAACAAACATTTAGTTATGTGCAGCTGGGTGTTGTGGGCCAAACAGTTTAGGTAGAACTACTGGGGGGGAAAAATAAATATATATATATATATATATATATATATATATATATATATATATAAATACATATAGTGTGTGAATAGCAATAACACAGCAATTTTTGTTTTTCTTCTCTGTAGCATTGTTAATTTTTGATCCTGCTTGTAGATCTATTATTTTCCACCTTCTTTAATCACCCCCTTCCTGCTCAAGTAATTTTTCATTTTTCAGCGCTGTCACACTCTGAAAATCTGGAGGTTATAATTTTTCACTTCCAATTTTAAGAGTTTGTAAAAGACTCCCAATCCATACATTTTCTAAAAGCACACCTGTAGAATAATAAAAAACATGTGCTACTGATTTTTAGGCCCCACAATAGTTGCGCTAATTTCTATTTTCACCAAAATTACACATAAATAAATAATATAATGAAAAAATTATTTAAAAAATCATTTTAGTGGGCACAAACACAGCATAACTTACAAACTTCCTACTAAATTCCTGCAAAAGACTTGTTAACGTGGGCCTTATTATAGTGTATGCCTGTGGAGTGCAGATGTGGACTTGAAGTAATACAACACGGAAGCGATTCCTGGTACTCCTGGTAATGTTTTAACCACTTCAAGTCTGAACACTTTCACCCCATTCCAATCCAGGCCAATTTTCAGCTTTCAGTGCTATTACACTTTGAATGACAGTTGTGCAGTCATGCAACACTGTACCCATATGAAATTTGTAGCATTTTTTTTGAGACAGATGAAACTTTCTTTTGTTTGTATTTATTCACCACTGGGATTTTTATTTTTTGCTATGTAAATGAAAAAGACCAAACATTTTTTAAAAAGGTGTTTTTCTTATAAAATGTTGCAAATAAATAATATTTCTTCATAAATCTTGGTCCAAATTAGTTTATTAAAAAAATTATAATTTTTCAAAAAAAATTTCTAACATTTTTATATTTACTTTATATTATGATTTATGTTTTTTAACATACTGTCACCCTAGCAGTACAGTGTCATTGAGAAATACTGTGAGAGCTGTGATTGGTCACAGCTTGTCACATAGTACAAGGCTATTGTGAATAGCCTTGTGCCATGTGACCTCTGTGATCATTCACAGATTTCAAAAGTAGTAAACAATGATGTCAGGAAGTGACATCTTGTTTACTACTGTTCATATGATTTGCCAATCACTGATCACATGAATCAGGACCTCACACAGCGGTCACGTACAGTGATCTGTGTTCTGCTGTGTCCGGCGGACACAGCAGGCACAGATCATGGTGCTGCGCTCCCAGGGAGTGCGCACAGGCAATGGATGTGGATGGACATTTAGAAAATGTCCCCCCGCATCAGCAGCATTCCTGTCCAGCCGTTTATCGACATGCACAGGATGGGAAGAGGTTAAGGCAGTTTTTCAAGATTTGAAAGTGTCAGTGGAAAAAAGTTGGATTGTTTTAATACTACACTATGGGAGCTCTTTCTTTACCCTTTTTCTTTAAGGGCATGACCATCTGAATATGTTTGCAAGTCTAAAAGGCACCGTACCTCATATTATGTTGGAACACTGGGAAATATAGCAAGAGTGATCCTAGTGGACAGGCTTGGTTACATCCATATGGAGGTGAGAGTTATGTGAGCACATGCAGTTAGTATTAGCAGCACAGCTTATGATCTGGTTGTTGTTGGACACTATATAAAGAAGAAGGCACTAAATATTGTTGGAAGCAGTAAGAGAGACTGTGGTTTGGACTTTATTCTGTCGCACACTGGAGATTGTGCAGGCCCCCCCCCAAAAAAAACAATGTGTAATACCATAGGGTAGCTTGCAAATGCTAAATAGTATAATGTATGGAACCAAAACACCACTGTAAGGAAAAATCTGGGTCTCAAGGGGATTTAGGGAGCAAAAGGCCTGGGAACTCAAGTGGTCAAATGATGTCATATAAAGATCAGAGATCACAGTTTTGCTGTACATATGAATGATATAGTAAATACAATGTACCTATACAGTGATAAGGGAAATTTACAAAAGTTGGATTCACACGGTTTGAAAATTAGCTAATTCAGTAGGAACCAGACAAATTCTGATCTGTGTGTAGCCCTCCTGGCTCAAAAAAAGGTGATCTTTAGATTCTGCTGGAAAACTTCTTTCAATCAGCTGTTGCAGCCATTAGTGTATTCTGACAGAGGAGTCCCTGCTGTCAGAATACAATAGCACAGTGTGGGGAGGAATTCCTGCATCCATCCCACTGGCTGTATGAAGAAAGAAAAATAAACTGTGTGTAGCAGGTTATGACTGGACAGCAAGAATGGCTGTTAATAGGGTTGGGGTGGGAGTGGGGGTGGGGGATGGTGGCAGGGGAAGAGGAGCTGAGGAGATGCTGGTAAATGCACACTGTGAATGAACATTTTGCAGCAGAATGATTCAACATTAAACTTAGGATGTATCATATTAGAGATGGGATGACATTGTGAGGCAGGCTGTGTGTTCAAAGCACAGTCAATGTTGAAGTCGGGCTGGACTGAAGTAAAAGTAAGATTGCAAGTGCCTTTGTGGGGTTTATTTACGAAAACTGAAGAGTGCAAAATCAGACTCACTTCTGCATAGAAACCAGCATCTAACCTCAGCTTGTTCAATTAAGCTTTGATAATAAAACCTGGAAGTGGATTAATTTCTATGCAGAAGTGAGCCTGATTTTTCACTTTCTAGCTTTAGTAAATAAAACCCTATATGTCTGTATATGTCTCTATTTCTCCTCTGAGAAGCATCCGAACACCTTGGAACAGCAGACAGGAGTTCTGGTCCTTCAAAAAGTTCTATGATCACAGCTTACACTTTTATTTTATAACATCAGCATTGTAATAACAATAAAAAAATATATATTTTTTGGCAATCAGTCACAATCAATGAAAACAGTTTTAAGCTCATTGACTTACCTAAGTATGATTATTTCCTAATTATGACAAATAATGCAACAAAGAGAAAATACAAATCGCAAAATAGAAACCAATTCTTAGTAATGTCTTCAAAGTACCCAATTAGCCACTTAGTCATTCAGAGTTTTTTGCTACACTCACTGTTTGACTTTTTAACTATAAAGCAAGGTACTTGCTTACTGTGCTTATAACATCCTTTCTCCCCATGCCATCAATAGATTCCAGATGATTGGAACACTTTAGCATACTTTGCATGCACAGATGGTAGAAGCCTAAAAGAAGCTACACAGTTCAAAACTAGGGACATGTTGAGATTTGAAATTTGTTTGTTCGGAGAACGGCTTAACAAAATAGATATTTAGCCAAGCAGAATTTTTGGCTGCAGCATAAAATTAGCATTTAGTGTATATTACTTCTACTGCTAAATGTGACAGCATCCCACTCAGGCTGGTTCTTAGGGAGCCAGTGGCTACTGGAATCCTAATAACCTGTAAAGTTTCCCCACCTGATCCATTCAGCTGTAAGCCAGTGCTGAAAGCTATGGCTCCAAACTCATGAACCATACCAGACCACATGCCCTCAACATGGGAAAGGTACCTTGACAGGGAGTACCCTCCTGCAAAGCAGCTTGTCCTCATGTTGATGAGGTCAAGGGCATCTTCCTCACAAACCTGGACTAGTGATTGTGGGGATCTGTGGGTGTGGAACTTATCAGAATACGTTTGTTCCCATATTCTAACTTCTCCCTTAATAAGTAAGGCAGGGGTGTCAAAACTATGGCCCTCCAGCTGTTGAAGTACCAGAAGTACCAGCATGCCTCTGCCTCTGGGTGTCTTGCCTGTGGATGTCAGAGTATTGCAAGGCATCATGGGACTTGCGGTTCCTCAACACCTGGAGGACCATAGTTTGGACACCCCTGAAGTAAGGCATACATAGCACACAGCCAGCACTGTGGAAAAGAGGCCCCTGTTTTTATCGACATGGGGACAAGGTACTTTGCCAGGGGGCTCCCTCTGGCAAGGGATCATCCCTATGTTGATGGCATGTGGCCTGGCATGGTTCATGCTAGATGGTCTGGTATTGTTTTTTTTAACTTTTTTTCTTGCAGAGAGCATGCCTTGATATCCATACCAGATCCTCATCAAGGATAATGGTTTGGTATGTATTTTTAGGGGGGGGGACCACACCACATTTTTGTTGTGTGTGGGGCCCTCCATTAATATCTATACTAGAGCCTTATCTAGGTTAAGGGTATACAGTAAATGAAAGCAATCTCTGGCTGAATGTTTACAAAGCCAGGAGATGTAATTTACCATTATTTTAAAATACATTTTTTTCTTTGTAATTGTCAGTGCTGCAGTAGGCTGTATACAGATGTGCCACGTCACAGTCAGCCCTCCAAACATGTTTTTTAAAGGAATTTTGCATTTTTAATGTAGAATCCAAATGGATCTTTTTTTGGTACACATTCCACAGGTAATGAGCTGCTCCTATGCCATTTATTTGACAATCCCTTGCCTATGGGCATGTAAAATGGTCATTACGCTTTGGATTTGTAACGTTCAGTAATGTTCGGCAAACCCGTCCTGAACTCACATATGTTCAGCTCATTACAACTCCCTACCAAACAGAAATTTATTTGGTTTGGTACATGTTTTCCAAGGCACCACCCAGCTCCCCATGACTTTTGTTTCAAATGTCCATGCCTGTTAACCTAGACAATTACCACTGCTGATTTTTAAGATTTGGCTTAATTCAGTGGGGTTTGGATACTGCATCCAAATATAGGTAAACTTCCCTGAACATACTCTAAACTGAACCCAGGTATGTTTATCACTATTCTATATTCACAACGTTTAACACCAAAACATAAAAGGGGTATTTGTTTCTGAGAGTTAGTAGAGAAACAGGTTGACACAATAATTAATTTTTTTGCTGACAACATGAATTTGTATGAACAAGGCAGATTCAAAATCACACCTGTACTAAATCAGCCTTGAAAATGCTATGGTGTTCAATCAGAAACGCATGCCTGAATCAGAGTAGAGAATGGAGAGATTCCAGCACGCATCTGTGTGAAGCAAGGTTAATGGATTAGTAATTCTATTTGACAAATCTTGTGAATTATACATTTTTGCTACACTGCATAGCTCTCTGTGATAGGTGACAAACTTTGTTCCTAGTTCAGCACTATAAGTTTTCTTCACCACTGGCAGCTTCCTCACTGGGCAATGAATCAACATCAACAGAGTGCTTCCCTCTAACTGGCAGAGATGATCCAAAATGTAGTAAAGCTGAATTTAGTAATGTGTTAATCTTGATGGCTATGCTCTCTGACAAATGTAGAACAGTGTTGACTGTTTATCTGTTTGTCTTTGGTTACATTTTAGATTACATGGTATATGATGTAATAATATGTATTGCAATAATAATTACCTTGCATAATCGCTAAAAACTCACTTAATGTGACTGTGTCTCAAAATGTGGTTTCCCCCACTATTTTGCCTGTGAATAGCTTTTCTGATGAACTCTCACTATAGTCCACAACATAGTTCATATCTAGGAAAAGTGCTCTAAATTACTAGACTTTAACTTGGCAAATGACCTGCACATTATTGCACAGCTGGGCTTATAAATGTGAATCACATGAAGATCTAACCAGCTATTCAGGGGATTTGTAGGGGATTTCCAGCAATCTTAAATTGTAAGTTGGCTCATGCAAAAACATGTTCTTAATTGCAATTATACAAGTAAAAGTTTTACAAGCTTTCTGAAATTAAAGTAACATAAGAGTATAACAGCACACATACCCATTTGTGCTATAGTTCTGTAAATCGGTCACAATATTGACTACAAATTAATGTGAGCAGGCCTCTAAAAGCCCATCAATGGAGGAAAAGAATAACTGTTAGTTCAGAACTTTCACAATTAAAGTGAGGATGGATAGATAACTAGTACCTAGCAAGTGACATACAATATCTTACTATTACTGACCTCAGGTCCACTGCTATCCTCTCCATGGCCTTGGTCTTGACAGTTTATATAGACAACTTCTCCATCTGGCTCTTTGGAGAAAAGGTCATACATGCACAACAAGTCTTAAGCCTCTGATTGGTTAAGAAGGTGGAGGAGCTGGGAGGGCAATTTCCTACATGCTAATGTAATTGATGTGTTAGTTTTTATATTAAACATTACTTTTTGCATTAAAAGTACATATCTTATCATGAAATACAGTAATTGCACATCATTGCAGTAAGAGATTCAACAGACTAACATTGCCGTTGTAAACTCAAGTGCCAACATTTATATGTGACTTCCAACATTTTACAAAAAGTTACAGACCATATGTATTAGGATTTGCAGCAAAGTAAAAAAAAAACTGCATGCACAAAAATAGCCTTATTTAATGAAAAAAATATTTGCTCTCATTGCTTTTTTAATCAGCATAAAATACAAACTTTATTAGTTTATATTATAATAGTCCTCTTGCATGTGGCTGATGTTTAAAAAAGAGAACCTGATCAGTGAACATTTTTAAGTTACAAAGACTATAAGCATAGGATTAACTTAATAAATTATGGTTGCCTTTCATTCATTTAGTATACTATTACATATACTACCACCTAGAAACCTTGTTTCACTGTTTTTTTGTACAGTCACCTGTTACTTTCAAAGTTAAAAGTGGTTACACCATAAAAGACTCCGTTATCAACTCTAGTGCCTACTATTGGTTCTGACTTAGCATTAACACTTGAAGAGCAAGGACAGAGATTGGAATGATAGAGAAGGAGGACCCTTGACTTGCTATGTTATGGTTTTAGTTACTTTTGACACATTTTTTATGTGTTTGTACTATGTTTTTCATTTTGTTCAGCTCTTTCTTTTTTTTTTGTTTAAGTGAATTTTTTTTGTTGCTAGGCATAATAAAAATGTAAAACACAAAGCACAGTGAAAATGCGGCAAAAACACACTACATTTCATTTCAGCAGTTTTTCCATTGAACTCTATTGTAGCAAAAATGCTGCTTTTTCCTTTTAAAAAAGCTCCTGACCTTTTCCAAAAACACAGCAGCTCAAAAAAGCATAGATGTGAACATGTTCCATAGGAAACCATGTTAAATGGACTGTAGTGCATTTCTGCAAAAAGCACTAAAAACGCATTGGTGTGAATGGAGCCTAAGTTGGATTTAGGAATAGCAGGCTGGAGAGCCATATAACAAACATCTATAGTTCAAAAATGTACACCCAACTTCACTCCACCATGCACCTGCATAATGTCGGTAACGCCCAGGGTTCCCTAGCTGATTCCGACATAAGGGTACAGGATGCTACTATGGTTTATTTTAAATGTGATTTTGATTCATTTTTAACTGTGCAACAAAAATTATATATTTTTTATGATATTCAGTGTCGTGCCTATAAAGTCCATTTGCTGCAGTCCAATGTGTGTTGTTTTTCCAAGTACAAATACAGCTTTTTAACTTGTCTTGCAATGTGTTTCTGCTACTGTACATATCCCATCGATGTTTTCAATGAGGTCATTGTGTTGCTAGCAACCTTTGTAACTAATAACCTTCCTATTCCTACTTTAGTGGTTAGTGATTTAAATTTTAACTTTTTTGATAACTCTTTAGATAAATACATTCCTAGCAGGGTACAATCAAATCCCTTATAAACCTAATTTTGAAAAACATATACTGAACCCTACACTATACCCAACACCCTATTCACTGTTCATGCTCCTGTAAATTCCATGAATCTTTGTAAAGACCTACGTTTGGGTATTCGTGAATTAATCCTGTATGTTAAATCAACACATATCCTCACTTAGGCCTATTTTACCATTCTCACACTACGGTGGACCTGCTTGCCCCCCAACACTCTTTGTGGAGCAGTCAATATTAAGAATAATACATTTTATTTATAGGCACCTTTCAGAACATCCAACGTCACCTTAAAAAGATATCAACAGAAAAACAAAAAGTAAACAAATAAAAATATATATATATATGACATAAAACATGAATTACAAAACTAATCAACAAAGTCAGAGTATGCTAGTTTAAAAAGATGGGTTTTGAGACATGATTTTAAGATGGGTAGGAAATCAATGTTGCCTATTAAACCTGTTTTGATTGAATCAATATTGGAATAAACCTCAGCGCTATCACCCTAAACCCTGATGAAGTTATGTGAGTTAATGATGTAACATGTAGGGAGGAGCCAGTGACATCATGCTGCACAAACAGGAAGTATACGGTTGTCCATTTTGTTGGTTGGTTTTAACTACACAAGCCTGTATTCCATGTGCACTTTATCTGTGCACCAAAAAAGCTGAGTGTATTATATTTTTTTCAATAAATGGTGAGTTGTAAGCGGAGAGCACTATATTTCCTTCTTTGTTCTGAGTTTATTGAAAACATTCCACCAAGGATTGCTGAAGATGGAGATGGATAGAGAAACCCCAGTGACCTGGAGGAAACCATTATTCTTGTGATATAAGTGACCCCTACTACAAGGGGCAGGCTCATGAGACTTTGTTGTGAGGTCTATCAAAAAGGTGAGAGCATATTACTGTCAGTGGATGGGTATCTACACATGGTGATCATATAAACAAAGATTTTAGAAATGAAGAGCACATCATGTAGTAGATATTTGATTGATTGAATGGTTGGATTTTTGGACATAGAGGATTCTTTTGAAAATCTATGGACACTTAGAATTTACCAGTAATTTATGTGTTGTAGTTATGGGTATGGATTGTTTTATATATATCATGATGAGTTACATGCATACATTTTATGCATGATTCTTCAATGTTTTAATATATATATATATATATATATATATACGCATATCATACATGCATGTCCACTGAACATAATTTATTATAAGATCTAGATTTATGTTTTTTTATGTTTTGTAGTTATGGGTGTAGATTGTTTCAGATATATGGTGATAAATTAAATGCATATATTTTACGCATGATTCTATGTTTTGACCTATGCGCATATGGTACATGCATGTCCACTGAACATACCTTATTATAAGATTCAGTTTAGTTGAGTCACTTATACTTATTTTTTGTTTTGATCTATTATTCTTAACATTAATTCTCACCTTTTTTATGTTATCTAACCAAACCGGTCACCTACTCCTCTTGGCTTATTGTAGGAAACTATAAAGGCGTATCTCAGGGGCTTACTTTTTAAAGAAATAGGTACAGTTAGGTAAATCATTAAGGCTGCGGATGGGTAGTGCTTATATTTCTGATACTAGTTCATAAAAACTCCTACACTGGACTCAAACCCAAAAGGGGCTGTAATCACTTATGATGAAACATGATTTTTTTTAATAGTTAGAGGTAGTGAGCACAGGGTACTTGACAGGCACTTGTCCTAAAGTCCACTCACAAAAGAAGAAATCTTTTAAAGGAGTCTTGAAAATTTTTAACGGCCTGTTGACTTAAGATTCTCCACCATTTTGAAAATATTTTAGAAATTCTATAATACCTTGTATGCTACTAGTGCTGGCTATATTATGTGTGAACTAGAGTTTTATCTCCAAACACTTACACAGATGACCTGCCTATTGAAATACTATATATTATAAATATAAAGCAGTGTTACTTTCAGCTCTCCTTACTAACTTCAGTGATGTTATTCATACAAAATAATTTTCATATTCCATGAGAGATACTGTCTGACTCTTATCTACAAAGGTCACTACTGTGCAATATATAAAGGATTTCTGCTAAAAAAAAATTCTGGCCACCAGGAACAAACAAGTTTCATACCTGACAATTCTGCTGCCCACAATATAACAGAGCCTTACTGTCATTAGACAAAGATGTCATCTGACATTACAATTTCAGGGTTCAGAAGGGGAGTGCAAACACAAAAAGTGTCCATGTACGCCAATAACTTGCTTCTCTTTCTGTCAGATGCATAATCCTCCATGGAGAATACAATGTCTTTGGTTGAGGAATTTGGTCAAAATTCTACTCTGCACATCGTTTGGGATAAATTAGCAGTCCTCCCAGAAAGGCAATTTGACCAGCCAGCTGTCAAATTTTAAAATAGTATCTGGGAATACAAGTTACTAAATGTATTAATTAATATATACCCACTGCAAATTTAACATCTAATGTATATTGATTCCATTAAAAATAAATGTAACTCTCGGTATAACCTCCTTTTCTGGCAGGTAGAATACATTTATTGAAGATAGTTTGGATGCCTCAGCTACTCTACTTCCAAAGTACCTCCCCTTGCTAGATACCCTTTGTTACTTAAAAAAAAAATGGGATGTTCATAAATTTAATATGGAAAAAAAGTATCCAGAATTATACTATAATTTTTGTAATACCCCAAGAAGCTGGGTAGCCTCTCAGTCTTATCCTGGATATACTTTAATGTTTACCAACTCCAGCATCTTATAGAATGGGGAGAGATGGGAGAAGAATTCTCCTCATTCAAAATTTTTCAATAGTTTTTGCTGAACATGGCTGCTTATACAATCTTGAAACTAAGAGCTACCTTAAATCACTCTCTTGTCTCCCTACAACATATCTAATAAGGAAAGTATGGAACATCACAAAACTTCTACTATACGTTTAATCTACTCTACTATTTGGACCAATGAGTTTCTCCTGGAGCTGTTCAAGCTTCATCCATTTCCACAATAGTCAGTATTGTAACAGTAGTACATTTGTATTTAAAGCACACCCTCAAATTGTCCAAAAGTGAGGAATGTAAGCTCAATAACAAAATTACTCTTTTAATACTTGCAAATCATACACACTTTAAAATAAAACCTACCCAAGATTTAGCCATTGCATCAACAGCACTGCTAGATATCATTGAACATGCTTTTATTTATACCATTTATACCAAAGTGATATGTCTCACCTTTTACTTAAATAATTTCAATGTAAATGCAAATGAAAAAAGGGTTTGTGCACTGTATCCAATGAACAATGAGATTCAATTTTACCTTTCAATAATGAGATTCAATATTTATCCCTAATATGTAGACATAATTATTTACACTACATAGAACTTATAGAATACCAAAATTACTGTATGCTACTGGTCTTGGGAAGGACCAATTTTGGCAAAAACCAAGAAGAACACAAGGCTCCAAGGACCACCGCAGGCAGCCCGCATGTCAGCACCACCACCCTGGGACCTCCACCTGGATCCTGAACCCTGCCAAGCAAGCCTCCGCAAGAGCACATGCAAGTTACAGCCACACAAAACTCCTGATCCGATCACCCAGACACCACACACGCCGACCCCAACCCAGCTCGACCCAAAGGACAAGTAACAGTCGCACAACACTCCAGATCCTCCCACCCAGAGACCACTCACACCAACCCCCAGCTCAAATTGACTTAAAGACTAGAGCCCTTGATGTAAAACACCACAACGAGAGACCCCACTGCACGCCAGTCTGTCTCCAATCAAGCTCCCCTAGAAACCATCCATCCACACCTGATCCCCTCTCCCTACTCCCCTAAACTCCAGCTACCAGAAGATACAGCGACAAGATACGCCACTGCATGCTGGGCTATCGACAGCTAAACCTCCCACCACTCCTATCCGCCACCCCGAGCACCTCCCTAAAATGCCTCTCCCACTCTTCCTTCTCATTTTCCTCTCCACCGTTCCCAAAATCTACTCTCTCTATCCCTCTGCTCCTCCCAAACAACTGTATATTGTGTCCTCACTGCTTCCTTCGCCCCTCTACGGCACCCATCACCTCCTCCTAATACTCCACTCTCCCACTGACCCGAACATCTCCACTGGTAGATTTGCACGCTCCTGCACATCCTGCTCCCATGCCACCTTTCTCACCCTTCTTCTCCTCCTAACCGCGGGGAACATTTCCCCAAACCCTGGCCCTCCACCACCTCGCTCACCCACACAGCACCCTTCCGCTTCCACGTCCTGCCGCAACCCCCTCAACCTAGTATCTGCCCCCTGCTCCCTAAAACAACTCCCCCCCGTTTTCGTGTGCACTCCTGAACGCCCGATCGGTGTGCAACAAGCTCACCGCCATCCACGACCTCTTTGTTTCCCGCTCCCTCAACCTCCTAGCGATCACAGAAACCTGGATCCAAGCCACTGATTCTACCTCCCCTGAAGCACTCTCCTATGGAGGTCTCACCTGGACCCACTCACCCAGACCCAACGGTCGTAAAGGTGGTGGGGTTGGTCTGCTCCTGTCACCACAGAGCACCTTCCGTGTCCTCCCTAACCCCCCCTCCCTATCCTTCTCCTCTTTCGAAGCCCACTGCATCCGACTATTCTCCCCAACACCCCTGAAGATTACCGTAATCTATCAGCCTCCTGGCAGGCCAGAGTACTTGGTATCATTCTGGACTCCAACCTATCCTTCCAGCCCCAAGTCCAATCATTAACAAACTCATGCAGACTCCACCTCCGCAACATCGCCAAAATCTGCACGTTCCTAACCCCAGAAACCACTAAACAGCTCATCCACTCCCTCATCATATTACGACTCGATTACTGCAACTCCCTCCTCACTGGCCTGCCTCGCCACAGGCTGTCCCCGCTTCAGTCGATCCTGAATACGGCAGCCAGACTCATTCACCTTACCAACCGCTCCGTTTCCGCCACCCCCCTCTGCCAATCCCTCCACTGGCTTCCGATTGCACAATGGATCAAATTTAAAATCCTAACACTGACGTACAAAGCTGTCCATCATACTGCCCCAAACTACATCACCGACCTAATATCCAAGTACCACCCTACACGCACTCTCCGCTCCTCACAAGACGTCCTTCTCTCTAGTTCCCTGGTCTCCTCCTCCCATGCCCACCTCCAGGATTTCTCCAGGGTGTCACCCATCCTCTGGAACTCCCTGCCCCAACCCATCAGACTATCACCTACTCTCCTCTCCTTCAGGTGCACCCTGAAAACCCACCTCTTCAGGGAAGCTTACCCCACCCCCTGCTAATTTCCAACCTCCTCCACTCTTCCTACCACTCCATCCCCCACAGCTATCTCCTCTTGTACCACTCTCCCCTCCCTCCTAGATTGTAAGCTTGAAAGAGCAGGGCCCTCGAACCCCTCTTGTATTGCATTGTATTGTTATTGTACTGTCGCATGTTCTGTCTCCCTTTACAATGTACAGCGCTGAGCGAACTATTGGCGCTTTATAAATACTGTATAATAATAATAATAATAAAAGATGCAGTCAATTGGTATGGTATTAGTGTAGCAATGTTGAGCACATTAATATGATTTTCCATACAGTATATAGTAAGACTGTAATTTAAAAACTATATTAGCGCACAGGAAAAACTATCCCCAGCAACTAGAAACACAACTACTGTAACTCCTTTTTATTTGCATACTGGGATACTTTGATACTGAAACTCTTAATAACTACATCATAGAGACTGTAAGAAAAACACTATTTGTTGTTGAAAACTAATTTGAAGAAAATGGGTAAACTCCACCATAGCTCAGTAATTGGTTAGAAGAAATTAAACTAATGCAGGCCATAGATGGGGAGAAAAACGGCCGATTTTTCGTCCGAAAATAAAAACGGCCGATTATCTTATCGTTAGTGGACGATTTTGTTGGCCGTTTTTCGTGTATTTTGGACTTTCAGATTATCGGTGATGTTGGAAAATTTTCGAAAAACGCCCGACTTTATCCTCATTGATGGTCAAAAACGAACGATCGTTTTCCGAAAAAGGATCACAAAGGCCACAAAATGACATCATTTCCCGTTATAGGTTACTCATTAATTGGCCGATTTTCGTAATAATTGGTGGTCAGGTAAGTTTTTTAGACCGACCGATAGTTCGTTAATCGGCCGAAAATCTGCCGTTTTTCTCCCCATCTATGGCCTGCATAACCCTTTCTCATGAGAGAATGACCTGCTAGCAAAAGTGTTAATGCAAATTAACTTGTTAATATTTGGTTAGCTGAATGGATAGCCATAATTCAGCAACCTATTGAAATGACAGTTGGTCTCTTTCAACATTTACTTTATATTTTCATTAACAACTAGTCTACGAATAAAATAGTATTAGACAATGGTTCAACACTCTCAATAATAAACAAGTCTCCTGTCGTCTCTAATTCTTGCCAAAACATGATATGTCTACTATGCTTCTCCCAGTTATTCTCTGATATGTATGAGTGTTGTGCTTAGAATGTTAAACCTATCTGTTATCTTTAGAACAGTGGATGGACAGAGATGTTCTGTTTAGTTTTTGTTAGTATGGTATCAATACACCTTTGTTATGGTGGATGCTATTTCTGTATCTCCCTCCCCCTCTTGTTTCCTTCCCTTTATCCCTCCCCTTTTCCAGTCATATAATACTATAGTGTTTGTAACAATTTAATAATAAATAAAATCTGATTACAAGCAAAGGAAAGATATCTTCTCATTTCCTGTTGAGTCCACTGGAAAGGAAATGGAGCAAAATCTTCTTAATGAGACACAGCTTATTTTAAGAATTAACTAACTAAAAATAAATCTCATTAACACCTTGCATTAATAAAAAACAATGTTCAATGTATTACTACATATCTTCATAGTTTTAAATAGAGTTTCTTCAAAAATGTTTAATGATTTGACTTTTTGCATTTAAATTGTGCATTGGTTTTCATTATTTGAAACTACCTATTCTTGCATTTTCAGTGTAAAATGTTAAGATTAGAGGTGTGTTGTTTAATATGTAGGAAAAGTGAACTGAAGATTTATATGATGAAACATAAACTGATCTGTATAAATATGTCCTAATATTTATTTCCTACCAAACAAATATTTCAAAACATTTGTGTAAAAGAAAATAAAGATAGTTTAGCTATAAAAAATAAAAAATAATACTAACTATATTCATCACCAAAAGAAGCTATCCAGCAGTATACAAACTAAATTGTACAGTATATGGTTCTTAGATAAAAATGTACTCTCAGCCATGACAGAGTTAAGCAACAAAGAATCAGTTATTTTGTGTACTGTACTGTTTATTGCATCCCAGTGTAAAGGGTGTATTGTATAAGATGTATTTCTTGGATGAAGAAGGTTAGAACAAAGATTGTTACGGTAACACATAATTATGCTATATCAAAAATAATATTATACATTGTTTTGTACCCATTGTTAAATAATTTCCTAAACAGTAGAATAGTATATTGTAATGTATATAACTGAAACATATAGGCATTTTATACTGGGTTTTATTGCGTAATATTAGATAATTAAAAATGACTATATAATCTTACAGAGTAAAAAGTATGCAAATATCTGTAAATTATACAAGTAATGGAATCCAAACACATTTATCCAAACACAATAGCAAATCATAACCCATGTGTTTCTTACATATAATTTACACACAGTAAAAACTATAATTGATTCATAATATTGTACTCACCATACCATGTAGTCACCTGTAATGTTGCTATTGATGTGAAATCGTCCAAATCCTCCATTGATGATATTTCCAGCACAGCTATAAAGCAAAAGGCAACACTATTATTATGAAATCTGTATAATAAATCAAAGACTTTAAATTATTTTGCTAGTTAGATTATTGAGCATGATTAAATCATGAGAAATATATTAGTGTTGCTTAATCGTTTCTGTTTGTGAATTAGTAATCTGCCGGGTAGACCTCACTAATGGGGATGTACATCCATTATTGCCTTTTCAATTTCTTTTGGTGTCTTTTGTCTAAAACTATCTTGTCTGTTTAAAACGGAGGCACTTTAAACTAAATAAATAATTGAATGGGAGACAGTCTGTTAGTGAAGCCCCTTATCTTTTTGATGGATGCAATTGCTCTCCATCCTGTAAAAACTCTGTAAGTCAAGAGGATACAGCTCTTGTTTATGATTTTGCATTCATATAACATTTACTTTTATGAGCTTTAAAGGGAAATGAGGTAATGGAATTTTTAAAATTTATAATCCTAATAGAGAATGTGCTCATCTTCTATGGTTATGGCATTCTACAACAAGCCATTGGATATAAAGCAGTTATATTGTTTTGGCTGTATTCACATAAATGTGATAATTATAGTCTTATTTCAATTTATATTTCATTTTTTTCCTGTATGAAATATTTTAGATAAACTGATGTTACGGCCAAAAATTCTGCTGCTCTGTTCCTGATATGAAGGTTGTGAAACTCCCCATGTATCCTGTATGTGATGCTTAGTTAATGAGGCAAAGTTGTTTTTTTTTTGTTTTTTTGTTTTTTTCCCCTGCTCATGTTTGGGTATTCTTTGAAAATTAATTTTCACCTTGTTTTCACTCATTTGCTAAGATTAAGGAAAATTTGCTTTCCACAGTGAAAATTAGCTTTAAAAGTGAGCATGCACTACACCTTTAACAAATCAACTCCACTGTCACTTTACTCATTTGGGTCAAACTATAATGTCTGTCTATAGCCCAGCCATGTCTAGGAGCAGCTAATTACAAGGCACCTATTTTGTTCACAAACATAATCAAGCCACAAAGCGGAACAACTAACTCACTTTAGTTAACTACTTTCTTCATTTTTTTTTGTACTATTTTTATACTGTTCTTTATACTGTTGCCTTTCAATACAAAACATAAACTATATACAACTTTTATCAACTTTATCACTTGTCAAGCTGATGAAAAAGCACATTTTGTTTCTCTGTGTATTTCATGTTGCCTTTTAAAATATACAGAAATTGCAATAACTCTTGGAATACAATACTGTCAAAAGAATTAATTGTTTGCCCCCCAAAAAACAATATAATTTGTTTCAGTTCAAAGTTTAAAATAGAACAAAAGGTCATCTGTCCTAGATTCTGATCCAAGCTCACAATCAATTCAGAAACCAGCTAAATGTATTTAAGCTCTCAAGAACCCACTTCGCATCTCAAAGCAACAATTTTGTTTTAAAAAGAAGATCCAAAACACCACTAAATGCTCAGGTTAAAACTTTATTGTTCCATAGAATGTATGTCATGCCAGACACAAGGGGGTTTATTTACTAAAGCTGGAGAGTCCAAAATCAGACTCCCTTCTGCATAGAAACCAATCAGCTTCTAACCTCAGCTTGCTCAATGAAGCTTTGGCAATGAAACCTGGAAGCTGATTGGTTTCTATGCAGAAGGGAGTCTGATTTTGGACTCTCCAGCTTTAGTAAATAAACGTGTCCAGGGAACAATAAACTTTCACACTGGGAATCTAACATTAGCATTGCTCATTTGTTTAAATATAAAAACAAAGTTATTTCCAAATTAATAGGTCCATAGCTGAAATCCAAAAAGGGCTCTGGAGCTTAACTGGTTAATTTTTGACCCCACTCCTGTTTTGACATTGAGTCTGTTCCTGTTTACTGAAATGATTAAAAAAAAAGAAATTATGTATATTATGTATGTTTTAAGTTTGTCTCCCCAGGAAGACATTTTTTTACTCCTGTAAGACTTTGGTTGTATAAATATTTGTTTAATCTCAATGCTTTAATGTTCACTTGGTTTCAACAGAATATCAAAATGTCATTCTTTCTGTGAACATGGGGTACATTGTGTCTATGGAGATGAAGGGAAGTCATTAAGAAAACTACTAATTACATTGTTAATTGAAGTTACCTGTTTTAAATTACATAGAGATAAATTACGCAGATTAGCATGGCACTCAAAAAAACATCTGCTGTACCAAGTCGAGTGCAAAAGATAAATACAAATAATTTCCTTTGAGGTTGATTTTGCTTCTCCCTCCTTGACAGACTTTTAAAAAGCAAATAATACAAGTAGCCATTAGTTTACTTTAAAGGAACTTCATACAAAATATCAAAGCCTGTAATGATCTTGGAGTCAGTACCTTATATGTATAACTTATTGTTAGATGTAGTGGAAAATCACACTAGTAACAATGTAACTTTCTTTGCCTTTCAAGAAGGTAAAACGTGCAAACAGTAAATTAAACCTTTACTTTGTATAATGAAGTGACTGATACTTTTGTTGAAAGCAAAACTTTGTCATTTCTTCTGTTAGTAGCATATGTGTACTTTAAAGCCTAACTCTAGCCTATTATTTTTTTTGGTCCCATTTTTATTACATATTAATTAGGAAAAAAAATACAGGTTAGTAAGCATAAATGAGCAAATCTGTTTTGGTTGGGGAAAAATGTTGTGCATCTTGCTCAAAATTTAAAGCTTTTTTTGGGGGGGGGGTTAAGGGTTTAATCATGTTTTTTTAATTCTGTTTATTTGTAAGGCTAATAAGCATTGTTGATGCACAAAAAAAATGCAAAGCCGGGCATTGCAATGGCAGATGTGTACTGATGCAACCCCCCCCCCATAATAATAATAATACAAATAAAAATGTATGTCTTCCTACATTTCTCTCTAGCTGTTCCAATGCATAACCACATTATGGCTGTTGTGAGCCCACCCTGTTATAGAAAAGAGGCTGGGTTATTCCTTTGTGAAAATTATTGACTCTTGGGACTCAGCTGACTAGGACAAAAGCTTTGGTGGCAAATCTGCAGACCTTTCAGCCAAAAGTTGGATTCCAGCCATGTGGTACTCACACACATGAACCTCATCCCTAGTCTTGAGCCCTCCACCAAAAAAAGTTTTTGGCTGGAACAGGCTTAACCACTTGCCTACTGGGCACTTATACCCCCTTCCTGCCCAGGCCAATTTTCAGCTTTCAGTGCTGTCACACTTTGAATGACAATTGCGCGGTCATGCAACACTGTACCCATATGAAATTTTTTTAGTTTCCACCATCAGATCAAACATGAAAATAAATTATACCAAGGCTCCTAGGTCTCTATTGCAGCATCACTGCTCGGACCTCAAGTATTGACATTTGGCTGAACCCTCAGAACATTCTACAGTACTTTACTTTACAAGAACAAAATGTTTTACAAGAACTATAAATGTCTATAAAGCAAGATGATTGATAAAGACTGCAACATATTTTTTAAGGTTATTTCATTAATTATGCTTCATTAATCGTGTTTCTTTCTTTGCACAGTGTACAAGTACTTAAAATTTATTCTGAACAGCAAGAAATCATGACCATGTATACATTTTGTTACATTGCATGGATTTCTTGTCAATGTTTTAGCTAGATTTGCCAACAAAATCTCTTTTTCATACAACAAAATAATTAATGGTTAATAAATGAGTGATGAGTGCTTTACATTTGCACTGAATATTAACATACCCTCACAAATTCATATATATTTGTATAATTTAAGCATTCACCCAACAAAATTCAGGAAGAACAACCATGCTGCCACACGCACATACCCATATACTGAATCACCATCAGTAATCACTGTCACATTATTTCAGGCTGCTTGTAGTCAGTCATCTTATCATTATACTGTATCATAGCTAAAATGGAACAAATATGAGGGTTTGTAGGTTTTAATTGATCTGATCCTCAGCAGAGAATTTTTTTCATAACTAACATTTTGTTCAGCCCACTATTAAGGTCATTTCAGACCAACAAAATAACTGTTAACAACTTATCAATGCATAAAAAAGAACTCCATTAAGGAAGAATTCAGTTTTTGGCATTTCTTACATAATTACACTGGTCCAGAAGCATAGGTTCTAAGTAGAGATGAGCGAAGTATTCAAAAATTCGATTCGGCTGATTCGGCGAATTCGAGGAATAAATTCGATTCGATGCGAATATATTCGCTGCGAATTTAACTTATAAAAAGGTGTTTCTAGGCTTCAGAGAGCCTTTATATTAGTGCAGAACACTGTACCTTTAATTTAAATGCCCTTGGAGTCTGCTGGGGAAGAGAAATAATACTGTCAGTCAGTATGACATGCAGATGAGTGCCGTCGATCTTAGAATCACCGCACACTTCACTCATTTGGGCAGTCACGGGGCCAAAACCAGAGTGTGGAGCCACAGTGTGGCGGTGGTGGCAGCAGCAATGGGAGGCCATACAGCACCCTATGACAAAATGGAACCCACCAGCAGTGTGAGGAGACCTGAAAGTGGCACATGGAAGAGTGTGGCGATGGAGGCAGCAGCAATGGGAGGCCGTACAGGGACCCATGACAGATTACGGGCCTGGCAGCAGCATGAGGAGGCGGTACAGGGGCCCATGACAGATTACGGGCCTGGCAGCAGCAATGGGAGGCCCGTAATCTGCCAGAACCCTATGACAAAATGGAACCCACCAACAGTGTAAGGAGACCTGAAAGTGGCACATGGCAGAGTGTGGCGATGAAGTCAGCAGCAATGGGAGGCCGTACAGGGACCCATGACACACTCTGGACCTGGCAGCAGCAAGAGGAGGCGGTACAGGGGCCCATGGCAGAGTGGCGAAGCGTAAGCAGCTTAAATTGAAGGCCATACAGAGGCCTATGTTAAAAATAATAACATGTTTGGGGCATGATTCATGGCAGATTTAGTCAGTTGTGTCAGGTATTGGTGGTTTGAAATCCAGACTAATCCACGCCTGATTCATTTTCACAAACGTGAGTCTCTCCACACTTTGGGTGGACAGTCGTGTCCTCCGCGGAGTTACAATACCTCCTGCCGCACTAAACACGCGCTCCGATGCCACGCTACTGGTCGGGCATGACAGCCTTTCAAGGGCAAATTCAGCTAGTTGGGGCCAAAGGTCAAGTTTCGTTGCCCAGTAGTCAAGGGGATTGTCTACCTCGGTTGGCAGGGTGCTGTCCAAGTAGGCCCGAGCCTGTTGTTTGAGGTCCTGCTCCAGGTCCACCTGATGCTGCTGCTGCTGCTGCGGATGGTTAGTAGTTTCCTCACTGCGCTGGTGAAGAAAGCTACTCATCATCGACTGCAGACTGAGGCAGCCGCTGCTGGTGGAGCTGCTACTGCTCCTACCACCCCACCCCTCCCCTGCTGCCATGGCAGCGGAACGCGAGCGCACAGGGCCCACAGTGTCTGAGGATGGACGTTGGCGCAGAAAGGCAGAGACCAACTGACTACATAGGTGGTTTTTATAGTACGTTATTTTGGCCTCCCTCTCAGCAGGTGTGAAAAAGGCCACCATTTTTGAACGGTAGCGAGGGTCCAACAAGGTGGACAGCCAAAAGTCATCCCTCTGTCTGATGGTTATTATTCGGCTGTCGCTACGCAAGCAACCGAGCATGCTATGGGCCATTTGTGCCAAGGAATGCGAGGGACTCCCTGCCTCCATCTCCACAGCATACTGCCACGGTGCGTCTGGGTCCTCTGTCTCCTCCTCCTCCTCCTCTACCAGATGCTCCTGCTCCTACACTCCTGTCCGCTGAGTGGAAAAACCACCCATTTCACTCAATAATTCCTGAGCACAAATGTCCTCCTCTACCTCCTCCTCTTCTTCCTGTCCTGCCCCCACAGGGGTCATGTGGCGTTGAGATCTGTGCGCCACGTCTACCGCACCCTGACCAGCCATTGTTAACAGCATTTGTTCCAGGACGTGCAACAGAGGAATGACGTCGTTCATCCCATAGTCCTGCCGACTCACGAATAGCGTGGCCTCCTCAAAGGGCCTGAGCAAGCGGCAGGTGTCACGCATGAGCTGCCAATGGCTGACATCGAAGTTACACAGGGGAGTACCTTTATCCGCTTGTAACATCAGGAAATCGGTGATGGCCTTTCGCTGTTCGTAAAGGCGGTCTAACATGTGTAGGGTTGAATTCCACCTTGTTGCAACGTCGCAGATCAGGCGATGCTGTGGAATTCCGTTCTGCCGCTGCAGCTCAAGGAGGGTGTGCTTTGCGGTGTAGGAATGGCTGAAATGCATGCAAAGTTTACGTGACATTTTAAGGATGTCTTGCAGTGGGATGGTGGATTTTAGGAACCGCTTGACAACCAGATTGAACACGTGAGCCATGCATGGCGCATGGCACAACCTTCCTTGACGCAGAGCAGACACCATGTTCTTTCCGTTGTCGGTCAACATGGTTCCGATTTTCAGTTTGCGCGGAGACAGCCATCTGTCGATTTCTCTGTTCATTACACTGAGAAGTTCCTCCCCTGTGTGACTATGTTCGCCAAGGCATACCAGGTGCAGCACAGCGTGACACCGTTGCGCCCTGCACATGTGATATGCCGGTCGGGTAATGGGACTTGGCACGGGGGTGGCGGCTGAGGACACGGCGGAAGAAGAGGTGGTAGAGGCGGACATCTTTTCTGGACCAAGGACGTGCAAACGTGGAGGCAAAAGCGGCGTGACCTGTCCAAGTTGCTGGTGCGGCTGTGCCGGCACCACGTTCACCCAGTGGGCCGTAAATGACATGTACTGTCCCTGACCGTAGTTACAGCTCCACACGTCGGCGCTGCCGTGCACTTTGGCAGAGACCGACATGCTCAAAGACTGGCCCACCATCTCTTCTACATGTGAATGCAGGGCTGGCACTGCCTTTTTGGCGAAGAAATGACGGCTTGGCACTCTCCAACGCGGCGCGGCACAAGCCATCATTTCTCGGAAAGGTGCTGAGTCCACCACTTGGAAAGGGAGGGACTGCAGCACCAGCAACTTGGACAGGAGGACGTTCAGCTTTTGCACCGTCGGGTGCGTGCTCGCAAACTGTTGTCTCTTGGAAACGGATTCCAAGAAAGACTGCTGACGGAATCCGTGAAGAGGAGTAGCAGGAGAAGGAGCATCTGAACGAGCGGAAGATGCCAATGAGCGACAACTCCCCTCAGCAGAGGTGTTGGAGCCTTGACTGGCTGATAGAGGGCGATTGACGTCGGGTGACGGAGCAAGTAACGGAGCGGGTGATGGAGCGGGGGCTGGGGCAGGCAGAACCGCCGTATCTTTATCACGGTTTTCCCAGGCCACCAAATGGCGACGCTGCATATGCTGACGCAACGCTGTAGTCCCAACATGGGCCCCCTGGCCACGCTTGACTTTCTGGGCACATAGTCGACATACGGCTACGTTTACTTCCTCGGGCGGCTTGACGAAAAATTGCCACACCGCCGAGTAGGAAACTTTGCCCCCGCTACTCCTCACTGGCTGACTGCTACTTCCTCCGTGCACACCGGCACCACTACTGGCCGTGGTGGTAGGCTGCAGTGGAGCTGGTGCTCTACTCCGTGGCCGTTTGCCTCCACTGACACTGCTGCGACCCTGCT
Source organism: Staurois parvus (assembly GCF_062004578.1). Taxonomy (NCBI): domain Eukaryota; kingdom Metazoa; phylum Chordata; class Amphibia; order Anura; family Ranidae; genus Staurois; species Staurois parvus. Next base: position 11,805,277 of record NW_028317876.1, read on the forward strand.
GCCTCCTGGGCAACCCACCGACTGTTTTGCTCGCTGCCAAGCTGGCACCCTCTTCTCCTGATGATGCGGAAGCAATAGCCTGATGACGACGAGGCTGCCAAGTGCGATCAGCCTCATCATCATCAATTAGGGTCTCCGCCTCACTACTAGCCCCCTCGGCTGCGTGTGGGTCAGGAGACAGACCTGTCTCTAGACCGGCTACCGAGCCACTCTCCTCGCCAGTACTTCTTCGCCTGGCTGCTGAAGAGGCGGATGTCTCCCCCCGTTCCTGACCGCCCTCTGTTAGCTCTTCCTCACTGTACAGTGGGGCTGAGCCCACAGCATGCGATACTTCGCTTGGTGAGGGAACACCAAAGGACAGGGGCAGGTAGAGGACACGTGATTTCAGTGGGCTTGCTCCTGGGCCATGCCAACTAACGGTTGTGTCTGACGTACCCACCGACCGTTGGCTGTAGGTGTCAGAGGTGACCTGGGAAGAGGAAGACGACCGAGCCAACCAATCGATGACGGCAGGGTTGTCGGTGGAGACACGACCGCTGGATGACACCGGGAGCACTGGCCTCTGGCTGCGACTAGTGCTGCCTCCACCCCTTCCTCTGCTGCCACGTCTGCTCGCTCCTAAAACATTGCCTCCTCTGCCACTCCTCTGCGTGTTGTCTGACATACTCTTTAATTAAACGATTCTGTGTCCCTGAGTAACAATTCTGTGTCCCTCAGTAACAATTCTGTGTCTGTCCCTGAGTAACAATTCTGTGTCCCTGAGTAACAATTCTGTGTCCCTCAGTAACAATTCTGTGTCCCTCAGTAACAATTCTGTGTCTGTCCCTGAGTAATAATTCTGTGTCCCTGAGTAACAATTCTGTGTCCCTCAGTAACAATTCTGTGTCCCCCAGTAACAATTCTGTGTCTGTCCCTGAGTAACAATTCTGTGTCTGTCCCTGAGTAACAATTCTGTGTCCCTCAGTAACAATTCTGTGTCCCTCAGTAACAATTCTGTGTCTGTCCCTGAGTAACAATTCTGTGTCCCTGAGTAACAATTCTGTGTCCCTCAGTAACAATTCTGTGTCTGTCCCTGAGTAACAATTCTGTGTCTGTCCCTGAGTAACAATTCTGTGTCCCTCAGTAACAATTCTGTGTCCCTCAATAACAATTCTGTGTCTGTCCCTGAGAAACAATTCTGTGTCACTGAGTAACAATTCTGTGTCCCTGAGTAACAATTCTGTGTCCCTCAGTAACAATTCTGTGTCCCTCAGTAACAATTCTGTGTCTGTCCCTGAGTAACAATTCTGTGTCTGTCCCTGAGTAACAATTCTGTGTCCCTCAGTAACAATTCTGTGTCCCTCAGTAACAATTCTGTGTTTGTCCCTGAGTAACAATTCTGTGTCCCTGAGTAACAATTCTGTGTCCCTGAGTAACAATTCTGTGTCCCTCAGTAACAATTCTGTGTCCCTGAGAAACAAATCTGTGTCCCTGAGTAACAATTCTGTGTCCCTCAGTAACAATTCTGTGTCCCTCAGTAACAATTCTGTGTTCCTCAGTAACAATTCTGTGTCTGTCCCTGAGTAACAATTCTGTGTCCCTCAGTAACAATTCTGTGTCCCTCAGTAACAATTCTGTGTCTGTCCCTCAGTAACAATTCTGTGTCTGTCCCTGAGTAACAATTCTGTGTCCCTCAGTAACAATTCTGTGTCCCTCAGTAACAATTCTGTGTCTGTCCCTGAGTAACAATTCTGTGTCTCTGAGTAACAATTCTGTGTCCCTGAGTAACAATTCTGTGTCCCTGAGTAACAATTCTGTGTCCCTCAGTAACAATTCTGTGTCCCTGAGTATCAATTCTGTGTCCCTGAGTAACAGTTCTGTGTCCCTCAGTAACAATTCTGTGTCCCTCAGTAACAATTCTGTGTCCCTCAGTAACAATTCTGTGTCTGTCCCTGAGTAAAAATTCTGTGTCCCTCAGTAACAATTCTGTGTCCCTCAGTAACAATTCTGTGTCCCTCAGTAACAATTCTGTGTCTGTCCCTGAGTAACAATTCTGTGTCTGTCCCTGAGTAACAATTCTGTGTCTGTCCCTGAGTAACAATTCTGTGTCTGTCCCTGAGTAACAATTCTGTTTCCCTCAGTAACAATTCTGTGTCTGTCCCTGAGTAACAATTCTGTGTCCCTCAGTAACAATTCTGTGTCCCTCAGTTACAATTCTGTGTCCCTCAGTAACAATTCTGTGTCCCTCAGTAACAATTCTGTGTCTGTCCCTGAGTAACAATTCTGTGTCCCTGAGTAACAATTCTGTGTCCCTGAGTAACAATTCTGTGTCCCTCAGTAACAATTCTGTGTCCCTCAGTAACAATTCTGTGTCTGTCCCTGAGTAACAATTCTGTGTCCCTGAGTAACAATTCTGTGTCCCTGAGTAACAATATCCTGTCCCTCAGTAACAATTCTGTGTCCCTCAGTAACAATTCTGTGTCCCTCAGTAACAATTCTGTGTCTGTCCCTGAGTAACAATTCTGTGTCCCTCAGTAACAATTCTGTGTCCCTAGGTAACAATTCTGTGTCCCTCAGTAACAATTCTGTGTCTGTCCCTGAGTAACAATTCTGTGTCTGTCCCTGAGTAACAATTCTGTGTCCCTCAGTAACAATTCTGTGTCCCTCAGTAACAATTCTGTGTCTTTCCCTGAGTAACAATTCTGTGTCCCTGAGTAACAATTCAGTGTCCCTCAGTAACAATTCATTGTCCCTCAGTAACAATTCTGTGTCCCTGAGTAACAATTCTGTGTCCCTGAGTAACAGTTCTGTGTCCCTCAGTAACAATTCTGTGTCCCTCAGTAACAATTCTGTGTCTGTCCCTGAGTAACAATTCTGTGTCTGTCCCTCAGTAACAATTCTGTGTCTGTCCCTGAGTAACAATTCTGTGTCTGTCCCTCAGTAACAATTCTGATTCTCTCAGTAACAATTCTGTGTCTGTCCCTGAGTAACAATTCTGTGTCCCTCAGTAACAATTCTGTGTCCCTCAGTAACAATCCTGTGTCCCTCAGTAACAATTCTGTGTCTGTCCCTGAGTAACAATTCTGTGTCCCTGAGTAACAATTCTGTGTCCCTGAGTATCAATTCTGTGTCCCTGAGTAACAATTCTGTGTCCCTCAGTAACAATTCTGTGTCTGTCCCTGAGTAACAATTCTGTGTCCCTGAGTAACAATTCTGTGTCCCTCAGTAACAATTCTGTGTCCCTCAGTAACAATTCTGTGTCTGTCCCTGAGTAACAATTCTGTGTCTGTCCCTGAAAAACAATTCTGTGTCTGTCCCTGAGTAACAATTCTGTGTCTGTCCCTGAGTAACAATTCTGTGTCCCTCAGTAACAATTCTGTGTCTGTCCCTGAGTAACAATTCTGTGTCCCTCAGTAACAATTCTGTGTCCCTCAGTAACAATTCTGTGTCTGTCCCTGAGTAACAATTCTGTGTCTGTCCCTGAGTAACAATTCTGTGTCTGTCCCTGAGTAACAATTCTGTGTCTGTCCCTGAGTAACAATTCTGTTTCCCTCAGTAACAATTCTGTGTCTGTCCCTGAGTAACAATTCTGTGTCCCTCAGTAACAATTCTGTGTCCCTCAGTTACAATTCTGTGTCCCTCAGTAACAATTCTGTGTCCCTCAGTAACAATTCTTTGTCTGTCCCTGAGTAACAATTCTGTGTCCCTGAGTAACAATTCTGTGTCCCTGAGTAACAATTCTGTGTCCCTCAGTAACAATTCTGTGTCTGTCCCTGAGTAACAATTCTGTGTCCCTGAGTAACAATTCTGTGTCCCTGAGTAACAATATCCTGTCCCTCAGTAACAATTCTGTGTCCCTCAGTAACAATTCTGTGTCCCTCAGTAACAATTCTGTGTCTGTCCCTGAGTAACAATTCTGTGTCCCTCAGTAACAATTCTGTGTCCCTAGGTAACAATTCTGTGTCCCTCAGTAACAATTCTGTGTCTGTCCCTGAGTAACAATTCTGTGTCTGTCCCTGAGTAACAATTCTGTGTCCCTCAGTAACAATTCTGTGTCCCTCAGTAACAATTCTGTGTCTTTCCCTGAGTAACAATTCTGTGTCCCTGAGTAACAATTCAGTGTCCCTCAGTAACAATTCATTGTCCCTCAGTAACAATTCTGTGTCCCTGAGTAACAATTCTGTGTCCCTGAGTAACAGTTCTGTGTCGCTCAGTAACAATTCTGTGTCCCTCAGTAACAATTCTGTGTCTGTCCCTGAGTAACAATTCTGTGTCTGTCCCTCAGTAACAATTCTGTGTCTGTCCCTGAGTAACAATTCTGTGTCTGTCCCTCAGTAACAATTCTGTTTCCCTCAGTAACAATTCTGTGTCTGTCCCTGAGTAACAATTCTGTGTCCCTCAGTAACAATTCTGTGTCCCTCAGTAACAATTCTGTGTCCCTCAGTAACAATTTTGTGTCTGTCCCTGAGTAACAATTCTGTGTCCCTGAGTAACAATTCTGTGTCCCTGAGTAACAATTCTGTGTCCCTCAGTAACAATTCTGTGTCCCTCAGTAACAATTCTGTGTCTGTCCCTGAGTAACAATTCTGTGTCCCTGAGTAACAATTCTGTGTCCCTCAGTAACAATTCTGTGTCCCTCAGTAACAATTCTATGTCTGTCCCTGAGTAACAATTCTGTGTCTGTCCCTGAAAAACAATTCTGTGTCTGTCCCTGAGTAACAATTCTGTGTCTGTCCCTGAGTAACAATTCTGTGTCCCTCAGTAACAATTCTGTGTCTGTCCCTGAGTAACAATTCTGTGTCCCTCAGTAACAATTCTGTGTCCCTCAGTAACAATTCTGTGTCCCTCAGTAACAATTCTGTGTCTGTCCCTGAGTAACATTTCTGTGTCCCTGAGTAACAATTCTGTGTCCCTGAGTAACAATTCTGTGTCCCTGAGTAACAATTCTGTGTCCCTCAGTAACAATTCTGTGTCTGTCCCTGAGTAACAATTCTGTGTCCCTGAGTAACAATTCTGTGTCCCTCAGTAACAATTCTGTGTCCCTCAGTAACAATTCTGTGTCTGTCCCTGAGTAACAATTCTGTGTCTGTCCCTGAAAAACAATTCTGTGTCTGTCCCTGAGTAACAATTCTGTGTCTGTCCCTGAGTAACAATTCTGTGTCCCTCAGTAACAATTCTGTGTCTGTCCCTGAGTAACAATTCTGTGTCACTCAGTAACAATTCTGTGTCCCTCAGTAACAATTCTGTGTCTGTCCCTGAGTAACAATTCTGTGTCCCTGAGTAACAATTCTGTGTCCCTCAGTAACAATTCTGTGTCCCTCAGTAACAATTCTGTGTCTGTCCCTGAGTAACAATTCTGTGTCTGTCCCTGAAAAACAATTCTGTGTCTGTCCCTGAGTAACAATTCTGTGTCTGTCCCTGAGTAACAATTCTGTGTCCCTCAGTAACAATTCTGTGTCTGTCCCTGAGTAACAATTCTGTGTCCCTGAGTAACAATTCTGTGTCCCTCAGTAACAATTCTGTGTCCCTCAGTAACAATTCTGTGTCTGTCCCTGAGTAACAATTCTGTGTCCCTGAGTAACAATTCTGTGTCCCTCAGTAACAATTCTGTGTCCCCCAGTAACAATTCTGTGTCTGTCCCTGAGTAACAATTCTGTGTCTGTCCCTGAGTAACAATTCTGTGTCCCTCAGTAACAATTCTGTGTCCCTCAGTAACAATTCTGTGTCTGTCCCTGAGTAACAATTCTGTGTCCCTGAGTAACAATTCTGTGTCCCTCAGTAACAATTCTGTGTCTGTCCCTGAGTAACAATTCTGTGTCTGTCCCTGAGTAACAATTCTGTGTCCCTCAGTAACAATTCTGTGTCCCTCAGTAACAATTCTGTGTCTGTCCCTGAGAAACAATTCTGTGTCACTGAGTAACAATTCTGTGTCCCTGAGTAACAATTCTGTGTCCCTCAGTAACAATTCTGTGTCCCTCAGTAACAATTCTGTGTCTGTCCCTGAGTAACAATTCTGTGTCTGTCCCTGAGTAACAATTCTGTGTCCCTCAGTAACAATTCTGTGTCCCTCAGTAACAATTCTGTGTTTGTCCCTGAGTAACAATTCTGTGTCCCTGAGTAACAATTCTGTGTCCCTGAGTAACAATTCTGTGTCCCTCAGTAACAATTCTGTGTCCCTGAGAAACAAATCTGTGTCCCTGAGTAACAATTCTGTGTCCCTCAGTAACAATTCTGTGTCCCTCAGTAACAATTCTGTGTTCCTCAGTAACAATTCTGTGTCTGTCCCTGAGTAACAATTCTGTGTCCCTCAGTAACAATTCTGTGTCCCTCAGTAACAATTCTGTGTCTGTCCCTCAGTAACAATTCTGTGTCTGTCCCTGAGTAACAATTCTGTGTCCCTCAGTAACAATTCTGTGTCCCTCAGTAACAATTCTGTGTCTGTCCCTGAGTAACAATTCTGTGTCTCTGAGTAACAATTCTGTGTCCCTGAGTAACAATTCTGTGTCCCTGAGTAACAATTCTGTGTCCCTCAGTAACAATTCTGTGTCCCTGAGTATCAATTCTGTGTCCCTGAGTAACAGTTCTGTGTCCCTCAGTAACAATTCTGTGTCCCTCAGTAACAATTCTGTGTCCCTCAGTAACAATTCTGTGTCTGTCCCTGAGTAAAAATTCTGTGTCCCTCAGTAACAATTCTGTGTCCCTCAGTAACAATTCTGTGTCCCTCAGTAACAATTCTGTGTCTGTCCCTGAGTAACAATTCTGTGTCTGTCCCTGAGTAACAATTCTGTGTATGTCCCTGAGTAACAATTCTGTTTCCCTCAGTAACAATTCTGTGTCTGTCCCTGAGTAACAATTCTGTGTCCCTCAGTAACAATTCTGTGTCCCTCAGTTACAATTCTGTGTCCCTCAGTAACAATTCTGTGTCCCTCAGTAACAATTCTGTGTCTGTCCCTGAGTAACAATTCTGTGTCCCTGAGTAACAATTCTGTGTCCCTGAGTAACAATTCTGTGTCCCTCAGTAACAATTCTGTGTCCCTCAGTAACAATTCTGTGTCTGTCCCTGAGTAACAATTCTGTGTCCCTGAGTAACAATTCTGTGTCCCTGAGTAACAATATCCTGTCCCTCAGTAACAATTCTGTGTCCCTCAGTAACAATTCTGTGTCCCTCAGTAACAATTCTGTGTCTGTCCCTGAGTAACAATTCTGTGTCCCTCAGTAACAATTCTGTGTCCCTAGGTAACAATTCTGTGTCCCTCAGTAACAATTCTGTGTCTGTCCCTGAGTAACAATTCTGTGTCTGTCCCTGAGTAACAATTCTGTGTCCCTCAGTAACAATTCTGTGTCCCTCAGTAATAATTCTGTGTCTTTCCCTGAGTAACAATTCTGTGTCCCTGAGTAACAATTCAGTGTCCCTCAGTAACAATTCATTGTCCCTCAGTAACAATTCTGTGTCCCTGAGTAACAATTCTGTGTCCCTGAGTAACAGTTCTGTGTCCCTCAGTAACAATTCTGTGTCCCTCAGTAACAATTCTGTGTCCCTCAGTAACAATTCTGTGTCTGTCCCTGAGTAACAATTCTGTGTCTGTCCCTCAGTAACAATTCTGTGTCTGTCCCTGAGTAACAATTCTGTGTCCCTCAGTAACAATTCTGTGTCCCTCAGTAACAATCCTGTGTCCCTCAGTAACAATTCTGTGTCTGTCCCTGAGTAACAATTCTGTGTCCCTGAGTAACAATTCTGTGTCCCTCAGTAACAATTCTGTGTCCCTGAGTAACAATTCTGTGTCCCTCAGTAACAATTCTGTGTCTGTCCCTGAGTAACAATTCTGTGTCCCTGAGTAACAATTCTGTGTCCCTCAGTAACAATTCTGTGTCCCTCAGTAACAATTCTGTGTCTGTCCCTGAGTAACAATTCTGTGTCTGTCCCTGAAAAACAATTCTGTGTCTGTCCCTGAGTAACAATTCTGTGTCTGTCCCTGAGTAACAATTCTGTGTCCCTCAGTAACAATTCTGTGTCTGTCCCTGAGTAACAATTCTGTGTCCCTCAGTAACAATTCTGTGTCCCTCAGTAACAATTCTGTGTCTGTCCCTGAGTAACAATTCTGTGTCTGTCCCTGAGTAACAATTCTGTGTCTGTCCCTGAGTAACAATTCTGTGTCTGTCCCTGAGTAACAATTCTGTTTCCCTCAGTAACAATTCTGTGTCTGTCCCTGAGTAACAATTCTGTGTCCCTCAGTAACAATTCTGTGTCTGTCCCTGAGTATCAATTCTGTGTCTGTCCCTGTGTAACAATTCTGTGTCTGTCCCTGAGTAACAATTCTGTGTCTGTCCCTGAGTAACAATTCTGTTTCCCTCAGTAACAATTCTGTGTCTGTCCCTGAGTAACAATTCTGTGTCCCTCAGTAACAATTCTGTGTCCCTCAGTTACAATTCTGTGTCCCTCAGTAACAATTCTGTGTCCCTCAGTAACAATTCTGTGTCCCTCAGTAACAATTCTGTGTCTGTCCCTGAGTAACAATTCTGTGTCTCTGAGTAACAATTCTGTGTCCCTGAGTAACAATTCTGTGTCCCTGAGTAACAATTCTGTGTCCCTCAGTAACAATTCTGTGTCCCTGAGTATCAATTCTGTGTCCCTGAGTAACAGTTCTGTGTCCCTCAGTAACAATTCTGTGTCCCTCAGTAACAATTCTGTGTCCCTCAGTAACAATTCTGTGTCTGTCCCTGAGTAAAAATTCTGTGTCCCTCAGTAACAATTCTGTGTCCCTCAGTAACAATTCTGTGTCCCTCAGTAACAATTCTGTGTCTGTCCCTGAGTAACAATTCTGTGTCTGTCCCTGAGTAACAATTCTGTGTCTGTCCCTGAGTAACAATTCTGTGTCTGTCCCTGAGTAACAATTCTGTTTCCCTCAGTAACAATTCTGTGTCTGTCCCTGAGTAACAATTCTGTGTCCCTCAGTAACAATTCTGTGTCCCTCAGTTACAATTCTGTGTCCCTCAGTAACAATTCTGTGTCCCTCAGTAACAATTCTGTGTCTGTCCCTGAGTAACAATTCTGTGTCCCTGAGTAACAATTCTGTGTCCCTGAGTAACAATTCTGTGTCCCTCAGTAACAATTCTGTGTCCCTCAGTAACAATTCTGTGTCTGTCCCTGAGTAACAATTCTGTGTCCCTGAGTAACAATTCTGTGTCCCTGAGTAACAATATCCTGTCCCTCAGTAACAATTCTGTGTCCCTCAGTAACAATTCTGTGTCCCTCAGTAACAATTCTGTGTCTGTCCCTGAGTAACAATTCTGTGTCCCTCAGTAACAATTCTGTGTCCCTAGGTAACAATTCTGTGTCCCTCAGTAACAATTCTGTGTCTGTCCCTGAGTAACAATTCTGTGTCTGTCCCTGAGTAACAATTCTGTGTCCCTCAGTAACAATTCTGTGTCCCTCAGTAACAATTCTGTGTCTTTCCCTGAGTAACAATTCTGTGTCCCTGAGTAACAATTCAGTGTCCCTCAGTAACAATTCATTGTCCCTCAGTAACAATTCTGTGTCCCTGAGTAACAATTCTGTGTCCCTGAGTAACAGTTCTGTGTCCCTCAGTAACAATTCTGTGTCCCTCAGTAACAATTCTGTGTCTGTCCCTGAGTAACAATTCTGTGTCTGTCCCTCAGTAACAATTCTGTGTCTGTCCCTGAGTAACAATTCTGTGTCTGTCCCTCAGTAACAATTCTGATTCTCTCAGTAACAATTCTGTGTCTGTCCCTGAGTAACAATTCTGTGTCCCTCAGTAACAATTCTGTGTCCCTCAGTAACAATCCTGTGTCCCTCAGTAACAATTCTGTGTCTGTCCCTGAGTAACAATTCTGTGTCCCTGAGTAACAATTCTGTGTCCCTGAGTATCAATTCTGTGTCCCTGAGTAACAATTCTGTGTCCCTCAGTAACAATTCTGTGTCTGTCCCTGAGTAACAATTCTGTGTCCCTGAGTAACAATTCTGTGTCCCTCAGTAACAATTCTGTGTCCCTCAGTAACAATTCTGTGTCTGTCCCTGAGTAACAATTCTGTGTCTGTCCCTGAAAAACAATTCTGTGTCTGTCCCTGAGTAACAATTCTGTGTCTGTCCCTGAGTAACAATTCTGTGTCCCTCAGTAACAATTCTGTGTCTGTCCCTGAGTAACAATTCTGTGTCCCTCAGTAACAATTCTGTGTCCCTCAGTAACAATTCTGTGTCTGTCCCTGAGTAACAATTCTGTGTCTGTCCCTGAGTAACAATTCTGTGTCTGTCCCTGAGTAACAATTCTGTGTCTGTCCCTGAGTAACAATTCTGTTTCCCTCAGTAACAATTCTGTGTCTGTCCCTGAGTAACAATTCTGTGTCCCTCAGTAACAATTCTGTGTCCCTCAGTTACAATTCTGTGTCCCTCAGTAACAATTCTGTGTCCCTCAGTAACAATTCTTTGTCTGTCCCTGAGTAACAATTCTGTGTCCCTGAGTAACAATTCTGTGTCCCTGAGTAACAATTCTGTGTCCCTCAGTAACAATTCTGTGTCTGTCCCTGAGTAACAATTCTGTGTCCCTGAGTAACAATTCTGTGTCCCTGAGTAACAATATCCTGTCCCTCAGTAACAATTCTGTGTCCCTCAGTAACAATTCTGTGTCCCTCAGTAACAATTCTGTGTCTGTCCCTGAGTAACAATTCTGTGTCCCTCAGTAACAATTCTGTGTCCCTAGGTAACAATTCTGTGTCCCTCAGTAACAATTCTGTGTCTGTCCCTGAGTAACAATTCTGTGTCTGTCCCTGAGTAACAATTCTGTGTCCCTCAGTAACAATTCTGTGTCCCTCAGTAACAATTCTGTGTCTTTCCCTGAGTAACAATTCTGTGTCCCTGAGTAACAATTCAGTGTCCCTCAGTAACAATTCATTGTCCCTCAGTAACAATTCTGTGTCCCTGAGTAACAATTCTGTGTCCCTGAGTAACAGTTCTGTGTCGCTCAGTAACAATTCTGTGTCCCTCAGTAACAATTCTGTGTCTGTCCCTGAGTAACAATTCTGTGTCTGTCCCTCAGTAACAATTCTGTGTCTGTCCCTGAGTAACAATTCTGTGTCTGTCCCTCAGTAACAATTCTGTTTCCCTCAGTAACAATTCTGTGTCTGTCCCTGAGTAACAATTCTGTGTCCCTCAGTAACAATTCTGTGTCCCTCAGTAACAATTCTGTGTCCCTCAGTAACAATTTTGTGTCTGTCCCTGAGTAACAATTCTGTGTCCCTGAGTAACAATTCTGTGTCCCTGAGTAACAATTCTGTGTCCCTCAGTAACAATTCTGTGTCCCTCAGTAACAATTCTGTGTCTGTCCCTGAGTAACAATTCTGTGTCCCTGAGTAACAATTCTGTGTCCCTCAGTAACAATTCTGTGTCCCTCAGTAACAATTCTATGTCTGTCCCTGAGTAACAATTCTGTGTCTGTCCCTGAAAAACAATTCTGTGTCTGTCCCTGAGTAACAATTCTGTGTCTGTCCCTGAGTAACAATTCTGTGTCCCTCAGTAACAATTCTGTGTCTGTCCCTGAGTAACAATTCTGTGTCCCTCAGTAACAATTCTGTGTCCCTCAGTAACAATTCTGTGTCCCTCAGTAACAATTCTGTGTCTGTCCCTGAGTAACATTTCTGTGTCCCTGAGTAACAATTCTGTGTCCCTGAGTAACAATTCTGTGTCCCTGAGTAACAATTCTGTGTCCCTCAGTAACAATTCTGTGTCTGTCCCTGAGTAACAATTCTGTGTCCCTGAGTAACAATTCTGTGTCCCTCAGTAACAATTCTGTGTCCCTCAGTAACAATTCTGTGTCTGTCCCTGAGTAACAATTCTGTGTCTGTCCCTGAAAAACAATTCTGTGTCTGTCCCTGAGTAACAATTCTGTGTCTGTCCCTGAGTAACAATTCTGTGTCCCTCAGTAACAATTCTGTGTCTGTCCCTGAGTAACAATTCTGTGTCACTCAGTAACAATTCTGTGTCCCTCAGTAACAATTCTGTGTCTGTCCCTGAGTAACAATTCTGTGTCCCTGAGTAACAATTCTGTGTCCCTCAGTAACAATTCTGTGTCCCTCAGTAACAATTCTGTGTCTGTCCCTGAGTAACAATTCTGTGTCTGTCCCTGAAAAACAATTCTGTGTCTGTCCCTGAGTAACAATTCTGTGTCTGTCCCTGAGTAACAATTCTGTGTCCCTCAGTAACAATTCTGTGTCTGTCCCTGAGTAACAATTCTGTGTCCCTGAGTAACAATTCTGTGTCCCTCAGTAACAATTCTGTGTCCCTCAGTAACAATTCTGTGTCTGTCCCTGAGTAACAATTCTGTGTCCCTGAGTAACAATTCTGTGTCCCTCAGTAACAATTCTGTGTCCCCCAGTAACAATTCTGTGTCTGTCCCTGAGTAACAATTCTGTGTCTGTCCCTGAGTAACAATTCTGTGTCCCTCAGTAACAATTCTGTGTCCCTCAGTAACAATTCTGTGTCTGTCCCTGAGTAACAATTCTGTGTCCCTGAGTAACAATTCTGTGTCCCTCAGTAACAATTCTGTGTCTGTCCCTGAGTAACAATTCTGTGTCTGTCCCTGAGTAACAATTCTGTGTCCCTCAGTAACAATTCTGTGTCCCTCAGTAACAATTCTGTGTCTGTCCCTGAGAAACAATTCTGTGTCACTGAGTAACAATTCTGTGTCCCTGAGTAACAATTCTGTGTCCCTCAGTAACAATTCTGTGTCCCTCAGTAACAATTCTGTGTCTGTCCCTGAGTAACAATTCTGTGTCTGTCCCTGAGTAACAATTCTGTGTCCCTCAGTAACAATTCTGTGTCCCTCAGTAACAATTCTGTGTTTGTCCCTGAGTAACAATTCTGTGTCCCTGAGTAACAATTCTGTGTCCCTGAGTAACAATTCTGTGTCCCTCAGTAACAATTCTGTGTCCCTGAGAAACAAATCTGTGTCCCTGAGTAACAATTCTGTGTCCCTCAGTAACAATTCTGTGTCCCTCAGTAACAATTCTGTGTTCCTCAGTAACAATTCTGTGTCTGTCCCTGAGTAACAATTCTGTGTCCCTCAGTAACAATTCTGTGTCCCTCAGTAACAATTCTGTGTCTGTCCCTCAGTAACAATTCTGTGTCTGTCCCTGAGTAACAATTCTGTGTCCCTCAGTAACAATTCTGTGTCCCTCAGTAACAATTCTGTGTCTGTCCCTGAGTAACAATTCTGTGTCTCTGAGTAACAATTCTGTGTCCCTGAGTAACAATTCTGTGTCCCTGAGTAACAATTCTGTGTCCCTCAGTAACAATTCTGTGTCCCTGAGTATCAATTCTGTGTCCCTGAGTAACAGTTCTGTGTCCCTCAGTAACAATTCTGTGTCCCTCAGTAACAATTCTGTGTCCCTCAGTAACAATTCTGTGTCTGTCCCTGAGTAAAAATTCTGTGTCCCTCAGTAACAATTCTGTGTCCCTCAGTAACAATTCTGTGTCCCTCAGTAACAATTCTGTGTCTGTCCCTGAGTAACAATTCTGTGTCTGTCCCTGAGTAACAATTCTGTGTATGTCCCTGAGTAACAATTCTGTTTCCCTCAGTAACAATTCTGTGTCTGTCCCTGAGTAACAATTCTGTGTCCCTCAGTAACAATTCTGTGTCCCTCAGTTACAATTCTGTGTCCCTCAGTAACAATTCTGTGTCCCTCAGTAACAATTCTGTGTCTGTCCCTGAGTAACAATTCTGTGTCCCTGAGTAACAATTCTGTGTCCCTGAGTAACAATTCTGTGTCCCTCAGTAACAATTCTGTGTCCCTCAGTAACAATTCTGTGTCTGTCCCTGAGTAACAATTCTGTGTCCCTGAGTAACAATTCTGTGTCCCTGAGTAACAATATCCTGTCCCTCAGTAACAATTCTGTGTCCCTCAGTAACAATTCTGTGTCCCTCAGTAACAATTCTGTGTCTGTCCCTGAGTAACAATTCTGTGTCCCTCAGTAACAATTCTGTGTCCCTAGGTAACAATTCTGTGTCCCTCAGTAACAATTCTGTGTCTGTCCCTGAGTAACAATTCTGTGTCTGTCCCTGAGTAACAATTCTGTGTCCCTCAGTAACAATTCTGTGTCCCTCAGTAATAATTCTGTGTCTTTCCCTGAGTAACAATTCTGTGTCCCTGAGTAACAATTCAGTGTCCCTCAGTAACAATTCATTGTCCCTCAGTAACAATTCTGTGTCCCTGAGTAACAATTCTGTGTCCCTGAGTAACAGTTCTGTGTCCCTCAGTAACAATTCTGTGTCCCTCAGTAACAATTCTGTGTCCCTCAGTAACAATTCTGTGTCTGTCCCTGAGTAACAATTCTGTGTCTGTCCCTCAGTAACAATTCTGTGTCTGTCCCTGAGTAACAATTCTGTGTCCCTCAGTAACAATTCTGTGTCCCTCAGTAACAATCCTGTGTCCCTCAGTAACAATTCTGTGTCTGTCCCTGAGTAACAATTCTGTGTCCCTGAGTAACAATTCTGTGTCCCTCAGTAACAATTCTGTGTCCCTGAGTAACAATTCTGTGTCCCTCAGTAACAATTCTGTGTCTGTCCCTGAGTAACAATTCTGTGTCCCTGAGTAACAATTCTGTGTCCCTCAGTAACAATTCTGTGTCCCTCAGTAACAATTCTGTGTCTGTCCCTGAGTAACAATTCTGTGTCTGTCCCTGAAAAACAATTCTGTGTCTGTCCCTGAGTAACAATTCTGTGTCTGTCCCTGAGTAACAATTCTGTGTCCCTCAGTAACAATTCTGTGTCTGTCCCTGAGTAACAATTCTGTGTCCCTCAGTAACAATTCTGTGTCCCTCAGTAACAATTCTGTGTCTGTCCCTGAGTAACAATTCTGTGTCTGTCCCTGAGTAACAATTCTGTGTCTGTCCCTGAGTAACAATTCTGTGTCTGTCCCTGAGTAACAATTCTGTTTCCCTCAGTAACAATTCTGTGTCTGTCCCTGAGTAACAATTCTGTGTCCCTCAGTAACAATTCTGTGTCTGTCCCTGAGTATCAATTCTGTGTCTGTCCCTGTGTAACAATTCTGTGTCTGTCCCTGAGTAACAATTCTGTGTCTGTCCCTGAGTAACAATTCTGTTTCCCTCAGTAACAATTCTGTGTCTGTCCCTGAGTAACAATTCTGTGTCCCTCAGTAACAATTCTGTGTCCCTCAGTTACAATTCTGTGTCCCTCAGTAACAATTCTGTGTCCCTCAGTAACAATTCTATGTCTGTCCCAGAGTAACAATTCTGTGTCCCTGAGTAACAATTCTGTGTCCCCCAGTAACAATTCTGTGTCCCTCAGTAACAATTCTGTGTCTGTCCCTGAGTAACAATTCTGTGTCCCTGAGTAACAATTCTGTGTCCCTGAGTAACAATATCCTGTCCCTCAGTAACAATTCTGTGTCCCTCAGTAACAATTCTGTGTCCCTCAGTAACAATTCTGTGTCTGTCCCTGAGTAACAATTCTGTGTCCCTCAGTAACAATTCTGTGTCCCTAGGTAACAATTCTGTGTCCCTCAGTAACAATTCTGTGTCTGTCCCTGAGTAACAATTCTGTGTCTGTCCCTGAGTAACAATTCTGTGTCCCTCAGTAACAATTCTGTGTCCCTCAGTAACAATTCTGTGTCTTTCCCTGAGTAACAATTCTGTGTCCCTGAGTAACAATTCAGTGTCCCTCAGTAACAATTCATTGTCCCTCAGTAACAATTCTGTGTCCCTGAGTAACAATTCTGTGTCCCTGAGTAACAGTTCTGTGTCCCTCAGTAACAATTCTGTGTCCCTCAGTAACAATTCTGTGTCTGTCCCTGAGTAACAATTCTGTGTCTGTCCCTCAGTAACAATTCTGTGTCTGTCCCTGAGTAACAATTCTGTGTCTGTCCCTCAGTAACAATTCTGTTTCCCTCAGTAACAATTCTGTGTCTGTCCCTGAGTAACAATTCTGTGTCCCTCAGTAACAATTCTGTGTCCCTCAGTAACAATTCTGTGTCCCTCAGTAACAATTCTGTGTCTGTCCCTGAGTAACAATTCTGTGTCCCTGAGTAACAATTCTGTGTCCCTCAGTAACAATTCTGTGTCCCTCAGTAACAATTCTGTGTCTGTCCCTGAGTAACAATTCTGTGTCCCTGAGTAACAATTCTGTGTCCCTCAGTAACAATTCTGTGTCCCTCAGTAACAATTCTGTGTCTGTCCCTGAGTAACAATTCTGTGTCTGTCCCTGAAAAACAATTCTGTGTCTGTCCCTGAGTAACAATTCTGTGTCTGTCCCTGAGTAACAATTCTGTGTCCCTCAGTAACAATTCTGTGTCTGTCCCTGAGTAACAATTCTGTGTCCCTCAGTAACAATTCTGTGTCCCTCAGTAACAATTCTGTGTCCCTCAGTAACAATTCTGTGTCTGTCCCTGAGTAACATTTCTGTGTCCCTGAGTAACAATTCTGTGTCCCTGAGTAACAATTCTGTGTCCCTCAGTAACAATTCTGTGTCCCTCAGTAACAATTCTGTGTCTGTCCCTGAGTAACAATTCTGTGTCCCTGAGTAACAATTCTGTGTCCCTCAGTAACAATTCTGTGTCCCTCAGTAACAATTCTGTGTCTGTCCCTGAGTAACAATTCTGTGTCCCTCAGTAACAATTCTGTGTCCCTCAGTAACAATTCTGTGTCTGTCCCTAAGTAACAATTCTGTGTCCCTGAGTAACAATTCTGTGTCCCTGAGTAACAATTCTGTGTCCCCCAGTAACAATTCTGTGTCCCTCAGTAACAATTCTGTGTCTGTCCCTGAGTAACAATTCTGTGTCCCTGAGTAACAATTTTGTGTCCCTCAGTAACAATTCTGTGTCCCTCAGTAACAATTCTGTGTCTGTCCCTGAGTAACAATTCTGTGTCTGTCCCTGAAAAACAATTCTGTGTCTGTCCCTGAGTAACAATTCTGTGTCTGTCCCTGAGTAACAATTCTGTGTCCCTCAGTAACAATTCTGTGTCTGTCCCTGAGTAACAATTCTGTGTCCCTCAGTAACAATTCTGTGTCCATCAGTAACAATTATGTGTCTGTCCCTGAGTAACAATTCTGTGTCTGTCCCTGAGTAACAATTCTGTGTCTGTCCCTGAGTAACAATTCTGTTTCCCTCAGTAACAATTCTGTGTCTGTCCCTGAGTAACAATTCTGTGTCCCTCAGTAACAATTCTGTGTCCCTCAGTAACAATTCTGTGTCTGTCCCTGAGTAACATTTCTGTGTCCCTGAGTAACAATTCTGTGTCCCTGAGTAACAATTCTGTGTCCCTGAGTAACAATTCTGTGTCCCTCAGTAACAATTCTGTGTCTGTCCCTGAGTAACAATTCTGTGTCCCTGAGTAACAATTCTGTGTCCCTCAGTAACAATTCTGTGTCTGTCCCTAAGTAACAATTCTGTGTCTGTCCCTGAAAAACAATTCTGTGTCTGTCCCTGAGTAACAATTCTGTGTCTGTCCCTGAGTAACAATTCTGTGTCCCTCAGTAACAATTCTGTGTCTGTCCCTGAGTAACAATTCTGTGTCCCTCAGTAACAATTCTGTGTCCCTCAGTAACAATTCTGTGTCTGTCCCTGAGTAACAATTCTGTGTCCCTGAGTAACAATTCTGTGTCCCTCAGTAACAATTCTGTGTCCCTCAGTAACAATTCTGTGTCTGTCCCTGAGTAACAATTCTGTGTCTGTCCCTGAAAAACAATTCTGTGTCTGTCCCTGAGTAACAATTCTGTGTCTGTCCCTGAGTAACAATTCTGTGTCCCTCAGTAACAATTCTGTGTCTGTCCCTGAGTAACAATTCTGTGTCCCTCAGTAACAATTCTGTGTCCCTCAGTAACAATTCTGTGTCCCTCAGTAACAATTCTATGTCTGTCCCTGAGTAACAATTCTGTGTCTGTCCCTGAGTAACAATTCTGTGTCTGTCCCTGAGTAACAATTCTGTTTCCCTGAGTAACAATTCTGTGTCCCTCAGTAACAATTCTGTGTCCCTGAGTAACAATTCTGTTTCCCTCAGTAACAATTCTGTGTCTGTCCCTGAGTAACAATTCTGTGTCCCTGAGTAATAATTCTGTGTCCCTGAGTAACAATTCTGTGTACCTCAGTAACAATTCTGTGTCTGTCCCTGAGTAACAATTCTGTGTCCCTGAGTAACAATTCTGTGTCCCTGAGTAACAATTCTATGTCCCTGAGTAACAATTCTGTGTCCCTCAGTAACAATTCTGTGTCCCTCAGTAACAATTCTGTGTCTGTCCCTGAGTAACAATTCTGTGTCTGTCCCTGAGTAACAATTCTGTGTCTGTCCCTGAGTAACAATTCTGTGTCCCTGAGTAACAATTCTGTGTCCCTCAGTAACAATTCTGTGTCCCTCGGAAACAATTCTGTGTCCCTCAGTAACAATTCTGTGTCCTTCAGTAACAATTCTGTGTCTGTCCCTGAGTAACAATTCTGTGTCCCTGAGTAACAATTCTGTGTCCCTCAGTAACAATTCTGTGTCCCTCAGTAACAATTCTGTGTCTGTCCCTAAGTAACAATTCTGTGTCCCTGAGTAACAATTCTGTGTCCCTCAGTAACAATTCTGTGTCCCTCAGTAACAATTCTGTGTCTGTCCCTGAGTAACAATTCTGCTTCCCTGAGTAACAATTCTGTGTCCCTCAGTAACAATTCTGTGTCCCTGAGTAACAATTCTGTGTCCCTGAGTAACAATTCTGTGTCCCTCAGTAACAATTCTGTGTCCCTCAGTAACAATTCTGTGTCTGTCCCTCAGTAACAATTCTGTGTCCCTGAGTAACAATTCTGTGTCCCTCAGTAACAATTCTGTGTCTGTCCCTGAGTAACAATTCTGTGTCCCTAAGTAACAATTCTGTGTCCCTAAGTAACGGTTCTGTGGCCCTAAGTAACGGTTCTGTGGCCCTAAGTAACGGTTCTGTGTCCCTAAGTAACAATTCTGTGTCCCTAAGTAATGGTTCTGTGGCCCTAAGTAACGGTTCTGTGGCCCTAAGTAACGGTTCTGTGTCCCTGAGTAACAATTCTGTGTCCCTGAGTAACAATGCTGTGTCCCTCAGTAACAATTCTGTGGCCCTAAGTAACAATTCTGTGTCTGTCCCTGAGTAACAATTCTGTGTCTGTCCCTGAGTAACAATTCTGTGTCTGTCCCTGAGTAACAATTCTGTTTCCCTCAGTAACAATTCTGTGTCTGTCCCTGAGTAACAATTCTGTGTCCCTCAGTAACAATTCTGTTTCCCTCAGTAACAATTCTGTGTCTGTCCCTCAGTAACAATTCTGTGTCCCTGAGTAACAATTCTGTGTCCCTCAGTAACAA
Organism: Staurois parvus; assembly: GCF_062004578.1. Lineage (NCBI taxonomy): Eukaryota > Metazoa > Chordata > Amphibia > Anura > Ranidae > Staurois > Staurois parvus. The sequence continues at coordinate 11,824,586 of NW_028317876.1, forward strand.
TTCTGTGTCCCTTAGTAACAATTCTGTGTCTGTCCCTGAGTAACAATTCTGTGTCCCTAAGTAACAATTATGTGTCCCTAAGTAACGGTTCTGTGGCCCTAAGTAACGGTTCTGTGGCCCTAAGTAACGGTTCTGTGTCCCTAAGTAACAATTCTGTGTCCCTAAGTAATGGTTCTGTGGCCCTAAGTAACGGTTCTGTGGCCCTAAGTAACGGTTCTGTGTCCCTAAGTAACAATTCTGTGTCCCTAAGTAACGGTTCTGTGGCCCTAAGTAACGGTTCTGTGGCCCTAAGTAACGGTTCTGTGTCCCTAAGTAACGGTTCTGTGGCCCTAAGTAACGGTTCTGTGGCCCTAAGTAACGATTCTGTGTCCCTAAGTAACGGTTCTGTGTCCCTAAGTAATGATTCTGTGGCCCTAAGTAACGGTTCTGTGTCCCTAAGTAACGTTTCTGTGGCCCTAAGTAACGGTTCTGTGGCCCTAAGTAACGGTTCTGTGTCCCTAAGTAACGGTGCTGTGTCCGTAAGTAACGATTCTGTGTCCCTAAGTAACGATTCTGTGGCCCTAACTCTCTCCCTGAATACAGACAGCTCTGCCTCTCTTGAATGACTGGAGGCTAATGCAGAATTCTAAAATGGCCGCAATTTATAGCTCGACCATTACACAGTGCTGGCTGGCTGGCTGCTGATTGGCTAATGCGATCACATGTCATGAATGAATGCATAATGGGTCAGCGCGCCTTGTCTGCGCGCCTTCCCAGAGATCCCCGCTCCGTCGCCGCACATGTCGCCGCCATTTTAGGAAAAATTCCGAAGTCTGCTAATTTTCGGATTCGTCGCGAATCGAAATTTTCCTAATATTCTAAACTAATTCCACTTCGCCAAGTTCGATTCGCTCATCTCTAGTTCTAAGCACAGAACCTGGATGCTAGTCACAGGAGTAGTGACATTTACTACAGTGGTTTCCAGTTTCCAGGGGCATCAGCCAGATACTGTATGGTATATGCATAGTTACATTGGTCCAAGCTGGAATAATGTAATTATGTAAATCTTGGCATACCTGGAATTCTTCTTTAAGTGTTTTTTGTGTGAAAACTGACATGGCTTGCAGCTTTAAAAATTATATTTTAAAATACAAAGTGTTACTTGGGAAAAAAAAGCTTACATGGCCTTACAACATTCCTATAGTTCACAGAGAAGCATAATTGTGGAGTTAAGAAAATTTAAGCTCACATATATGAACTTGACCTTCTTTAGGTGTACCATATAAGGCATGTTTAGGAACTACTGATCCATTGATACTAAAGGGAATTTCAGATTCCTGTTTTCACTAGTTTACAAATATGGGTTCAGAGTTCCTAAAGGGACCTTTTTGATTACAGCTGTTTTTCACTTTAAAAAGCTCAGGTTCAGGAAAATAAAAAAAGGATTTAACACCACAGCATTACATGTGACATTCCCCATTCATTGCAGTTAAAACTTTACAGAGCATGTGTATTATTAAATGATGTTGTACATGAACTGATTTACCTGCAGTAAAAGTCTGATGAATGTGACATTCACTGCCTTATCTATATCACCCTAAATGTTTGGATTTAAATTAGCCTGGTATTTAGCCATTTTATTAATTCTGTAGTTCCCTTTTTTCACATTACTGATGAAAGCAAAATGTATTCTTTAGATGGGGTTTAATCTGCACAGCAACTACTGTATTTCATGATTTCTTATATTTAAACTGAACAAAATCTGGTTTGTTCTACTCAGCTTGAATGAGCTGACATCAAATTGACCATGGGTGGTAATCCAAAATGTGATGAGGGAGTAAGATAAATCATTCACCTCCCCTACTTTGAATGGAATAGTATCAGCTCATAGCAGATCCACTATTCCCTAGTAGAGAGAGAGAAAAGGTGCACTATGGTGAAAGTGCCTTGCATGCTTTGATCAGTGAAGGTGCATATCAGGATGGTATAGTGATCTACCAAGATTGAAAATTACCTGTTTATTTCTAATTATATTATTCCTATGCTTGTTTTTGTATAATTGTGGTCATATAATGTTTGCTTTGTAATATGTAAAATGTCAGCACACCATTTTGCCTGCTGAACTATGATCTAGAAACAGGCTGACTGCTGCAATGCTTCAAATAAGCTGGCAGACATTCTCTGAACAGCAGTTGCCACGCATGAATTTATGATTAGCAATGATTACTTCATATTTATTGCAAGAGCAGAGAAAGGCAAGGACCTCTTGGGGTAAGACTCCCACATCGTTAGGTGGAGGGATACTATCATTGCACCTGTGCTTTACTGCATCAACAATAAATATGTAATAATTATTGCTGCCTCTGAGCATTCTTGGAGACACTGTGAATAATAAAATTGTGTATACAGAGCAAATATTTATTATATTGTCTAAGGTGAAAAGCCTAAATGTCCTGGGGTATCCTGCATACAATAATCATAACATGTCCTACAAAGTGCACACTCAAGCAAGTTGATTTCTGTACTATTTAACTATAATTTTTTAAGAAACCATTAATACTGCATATGACTTTAGTTTATTGACGACTTATCTCTGAGGCTGAGTGAATCTGTTAATATGCGTTCTGCCTTTAATTTGGTGATTACAACACTAGAATCAAACTGCCATCAATGGGCAGAGAAAATAAGCAAACTGTTAGTTAAGCTCAGCTGACAAAGAGGCATCTTCCTAATATACTACATTACCTTAAAAAGTAATTTTCCTTATCCCACTTTTGTGTTGCTCAACAGTAAATATGAAACCAGTTGAACTGACTGACTGCTTAAAATTAACTAAACGCAACCTTTCAACAAAATCTGTACATCGATTGGTATGATTTAGCTTTATTATGTTATAGTTTGACATTAGCTTTAAATCATTATAGCTTTAATATTGGTTGAACTCGATGGACTTCTCTCTTTTTTCAACCTGACTAATGTAATGAACTTCAATATGTATATGTATTACAAATCTTTCTCTTCCATTTTGTTTTGCACAAGCATTTTACTTCTCATATTTTACAAGATGTATCAGTTAATAATGTATTACCTAATAACTTAATTTCGAATACATGGCTCCCAGTTGGGAGATTTCCTTTCCCCCCAAAGCTTCCTTGCTGATTCAGATGGGTGTCTATGTTTTCTAGTGTCTACTGCCATAAATAGAAAACTGCATGATGTAAACATACCTTTGACAGAACCAAAGGATCACCATACATGAATGGTCTGAAGACAGTATGGGGTGTATTTACTAAAGCTGGAGAGTGCAAAATCAGGGTCACTTTTACATAGAAACCAATCAGCTTTTAACCTCAGCTTATTCAATTAAGCTATGGCAATAAAACCTGGAAGCTGATTGGTTTTTATGCAAAAGTGATCCTGATTGTGTACTCTCCAGCTTTAGTAAATAAACCCCTATGTGACAAGTTTTAATACTTACTTATTTAAATAATTTAGAAAAAAAAAAATTGCAACCAATTTGGGGTGTCTTATAACTGCCCCATTCTTCAGACGAAGTTGGGTAACCTACCCAGAACTGATAGGAGGAAATGGCTCTTGCCTAAAAAGTTTGATCAGACTAGACTAGTCCAGCCTTTGGTGTGCTGTGTATTTGACAGCACCAGCTAATTGAAAAATTGTTCAGAGCACTAGAATATTATAATGTGACAAAACATCTGTCACAAGTTATCTTGCAGTTTCCTGCCTGTGTATTCTTACCTCCTTGCTGCGGTGCTTTTTCTACCCTGATTCCTTTCACATGTGAGGTTTGGCTGTGCTCACCTATGGGCATTACCTGCTATTCTGTGGACTTTTATTCCCTTCCCTTCCATCACTTCCTGGTCTGCCTCCTAGTTTGATGATCTACAAGGACTAACTACCACAGAAGCTTGACAACAACATGGTACTTAATCACTAGTAGTGCTGTGAAACAGATATAATTAAAATCAAGCAATATCAGTGAATAAATAAATAAATATATAGCTGGAAAAGTGTCCATAAGCACACCAAGTGTTGCACAAATAAATGATCACAAAGTGTTAAAATAAGTGAATATATGTTAGCAGTCCAAACAACTCCTTAAATTGAAAGTGACAAGTCCACTCTTGTATCCTCTTCCCCAGGCTACATTGCAAATGTGAATCCAGTGATCACCACTCACTAGATTAAATTGCCTGTCAAAATACAGATACTGTATAATACAGCATCCACTCAGTATAGTTCCACCTCTCCAGGCATCTCTCCATCACCACTCCACTCCAAATAGGCCAGTAATCATATGTCATGCAAAGGAAAAAAACTCTTCCAATAGTGCAGTGAAATTCACCATATAGCTTTTATTCCATTATAAAAAGCTCACTAAACAATTTCTTGCAATGCAGCATATAATGTAAACCATATATACCATGACCACTAATGTTAGACAAGACTCTACACTCAGAAAGCTGCTGGAATCTCACCACCACACTCGGCCGGGATTCTGATGTTACTTCCTCTCACGTCATCTCTGAATACATCACCTCCTGCTCATGCCCAAATGCATCCTGACATGTTTCGTCTTCACCAACATTTTATTTTATATTTTATATTACCCAATATGGCAGATTAACTCTCCATATGCCGACTGTCCCTAATATGGACATAGCAATCTGAATTCACATAGTATTCCTAAATATTCAAAAAATATTTATAAAAGGCACATGTATAATAAAATATATGTATAATTCAACATCTGTACTAGAGATGAGCGAATTATTCAAAAATTTGATTCGGCTGATTCGCCGAATTTGCGGAAGAAATTTGATTCGATGCAAATTTATTTGCTGCGAATTTAACTTATTAAAAGGGTTTCTAGACTTCAGAGAGCCTTTATATTAGTGCAGAACACTGTACCTTTAATTTAAATGCCCTTGGAGTCTGCTGGGGAAGAGAAATAATACTGTCAGTCAGTATGACATGCAGATGAGTGCCGTCGATCTTAGAATCACCGCACACTTCACTCATTTGGGCAGTCACGGGGCACGACGACGAAGAAGAAGAAGAAGAAGGAGAAGAAGAAGAATGAAAAGAAGAAGAAGAAGAATGAAAAGAAGAAGAAGAAGAATGAAAAGAAGAATGAAAAGAAGAATGAAAAGAAGAAGAAGAAGAATGAAAAGAAGAAGAAGAAGAATGAAAAGAAGAAGAAGAATGAAAAGAAGAATGAAAAGAAGAAGAAGAATGAAAAGAAGAAGAAGAATGAAAAGAAGAAGAAGCAGAATGAAAAGAAGAATGAAAAGAAGAAGAAGAAGAATGAAAAGAAGAATGAAAAGAAGAAGAAGAAGAATGAAAAGAAGAAGAATGAAAAGAAGAAGAAGAATGAAAAGAAGAATGAAAAGAAGAATGAGAAGAATGAAAAGAAGAATGAAAAGAAGAAGAAGAAGAATGAAAAGAAGAAGAAGAAGAATGAAAAGAAGAATGAAAAGAAGAAGAAGAAGAATGAAAAGAAGAAGAAGAATGAAAAGAAGAAGAAGAAGAATGAAAAGAAGAAGAAGAATGAAAAGAAGAATGAGAAGAAGAATGAAAAGAAGAATGAAAAGAAGAATGAGAAGAATGAAAAGAAGAATGAAAAGAAGAAGAAGAAGAATGAAAAGAAGAAGAAGAATGAAAAGAAGAATGAAAAGAAGAAGAAGAAGAATGAAAAGAAGAAGAAGAATGAAAAGAAGAATGAAAAGAAGAAGAAGAAGAATGAAAAGAAGAAGAATGAAAAGAAGAAGAAGAAGAATGAAAAGAAGAATGAGAAGAAGAATGAAAAGAAGAATGAAAAGAAGAATGAGAAGAATGAAAAGAAGAATGAAAAGAAGAAGAAGAAGAATGAAAAGAAGAATGAAAAGAAGAAGAAGAAGAATGAAAAGAAGAAGAAGAAGAATGAAAAGAAGAATGAAAAGAAGGAGAAGAAGAATGAAAAGAAGATGAAGAAGAATGAAAAGAAGAATGAAAAGAAGAAGAGGAAGAATGAAAAGAAGAAGAAGAATGAAAAGAAGAAGAAGAAGAAGAATGAAAAGAAGAAGAAGAAGAATGAAAAGAAGAAGAAGAATGAAAAGAAGAATGAGAAGAAGAATGAAAAGAAGAATGAAAAGAAGAATGAGAAGAATGAAAAGAAGAATGAAAAGAAGAAGAAGAAGAATGAAAAGAAGAAGAAGAAAGAATGAAAAGAAGAATGAAAAGAAGAAGAAGAATGAAAAGAAGAAGAAGAAGAATGAAAAGAAGAATGAGAAGAAGAATGAAAAGAAGAATGAAAAGAAGAATGAGAAGAATGAAAAGAAGAATGAAAAGAAGAAGAAGAAGAATGAAAAGAAGAAGAAGAAGAATGAAAAGAAGAATGAAAAGAAGAAGAAGAAGAATGAAAAGAAGAAGAAGAAGAATGAAAAGAAGAAGAATGAAAAGAAGAAAAAGAAGAATGAAAAGAAGAAGAAGAATGAAAAGAAGAAGAAGAATGAAAAGAAGAAGAATTCCAGTACAGCAAAAAGTGTATCTGCAGAGAGCTCCGCTATTTCTGACAGTTCTCTGACAGTTCCTTCACATTTACAGCGGTTGAAACATTGTATCTATTTGTTTCCGAATAAAAACATCTGTATCCTAAATGGAAACAAATAGATACAATGTTTCAACCGCTGTAAATGTGAAGGAACTGTCAGAGAACTGTCAGAAATAGCGGAGCTCTCTGCAGGGACACTTTTTGCCGGCCGATCGGGAAAAATTCGATTCGTGCATCCGAAGTTTGCTAATATTCGGATTCGGTGCGAATCGAATTTTTCCTAATATTCGAAACGAATTCCACTTCGCCAAGTTCGATTCGCTCATCTCTAATCTGTACCAACAAATTAGAAAAACGAAATAATAAATAGCCAGACAACGCTCGGGATAAAATATTACCTATGCAAATATTCCCATAAGAAATTGGGTATCCTGTGTTCATGCGAATGCTGATTCATGTATCTTGACTGCTATCCTGGTTTTGACTTCATCCTGCCTTCTGGTTCCTATAATTCTATTTTCTCCACCTGTACAGGTCTTCTTTTTTTCTGTCTGCTTTGAATGTTTGTCTGTAGCACAAATCTGCCTAACTTCCATCAACCCTGACCTCTGTTGGTTTACGATTCATGCTTTTTCTTGATGATTTGACATGATGCTTATTTGTCTGTTTGTGTATCATTTGTCACCACCACCATGCCAAATGTGCGTGCTAGATGATATGTGCAGTACCCAGTTCAATTAAATGGGAAAATGTAGGTCCATGCCTGCAAACTACAGCATACAGACCATTTATTGCAAATGAGTTATAGCTTTAATATTGGTTGAACTCGATGAATTTGTGTCTTTTTCAACCTAACTATGTAATGAACTTTTATACTAATTGCAATGTTTATATGTATTAAAATCATTCTCTTCCCTTTTGTATTGCACCAGCAACATTTTACTTCTCATACTTTACAAGATGTGTCAGTTAATCATTTATTACCAAATTTACATCTAAATTATTTAGCATTCATAAACACATACATTTATCCAGTCCTACTTTAATTACATTATAAAGTATACTTTTTATTAAAGAGTGCTTAGAAACCAAAATGAAACAGTAATTGCTGGTGATTCTTTGTGAAAAGTATATTATTATGCCAGATCGGCTGTTGAACATCTTGCTATTACTGTTAAGTATTATTTTATTTGTCTTTTAAACAAAACATGCATTTGTTTTTTAGATGTGTCTGTATCACCATATTTTCATTAATTTAGGTTACTTGATCCTTACCTTTAAAAAACTCTGATAACTTAACTGCATGTTTTTTTTCCAAATTAGTATTGTTGTGTGGTATCCTGACAACTGTGGTACATGGCGAGGTTTTCTGTGAGTTCGGTTGCCTAGAAACTCAAAATGTTTCATCTAGTTTCACAGTAATTTCTAAGTCCATTGTCTATATTATTTTGAAATACTCATTACAATAATGTAACCCTTATACCTTATCTAGTGCATTTTTTGTTTATTCCCTCTTTATATAATCTCATATATCTGAAATATAGAAACATTTCTTGTGAACTGAATTGCAGCTCACATGCTTGACATGTCAGTCTAACAGCATTAAGGTGATTACAACAAAATACAAAGTTTCATAATAATAAAAACACCTCCAAATCTCATAGATATCAAAATTTACATAAAAAATTGTTGTATTTTTACTGTAAAATGAAAAATCGTCACTAATAAGGCTGAAGTATGTCCAAAATGAATGTGTCTAACCAGGGGCGGACTGACCATTTGGAAACTCGGACACACACGGGTCAGTAGGGGGCCCCATGAGATGCCCCTGGTACCTTTTTCATAGGCTTTTTTGATTTAGGGCAAGGACACAGGGGCCCCATGATCCCCTAATGCCCGGGGGCCCCACGAGTTGTCAGTCCGCCCCTGTGTCTAACAAAAGTTTAATAATTTTGTAGTGAACATAACATCCCCCATGTTACACATATAGTAAATGTTCAGAAAGTGCCTTTCACTATTACAGATAAACATGGTGAAATTTGATTGACAAATATCTTTATAAAAAGGCTCCTCATGATTATTCCATAATTATACAGTGTCCAGAGGATATTGCCCAAGTCTGTTATGTTTCTATTGTTAAAGTGTTTCGGAGCTGACTTTAATGAGTTTAATTATATAAGAAATTATACATGGCAGGACATTTTATTTTTTTTTGTATTTATTCAGTCATCAAGATCCACTTCACCAGAGGCAAACCCTACTAACTTTTACATTCTAAATTTAACAGTGAAATCAACTAATGAAACTTTTGTCTAGTAATTATTAACACTGCAATTTATTTTTCCAACTGTACACTGATAAACATAAATCGGAGCTGTGAGCATTTGTCTGTTATCACGTTCCAAATAGTGATTGCTACTGGATGTTTATTGATGATTTCATGAATGTACATTATTGCTCACAGTATGGTGCTAATGGAATTATGGCCTGCACTAATCTGCATCTGTTCTCATTCCTGTTTAAATGCATACAGTTATCACTGCTTTTTTCTAAATGCTAATCCTTTTTAAGCGCATTTACAGTTTTCATTTTGGTACAGCAACTATATAACTTTTTATTTTTTAACAAAGGAATAAAAAGAAAAAAATAATTTACATTTTCTAGTTGACTTTCAAGGATAGATAGACAGATATTTATAGAGCACAAACATTTACAAATTGCAGCACTTTGGGTGTGTTTTAAATGGGTTGTTATGAAGCATTTTACATGTAGCCCTTTCACCACACCTTTACTGCATTTTAAAATTATGCGTCATTTTGATAATGTATGCAAAGGAAATGTGGGTAGTAGTCTATCATATCTATTGCAAATTGAGTACTTTCCATATGGTGTTAACCACTTCATTACCAGGCACTTTCACCCCCTTTCTGCCCCGGCCAATTTTCAGCTTTCAGTTCTGTTGCACTGTGAATTACAATTGTGTGGTTATTCAACACTGTACCCACATGACATTTTTATTATTTTTTTGAGTAGCATTTAATTACCACTGAGTTTTTTATTTTTTGCTAAACAAATAATTTGGAAAAAAAAACTTTTTTTCATTTCTGTTATAAAATTTTGCAAATAAGTAATTTTTCTTCTTCATGTGTGCTAATGAGGCTGCACTTATGAGCACTAATAGGCTGCATGGATGGACACTGATAGGCTTAACTGATGGGCACTGATGAAGCTGCGCTGATGGCCACTGATGAGGCGGCACTGATGGGTACTGATAAGCTGCACTGATGAAGAGGCACTGATGAACCTGCACTGATAAGGCAGCACTGATATATTGCACTGATGGGTATTGGTATGCTGCACTGATAGCCACTGATATGCTGCACTGATGTGGCTGCACTGATGGGCACTGATGCGGCTGCACTGATGGGCACTGATGTGGCTACACTGATGGGCACTGATATGTTGCACTGATGGGGCTGCACTGATCATCAGGGCAATGATGATTGTGGCCTTGATTATCATTGTAAATGTCCCCTGTCACGGGAAAGTTATCGGATTTCCTTTCCTTAGACAGAGACAGCGCCGAAAGAAAGGAAATACCAATAACCAATGTTTGCATGTGATCAGTTGTGATTGGACACAGCTGATCACATGGTAAAGAGCCACCATCATTGACTCTTTACCCAGATCAGCTATGCACTGTGTTCAAGGGCTCGATGTGTGGCGAGAATGGGACGATGTCATATGATGTCCTCCCAGAAAAAGAGTGATCCCTCCCAAAAGTCATTGTACAATAGGCTAGGTGGGAACCAGTTAAACATCACCATATGCCATGCCACATGGGTTATTGTTAAAGAAGGTCTCCAAGAAAGTTTTACAGAAATTAAGATATTTTGTAGTATGTAATGTAGCCTAACGTATCCCATGCAAAAAAACCAGACTAAACCATTGCCAGGGAAGGGTAGAACTCACACTCACTAAACCATACCAGGCCACATCTTCAACATGGCGAGGGTGACTTGCCGAAACACTTTTGCTCATGTTGATGAAGATGACAGGGACTCTTCCCCACAACCCTTTCCCAGTGTTTGTCAGGGTCTACAGGCAGGGGTATATAGGAATCTGGAAGCTCCCTTTAAAAATAAGAGGGCACCCAGAGCCACCACCATAAATGAATGAGTGAAAGTTACTCTGAAAGAAAATCTTGTTGACTCACTGTTACATCTTTACCAGTCACTATTGCTGGCTAAATTACAGATTCCTGGCTGTCAGCTTGTGTATAAACAAAGGGATGGGGATGGTGGTCAATGTAATTGACCAAATATTGCCATGGCTATATTTGGTCAGTAATGTCAGCCTCCATCCAAACCCATATGTTTGCCTTTAGTTGCCAGCCTTGCAATTCCTGAATGACATCGGCCTAGCAGGGATGCATCACTGACTGCTAGGAAGTTGCTACTGGCTTCCTAACAACCAGCCTGAGTTGAAATCCATATCATTTATCAGCAGTAGCAATACTGCTGATAAATGTATCACTTGTTGCTGCAGCCAGATATTCAGCTTAGCAGGTGGGTGGGCAAACCTCCATTTAGTTTGCTTTTTCACCACATAGGTAAAGTTCAGACCAGATTCTACTTCAGTCCTAGCCTGAAGCTTATCCCTATTGACCACTAGTGGTCTAATTAGTGAACCGCTGAATGAGACACTCTGTATATTGTCTAGGTGGCAGATTTCTTGTAAACCTTGATCTTGACCTTCACAGCTCTTGAGTCTTCCTATAATAAAAGGACACCATTAAAGTCCCATCAAAGGACAATAAGGTAAAAGGAGAGGAATAAGCTACATTTTGACAACTTAATACCTTGCATCTACTGATAAGTTTGACTTGTCAAGGCTCATGACAAAGAACTATAATTGAATTCAATCAATTTTTATAAAAACCTTCTAAAATGACCTATGATGACTTCAATTTATATTTTAAGATTTTGTGAAGAAGATGCAGTCTTTATACAATATTCCACACATGTACCTAGTTCAAATTGTACGGGTTTTATTTATGTTCTCAACAAATGTTGTTTGTTGAAGTGCGTTTCAAAAATATAGATATTTTGTGAATTGCAAGTTGTGAAGGTACATGATTAGTGAATGTTTATAGCATGCCTATAGCAGTTTTCCAGTGAGGAATCTCTCACAGGAGTCTATGATACCTTTAAAATTTGTAAAAACTAGAAAGTACATAAATCTTCTGTAAAAATAGCTAAATATGTGTTAAAATGGTGATAGGAGAATTCTTTTACCAAAGGCTTAAGTAAAATAAATTCCACTACTAACTGGTTTTGTATGATTCATGGCAGCACAATTCAATTATAACCTCTGATGGACAAGATTTGACCTAAACTGGATTTCCGAAAGTACTCCTTGAGCTATAAATATAACTCTTTATTCTGTATAGATACAATTAATTTTTTACATTTTATGTTAGAAATAGTATAGTTGAATTAAATGTTTTGTACTACTGAAATGTAAAATGAGACATTACATAATTTTATTAAACTATTTTTATAATCTATTTATTATATGGAATGTATCGTTTTTTTAACTGATTGTTTTCAATTTTGTAGAAAATTTTATAATAAAAGCCATTTTACTTGAGCTATAATCTTAACTTTGTGTGATATGTTTAAACTTTGTATAAATTTAATTATATACTGTGTGCAGTGCATAGGGGCAGACATATTTGCTCATTTCTTATGCAGCTTTTGCTTCTTGCTTTGTACTGCTAAACTATGGTTGTGTTTTAATGCTTATAATGCAAATCTGTCATTTAAACAACTCAGTGAAATCAGCACACTCCCTCTGTGGTTGACATTTTATCTCAACAGTTGTTAAAAAGCTTATAAACCCAAGGCCATAAACAAGATTCCATCAGATCAAAATCCAAACACCTTTTTGTTAATATATTCCTGTGGTGATTTTTTTACCAGCTCACAAAGTAACTATACTTGCTCTTAAATTGCACTTACATAAACTCCTCATATTTGCTCCTAATTGATCTGTTAAAATGTAAGCATAGCAACACTTTTTTCTAGCTCACCCAATATGGGGAGTTTCCTATCACTTTGTAGAAATTTCCTTTAACATCCTGCTGCACTTTTGGAACAGGAAATTAAATGACATAGGCAGCAAAAATAAAATGATGGATTTTAACCTTTCCTTTCTCTACCTATGGCTTAATGCCGTCTACCCACCATGTATTAGTACTGATATACAAACTTTTCGTATACAGATCCTTTCCCAACCACTAGTCACCGGCTGGAATGGACCTTTTGGGAATGGGTTACTAATGATAGTTTGAGTCTTAGTCTCCCCCAGCTTGTGCCCCCAGATTGTGTTCCTCAGTGGAAGCAGAGGTGGTTCCTCTAGAGGTTGATCCCTAGGATGGAACCTCCCCAGTCATGTTGTGCGCCCTGCGCTCTCTCGTGGTGTACCTCTGTGGCTTCCTTTGGATTGCTATGGGAGGACCATGGCGCATGCATGGTCAACTAGCAAGGACGAGTGACATCACATGCTGACCATAATCAGCATGTGCTGCCTTAGCTGGGACTGGTATAAATAGGTGAGGAGCAGGGCAAGCTGGATGAGACATCTTTGGACAGTGAGTGGTTGTATAGTGGGACCATAATCCATGGTATGTTTATTGTTTCAGTGCCTTCTGTGTTTTATACAATAGCTGCTCTGCACCTGTATGTACTCTCTGCACCTGCAGATGCTATTATGGTTACTTCTATAATTTAACCAGTTGTCAGTCTACCTTTGGAAACCATGGTCATTTCGTGAATACCAATACCGCTTATTTAGGATATTCACAATGAGTCATGGGTAGACCTATTGATATTTTATTTTAGTTACTCAATTACTTTTTCATTTAAGGAGTCCTTACATAAATCAGGATGATGTTTAAGATCTCATAAATCCCTCAGGAGTGTCTTTTGAGTCTCATAAGCTTCTTATTTCTGGTCCTGGGATATTTGTATGATAGTGCCATTTGCCCTGTAATCTTGCACTGGCCATTCTGTGAGATTTTAATAGTATATTGATTTTTGTATGGAAATGTTTTCCCTCTGTTAAGGGACTTGGGTAATAACTGTTATATTACATTATATATGTCCCTTTCTGGCAGATAGTTTGCTCTATACAGGTTCTCACATCTGCTTTTGGTGTCCATCATTCTGCCGGTCTTGGATGTTTCTGCTGTCTTTTTTATGTGATTTTATACATTCATGTAAGTTTCTGTATGTCAATATTTCTGTTTAGAAAATTGAATATGTATATGCATGATCATTTATGGCTTGTGTCTCTACCCATTTAGAAGATTGTATTCAAGCTCCTGAAGAAGTGATTTTCATCATGAAACGTGGAGCAGAATATTGAGTGTGTAGAAAGTTCATGTTAATTCCCCCTCTGATTGGGGGATGTACCTTCTCATGTGCATGCATCATCCTCTGGACCTGATTGTCTGTTGATGCATAGGCGGTTTATGAATTTTCTCAGTATTTTAATACTTTGTATAAAGTATTTTTTGTATTTTAATTGTTGACTATGGTGCCTAAAAAGTCTGTGTGTTCTTACCATCGGGTTATGAGATATTGCTAGTAATTAGGACTGCCATTGATTCCAAAGTGACTTGGTCTCAGCATCTGAAAATCTTTACAGTTCCCTAAACCTTTGAACTACACCCAGGGCATTTTGGCTTGTCCATAGTTGCACTATGAGTGTTGGAATAAGATGAGACAAGAAAAGAGGGATGAAGTTTTCTATGCCATTGCATGCAAAGTCTTTAAACCCTTCTGAGATATTTACACCAATGTATGGGGCTGGGAATAATCTAAGTAATCTACATGTTTCCCAAACATTAGCTTTTTAGTTGCTAGGTGTGCTGATGACTTAAAGCCACCTTGGTTGAAGCATAAGGACAGACTGGTGGAGATTTACTAAAACTGGTGCCCATAGAATCGGGTGCAACTGTGCAGAGTAACCAATCAGCTTCTAATCTCAGCTTGTTCAGTTACGTTTTGACAAGAAAACCTAGAAGCTGATTACTCACTATGCACAGCTGCACCAGTTTCAATGTGCAACAGTTTTAGCAAATCTCCCCAACTGTGTTCTAAGCATCTGCAAAAGGCAGAGAATTGAAAAATTGTCTGTTCCTCAGTAAGACGGCTTGTACTTGCCATTGTAAATTAATTAAAAGTATGTTTGAGAATTATCACCAAGGATACTTTCATAAATATAAGGGCATCAAATCAACATAATTTATTAACTAGTGGGAATCCTTTTTCTTAGACTTGCTACATAAATTTACTTATGTAGTGAATAGCAGGCAATTCTTCTTCCTAAAGAGGAAAAGTTATTTTTACTTGTTGCCTATAAAGAATGTGTTTTTATTAAAGAAAAAATTAAAAAAAATGAAACATCTGGGATTATAGCAACAGTGTACAATAAGTATTACAGAACTATTTTTTTTCTGGCAGAGCTGCCCAAATAGGCAGAAAAGGATGATGTTCATATTTTTTTTATGTACCAATAAATAGCTCAGGCTAGGGTATAAATCATGAAAATTCTTCTTGGGTGAGAAAAACATTTTAAAGTAGAACTATGACCTCCAATTAAAAAAATATGTGCTGCGGCATTAATTACAAGTGCATTAGTGCTTACAGTTTTCCGTTAGTTCCTCTGCAAAATCCCATGTACTCATACTTGTTAAATTGGTTGTAAACCTTTAGATATACCCATTGTTGTAACTATCCTCAGGTGATACACAGTGATGAAACAAATCTTACTATATAGGTTTCATCTGTTTACAAGCAGCTCTCTCTCCTACAGCTGTTCAAATTATAGAATGTATACAGCACTCCCTAGCTCCAAAATGCAGGGGATCTGATTTCGCACACCGCACAGCATAAATCAGGGAGCTGAGTGCAATCTGAGTGGAGTGAAATAACACCCCCCCTTTAAACAGTCTCATAAGGAAACATGCACAGTTGCTGTATGCTGGAAGGGGGCAGGGCCTTCTTGACTCATGCAGATAGCTGTTTAATGATAGAGCAGACAGAATGAACACGAGGTGATTTGGATCAAGGCAAGTACACGCTATAGAAGGATATGCATTGTTATTTTTTCATTTCAGAGGTTTACAACCACATTAAGCCTTTTAGTGAAATCAACCTAATACACTTAGTGTACCTATGATGGTGGGGCAATGATGTTGCACTGCTTCTGAATTTAGAGGAGAGTTGCCAATCTCATGTAGCCTGTGCCTGCTTGTACTACAATGGAAAGAAAAAATGCTGCATGGGGCATGGCTATCATCATTGTCACTGCTGATTCAAATGTCTGCAGTTTCCTAATCAGTACTTGACCACATTTAGCTTTTTAGCCCACTGCTTTTTAGAGTAACTGCATTGCCTCTGTTACTGAAACCCTCCTACTGTAATTTGTACAGTAGTCTGGGAGAGGAAGCATATAAGGCAAAAATTAGAAAGGAGCTGGCTCAGTCATGGAAAAGGAAAATTTTTGTTTTCTTTATGAGGCTTGTGTATCATACACTGACTGGATTTAATACTTGTTTAGACTGTCATACAGGAGTGAAAAAAAAAGTGCTCCATATTTCCTAGTGCAGGTGGTAAAGATTTACACTAACCACATAGCGTAAAATTATACGCATGTGTATATGTATCCTGTAGAGTCCCCTTCTGCACTCAGATCTGGTCAAATAGATAGCCGGAGAGGATAGACATCCTACGCCCTCTTGTGGTGAAAGAGTGGTTCAGCAAGTCAGAGCGATGCCAATCAGAGTAAGCCTTCCCCCTTCACTGAAGATGACAAGGAGATCCCTTGGGGCTGTAAAAGTTGAGGAAGCTCCTCACAGGGGACACAGGGAAGTGCTCATAGTGTAGTAGATAAGGCTTTATTGTAAAAACATAGGTGCACAGTAAAACGGGTATAGACAGGTATGGATGAACACACTGACCCCTTGGAATTAAAGATGGCCACCGGGCCTCCTCGTGGCACCGGCGGCTTAGTGTCAACGGCGTCCTAGGTCCACCTGACGCGTTTCGTGCGCACGCACTTCTTCAGAGGTGGAACAAGGACCGCCGTGACCGTCTCCTCTAACGTATATACCGTATCTGGCGCATGCGCACTGATGCGGCGCCATCTTGCCGAGGTCCGGGCGTCCGCAATTAACAAGTGCGCATGCGCGGATGCCATTTTACCATGGGCCAAAGTGAATGCAGGCATCTAAACAGCGGCTCCGTACTAGTGGAGTCCGGGCGTCCGTGTTGCGCAACTGCGCATGCGCGGGCGCCATTTTGTCATATGCCAAAAGGCAGAATACCCTGCGCTAACAGGAACAATATTATCAGTATCGGACGTGATGTACGTTATGATAAAATAGCAAATTAAATGATATTGTATGGGAAACCCCCTCAGGGGACATCCAATGTGGAATAATGTTAAGGGGAGAAGAATTAAAAAAATTCCGCAATTGTCACTATGGGCTTGTACTTCCATGTGACAGGCATTTTATATGTTTTATAATGCCAATTTACCATGTTGCTTTGTCCCTACATATGGGATTAATACCTATGTATAGGGCGTGATACCCTATTTAGTTAAGATTTATATTTTATTCATTAGATTATTTTATGGGGCTTTTGCACCTATCGGCCCCTTATTTAGGACACCTGTTTATTCAATATTAACCTTTTGAGCCCTTGTCCTGGCCAATTCACATTCTTTGGGAATTTTTTTAATTCTTCTCCCCTTAACATTATTCCACATTGGATGTCCCCTGAGGGGGTTTCCCATACAATATCATTTAATTTGCTATTTTATCATAACGTACATCACGTCCGATACTGATAATATTGTTCCTGTTAGCGCAGGGTATTCTGCCTTTTGGCATATGACAAAATGGCGCCCGCGCATGCGCAGTTGCGCAACACGGACGCCCGGACTCCACTAGTACGGAGCCGCTGTTTAGATGCCTGCATTCACTTTGGCCCATGGTAAAATGGCATCCGCGCATGCGCACTTGTTAATTGCGGACGCCCGGACCTCGGCAAGATGGCGCCGCATCAGTGCGCATGCGCCAGATACGGTATATACGTTAGAGGAGACAGTCACGGCGGTCCTTGTTCCACCTCTGAAGAAGTGCGTGCGCACGAAACGCGTCAGGTGGACCTAGGACGCCGTTGACACTAAGCCGCCGGTGCCACGAGGAGGCCCGGTGGCCATCTTTAATTCCAAGGGGTCAGTGTGTTCATCCATACCTGTCTATACCCGTTTTACTGTGCACCTATGTTTTTACAATAAAGCCTTATCTACTACACTATGAGCACTTCCCTGTGTCCCCTGTGAGGAGCTTCCTCAACTTTTACAGCCCCAAGGGATCTCCTTGTCATCTTCAGTGAAGGGGGAAGGCTTACTCTGATTGGCATCGCTCTGACTTGCTGGACCACTCTTTCACCACAAGAGGGCGTAGGATGTCTATCCTCTCCGGCTATCTATTTGACCAGATCTGAGTGCAGAAGGGGACTCTACAGGATACATATACACATGCGTATAATTTTACGCTATCTGGTTAGTGTAAATCTTTACCACCTGCACTAGGAAATACGGAGCACTTTTTTTTTTTTTTTTTTTCACTGGACTGTGTCTTATCATCACCTTTCTTTTCAAGCGCTGCATTTTTATATATGAATTGTGGGACTTTATATGCGTTTTTCTTTATGTTCAGCTGCTGCCACTATTGATGAGCGCTTACTGTATATTTTACCTTATGTCATACAGGAGTCTTTAGCTGTATGACAGCATACCCTATTCAGGGTTTACAGTGCACAGGATCAAACATAGGCTACAAATTAAAGTATTTATTTTAATAAAAATATGGGTATAGAGGTCACATTTAATTTTATTAATGTAAAAATAAAAATCCTTTGTACTGTATGTGCATCCCGAAATTATAAACTTAATACAAACTAAAGCTTATTAGCTAGAATATATTATGTATATTTCCCCCCAGAAAAATAAATATAAGAGAATTGAATTTGATTATTCATTTGATGTGATGTGTCAAGTTCATTTAAATAACCCAGCTTAACCTTTAACTTTTAAGGATGTGTAGGTGGCTTAATGTTCTTTAAATATTTGCTTCTAAACAAGGCACAGTGTGTTACAAAATTCAACAAATGCAAAGATTTCCCAGAGACTAATTTCATTATCAGGTGTTAATAAAACATTGTCAGCAGACTATTATGATTTGTAATGATGCTGTAAATCAGGTCAGCAACTTTCTGTTAAGTTTGGTATAATATAGCAACTTGCTAAAATGCTTATTTATGAATAAACTGACACCCACTCTCAACATTAGAAAGGATGAAATGGTACTAATTAGGATATAATAACTAAAAGTTCTACGCCTAAACACACACATACAACTTGGCTATATCTCTGGTGCATAATAAAAATTAATTATCTACCATTTTCAACTGTAGCAAATAGGGTGTGACTCTCATAAGTGTCATAAACTCAGCATAATGGTGAAAACATACAGTATGTACAAAATATGCCTAAGAAATAATACTCTGTGTCTATAGTGCATTCATACAGCAGACAGCATACAGGTAGATTCCTTTAACAAGAGTTGGATTGACACCTAAATTTGACCTTAATTTTGTACATCAGTGAACCACAGTTAAAACAAATTAGAAACAAGCCTTTTTTATGGAGCTGATTTCATGAATGCAGTACAAAAAAAAAATAACTACTATGAATCGCTTTCCTGTCTGTACATTCTTCATTTTTATTCCAATAATTTTTGTTAAGGTTTTAAAATTGCAAGGAAAAATAGTATTCCATACAAAAACATAGGCCCTCATTGAGGACGAGTATCTTGCAGTAACAAACAGCACCAACATTTGCAATACCATTATGAGATATAAATTGTAGACAGCAGTCTTATAATACATCACATATTGTACCAATCTCCCCCCATTTACCACAATTTAGCAAAAGCATCATGGTTAGAAGAACTTAACAAAACTTTTTGATTTGCGAGGGCAATAATTTCTAAAAGATTAGATGCCAGCATATTTCTCCACTGTCTTATTATAATGGTACATGCTTCCAGCAGGATATGGGTGGCAATGGTGCAGAATGTAAATGGATGTTATCGATTCCTATATTAAGTATTGCCATGGCCGAGGTGGGAGGTGTTACAATCCCTGTGACTTCGAAGATAATCCAGAAGATCTTCCACCAAAAGCTAGTGAGATTGGGATAGTCCCATTGCACGTACATCAAATGTCCTACATGACGACATTCATGCCAGCATGCCGAAGAAGTGGAGGAAGAAAATCTGGCTAACCGGTATGGAGCGTAATACCACTGGTTGGTTATTTTGTGTGCTAGCTCCTAATGATTAATACAAGGGGTCACGTTATATATGGAAAAAGCTAGTGAGATTGGGATAGTCCCATTGCACGTACATCAAATGTCCTACATGACGACATTCATGCCAGCATGCCGAAGAAGTGGAGGAAGAAAATCTGGCTAACCGGTATGGAGCGTAATACCACTGGTTGGTTATTTTGTGTGCTAGCTCCTAATGATTAATACAAGGGGTCACGTTATATATGGAATGGAAGACAATCTGCTATTGAGAAGACATAAATGTGGTTCTAAGATCCTACTCACATTTTAACATTGTGGCTGTTTTTCTGAAGGAGAGCTTATCTTGTAGGAGATTAAAAATAGGGATATCCCTTTCTTCTGTGGTATAGCAAACATGAAGAAATGCCAAGATTTAGAATTTATGTTACTTCTGGAATAGGGTGTTTGGCTAGAAAATGCAGAATACAAATAAATGTAAAGTGTACTGTTGTAGGTACGTTACATAGTTACATCCAGTAGTACATAGTTGATAAGGTTGAATAAAGACACCAGTCCATCCAGTTAAACCTGTGTAGATGTATGCATGTGTGTGTTTATGCCAATATCATTTCCAATATCTCTGTATAATATAATTCACTAAGATGCCCTTCTAAGAGTTTTTCAAACCTATCAACACTTCCCTCTTACACCACTAATTGTGGAAGGGAGTTCCACGTCCTTACCACTCTAACAGTAAAGAAGCCCCTACACAGATTAAGTTTAAACAGCTTCTCCTCCAAGTTCACAGAGTGGCCATGTATCTTTTTATAGTCCCTGAAACTTGAAAGTTTTCTTCCGATGCTGGGATCACCATTGTATATTGTTATCATATCTCCTCTCAAGAGTATCTTCTTCAGGGAGAATAAACCCTTATAAGTCCTTCCTCATAACTGAGGTCTTTCAGTCCTATTAGCTTTTTTGCCCTTCTCTGGACTCTCTCCAGCTCCAGCACATCCTTCCCGAGGACTGCTGACCAGAATTGAATGACATACTCAAGATGTGGCTGAACCAGAGTTTTGTATAGTGGTAGAATTATAGTCCTACCTCTTGAGTAAATACCCTCTTTAACATATGCTAATATTCTGTTGGCTTTACTTGCTGCAGCTTGGAATTGCATACCATTGCTGAGCTTGTGATCTACTAAGACCAAACAAGGTTAAATTCTTTCACCACTTCACCCAGGCTTTTTGGGAATGAACATGAAGTCATCTATTGTCAACATTCCATAGTGAAGCAAGAGTTGGACAGAAAGCATGGGCATTATTGATTTTAGAACCTTAACAGAGAAGTGACCGTCCCTATTTTGTATAGCATACACTGTACTGTCATTGAGAGCTGTCCACGCTATTAAAGATGCCCAAGTTGATAGGGAGAGAACGCACATGCTTTTTCCAATCACAATGCACTGTCAGAGGCAGTGCATTGTGGGGCACGGCGGGCGAACAGCCCAACGACCTCCCTTACAGGTTGTGTGTTCGCCAAACACACGAACAGCCGATGTTCAAGTCAAACTTATGTTTGACTCAAACATCAAGCTCAACACTATTCCTGAATAAAGCAGACAAGGATGTCAGGTATTAAGTTGTAATGGGTATGGGAAGGGCCCTAAACAGGTACAAGATTTGAGGAAGTATAGATATTTTAAAAGATGCTAAGCTATCTGACCATGCAAAGGTCTAAATGGTAAAAGTGACTGAGTTCTTTTTCCAACTTGGCAATCAGAGGTGTAAGGTTAGAAGCAGCAAGAGATGCTGTTGAAGATGTGAGAGTATTGCTGAGGTATGGTATACCCTTCCTACTCCATAAGTTACAGTAGTTGTACCTCTGGGTTAGTCAGAAATAGTATTACGTCATCTGCAAAAAGATTAATTTTATGGGGTCTGGATGAAATTGGAACCCTGTAATAGATTGGTGTGCTCAAATCAACTCTGCCAGAGCTTCTATCATGAGATTAAATATGGAGGGAGATAGAGGACCACCTTGCTGCATGCCATTAGAAATACTGAAGGGTTTTGATAGGAGGCTGGAGGCATAGACTTGAGCAGAAGGGTTGGAGTAGAGTGCAAATATAGCTGACAACATAGTACCCTAAAACCCACATTTTGAAAGGACTAATGACATATAGGTCCAATGAACCCTATCGATTGCCTTGGATGGCGCTCGGTTTTTCTCAGCATAGTATATAATACTTCCTTCTGGCAGCATTGGAAGCCTGTCTCCCCTTGATGAACTCTATTTGGTTGAGCTGCACTAGTGTGGGCATAATTTCTACCAGATGTGTAGCCAGCAGGTTTGCATAGAATTTTTACTTCTGAATTCAAGAGTGAAATCGGTCAGAAATTGGCCAGTGTAGTTGGGTCTTTTCCTGTTTTGAACACTGTGCTAATGTAAACCTTCAGCATCTCTGGGGGAAAGGAAGCCAAAGAGGCCACTTTAGTAAATACATCAGTTAGGTAGGGTGATAAGATCATTTTAAGCAGTTTGTAATAGTCATTATAAAATCCATCTGGACCTAGAGATTTGCCACTAGGCAAGCACTTGATAATTTTGTCTACTTCAGATGCAGTAAATGGCTCATTTAATCAGCTAAGTTGGTCAACAGAAAGAGAGAGAAGATTAAAGATAGATAGAACTTTTTGAATGTCTGATTCAGAGGGCTGGGATTTTTAAATGTCATCTTTTAAATTGTATAGTGATACATGTAGTCCATAAAAGTGTCTGCAATTGCTTGAGGATTTGGAATTTTGTGTTTGGAGATAGGGAGGATCAAATGAGAGATCCTGGATTTGGATTTTTAGACTTTGCTATCTGTTTGCTAGATACTTCCCTGATCTATTAGCATTCGCACATGTGCAACGTTTTAATTGGCAGAGATATTTATTGTAATTCTCACATATTGACTGCTTTAGTTTGCATCTCAATTTAGTAAGAGTCCTGGTTAAAACAATTGTGTAAAAAGAAGGCGCTGGCCCTTTAAATTAATACCAAAAATGAATTGTGCTAAAAAAAAACCACTTATATTGCATCAATAAATTCTAATACAATGTGATTAAAAATAATGTCCATCAAAATGTGCAGAAAAAAGGTCCTCCAGTCTTTGTAAAGCACGCTGGCTTGATAGGTGAGAGCGGTGGTGCGAGAATCCTCTCAGTGAGCTGTTTGTGTTGGTGTACCAAAATCATATCAGTGTATTGACATATTTTGCTTTATGATGTTAAAAAATCTTAATAAATTACTACATTATGTTACTCTACTATTGTCCTTTCTCTCCATTTGTTACTGACTTGGGGAGATTCTCTCATTGACAACATCTATATGTGGATTACTGGTGCAGTTCATAAAGAACAAACAATTGCATACAATCCGGAGTTTGTCTACATTGCTGGTTTGGCCACTGTTTGTGTCCATATCGTTCTGGTGAGTTGGCATTTCAGCTGCACATGTGGTGGAGCATCTAATTATTTTTTTTTGGTGGAGAAGATTCAGTCACTTTTATTGATTTGTACACACAGGAATGTGGTGACACCGGACTTTTTTCTGCACATTTTGATGGACATTATTTTTTAATCACATTCTATTGGAATTTATTGATGCAATATACAGTACAGTGAAGGAAATACGTATTTGATCCCCTGCTGAGTTTGAATGTTTGCCCACTCACAAAGAAATGATCAGTCTAAAAATCAAATGGTAGGTGTATTGTAACACTGAGAGACAGAATAGCAACAAAAAATTCAAACGAAATGCATGTCTAACAAATTATGCACTGATTTGCATGTTCATGAGGGAAATAAGCATTTGATCCCCTTCACAAAACATGACTTAATACTTGGTGGCAAATCGCTTGTTTGCAATCAGAGAGGTCAGACGTTTCCTGTAGTTGGCCACCAGGTTTGCACACATCTCAGGAGGGATTTTGGCCCACTCCTCTTGGCAGATCCTCTCCAAGTCATTAAGGTTTGTTGGCTGACGTTTGGCAAGTCAAACTTTCAGCTCCCTCCAAAGATTTTCAATCAGATTAAGATCTGGAGGCTGGCTAGGCCACTCCAGGACCTTAATGTGCTTCTTCTTGAGTCACTCCTTTGTTACCTTGGCCGTGTGTTTTGGGTCATTGTCATGCTGGAACACCCATCCACGACCCATTTTCAATGCCCTGGCTGATTTGATGGTACATTGCCCCATCCATCATCCCTTTGATGAGGTGCAGTTGTCCTGTCCCCTTAGCAGAAAAACACCCCCAAAGCAGAATGTTTTCACCACCATGTTTGACAGTTGGGATGGTGTTCTTGGGGTCCTCCTCCAAACACGGCGAGTTGAGTTGATGCCAAAGAGCTCAATTTTGGTCTCATGTGACCACAACACTTTCAACCAGTTCTCCTCTGCATCACTCAGATGTTCAGTGGCAAACTTCAGACAGACCTGGACATGTGCTTTATGGAGCAGAGGGACCTTGCGGGCACTGCAGGATTTCAATCCTTGTCGGCGTAGTGTGTTACCAAAACAAAAGTTCATGTGTGTTCTTTATCTCATGCATCCAAGTAGATTCTGATCCAGTGATATGCTAATGCACTATGTGAACTGCCACCAAACACACTGGATTCACCAGAGCGTATGGCTGCTTAAATTGCAGGTGGTATATGCATTATATGTATTCGTCAAGACACAGAACATAGCCTCTGTCTGGATGGAACAGTCTCTTTAAGGATAACGGCTCTCTGGTAATGGCATCGAAGGGGTTCTCTTTAACATATGGTCAGCGCAGGTATGGTAGAAGTAGAGGAGACAATGCTCACCACAGGAAATGCTCATAAAGTGTAGCACCTTTATTAAAACTGTGTCAAGCATAACAATAAGCAGCTAGGGAAAAACATACAGTTCTGGAAGCATGACTTAGACTTGGAAGGCTCCTGGTGGATGGAGTTGAGGATCCTGATGAGGGCACGCTTTGTGGGGCATTGGGCACTTCCCCTCTGAGGCTTGTTGCTGGCTGTACAGAACTCCAGTCTCCGCTCCTCTATGCTGGCTTGAGCGGCTACCACTGACATTTTAGTGGAACCAACGCTGCACTGACCAGAAGAATCCTGACAGCTTGTGGGGTTAATGCAGCTACCTCTTATTTCAAGGTATTGCTCTAAGGGTTCGGGAGCAGCGGAGGCAAGTGGGCTGTATAATAAAACAGCAGAGTCTCCATTAATTGTGTGTGTCTCTGGCAGCCAAATGGAGAGGTAGTAGAGGAGGATCGGTCCAGTGTGATGTGTTCGTGAGAACTGTGGGAGCCCAGCAGTGAAGCTGGAGAAGCGCTGCTGGTGCAATCCAGGGCACACTCCTTCACAGATGGCCGCAGCCCCACAGACCTTGTGTCTGGTTGCTGATCTGATCAGGATGGCGGAGAGCACATTTGGGTCCACAAGATGCCTATGCTGGGAGGAGCTGCGTGTCAGAGAGGCAGCATGTAGAACATCTGACCAGCGTCATCTTGCCTCCCCACCCTTGGCAGATCACTTGCTGGGAGTTCCATAAAGGACCAGTTTGGCTGCAAGGCTGCTGGGGGGGTCTGACTAGGTCTCCCCAATTTAGTAGAGTGGGCAGCTTTAGCCTTACCCATCAAAGAGGTAAAAGTCCCCTAAATTGAGGAGAAATCAGTGGGCTTGGAAAGAGAAAATTCCTGAGGCATCCATGCAGTTCGACTTCCAGGCACGCCCACCTTTTCAAGTTTATAAACTGTTGTTTTTTAAATTTTTTTGCCTACAAATAAGGATTTTACAAGGTATGTTCATAATAGAGTGTTTTAAAAGCATTCTTTGATTTACAATAAGGAATTCTAATCCAATGTCTGCTTCTGTAAATTGCAAATCCAGAAGGACACTGCCTCTTTTAACAGAGAGGGATGGAGTGTATCCTTTCCCTGAGACATTTAAATGTGTGTGCAATCTTACAGTATCTCCCAGATGTGAGTAACCCCTCACATTTTTGTAAATATGTTATTATATCTTTTCGTGTGACAACACTGAAGAAATTACACTTTGCTACAATATAAAGTAGTGAGTGTACAGCTTGTATAACAGTGTAAATTTGCTGTCCCCTCAAAATAACTCAACATACAGCCATTCATTTCTAAAGCTCAAGGCAAAGAACTCTCTGAGGATCTGAAAAAAGAATTGTTGCTGTACATAAAGATGGCCAAGGCTATAAGAAGATTGCCAAGACCCTGAAACTGAGCTGCAGCATGGTGGCCAAGACCATACAGTGGTTTAAAAGGGCAGGTTCCACTCAGAACAGGCCTCGCCATGGTTAAAGAAGTTGAGTACACGTGCTCAGCATCATATCCAGAGGTTGTCTTTGGGAAATAGACATATGAGTGCTGTAAGCATTGCTGCAGAGGTTGAAGGGGTAGGGGGTCAGCCTGTCAGTGCTCAGACCATACTCCGCACTCTTCATCAAATTGGTCTGCATGGCTGTCGTCCCAGAAGGAAGCCTCTTTTAAAGATGATGCACAAGGAAGCCTGCAAACAGTTTGCTGAAGACAAGCAGACTAAGGACATGGATTACTGGAACCATGTCCTGTGGTCTGATGAGACCAACATAAACTTATTTGGTTCAGATGGTGTCAAGCGTGTGTGGCAGCAACCAGGTGAGGAGTACAAAGACAAGTGTGTCTTGCCTACAGTCTAGTATGGTGGTGGGAGTGTCATGGTCTGGGGCTGCATGAGTGCTGCCGGGACTGGGGAACTACAGTTCATTGAGGGAGCCATGAATGCCAACATGTATTGTGACATACGGAAGCAGAGCATGATCCCCTGCCTTCGGAGACTGGGTCGCAGGGCAGTATTCCAACATGATAATGACCTCAAACACACCTCCAAGATTACCACTGCCTTGCTAAAGAAGCTGAGGGTAAATGATGGACTGGTCAAGCATGTCTCCAGACCTAAACCCTATTGAGCATCTGTGGGGTATCCTCAAACGGAAGTTAGAGAAGCGCAAGGTCTCTAACATCCACCAGCTCCGTGATGTTGTCATGGAGGAGTGGAAGGGGACTCCAGTGGCAACCTGTGAAGCTCTGGTGAACTCCAAGCCCAAGAAGGTTAAGGCAATGCTGGAAAATAATGGTGGCTACACAAAATATTGACACTTTGGGCCCAATTTGGACATTTTCACCTAGGGTGTACTCACTTTTGTTGCCAGTGTTTTAGACATTAATGGCTGTTTGTTGAGTTATTTTGAGGGCACAGCAAATTTACACTATTATACAAGCTGTACACTCATTACTTTACATTGTAGCAAAGTGTCATTTCTTCAGTGTTGTCACATGAAAAGTTATAATAAAATATTTACAAAAATGTGAGGGGTGTACTCATTTTGTGAGATACTGTATATTCTGCTATTCAGTTCCAAAAACAACACAGGATATTCACAGCATAATAGTCTTCTAAAAACTTTGAGTATTGTTCTCGCAATTGCCACCTGCTGGCAATAAGTGACAAATAAGAAATATTCACAAACTGGAAATTCATAAATAGGAAATATACACACATATTACTAACTACTCAGCTTCTATTATTAGATACAAACTTGCATATAATGTCTATACAATGAGTATGTGTTGTTCCCAAAAAGTAAGAGGGCAGGGCAAAGTGACAACTTACATTTAATTCAACTCTCAGGTAAGCTTTTGCTTACCTTCCTTACACTCTTCCTTTGTTCTGTTTAGCTGTTGTTAGTGAATGAAAACCATGGGTAAATTAGCAGCCACTGGAATTGTAGTTTCCATTGGACTATGAACATTTCACATGTCGGTGCTGATTTGCCCAGCCCTGGCACATGCAGTGAGTCAAAATTATTTTCCTTTACTGACTAATTCCTTCAGCTCCCTGCACTGAATAAAGTGGTAATAGGAGTGAAAGAAAAGCTAAGAATATGATGGGGATATATTGGGGAATAAATCAAACATGTTGATTTGCCCTGAATGGGCAAACATATCTTTGTTGTTAGTGTGAATATTTAACCTAAATTTCCAAATTTGGCATCCAAACATAAATCAGAAAAGTTGTAAATTCAGGTGGATTTTGATGTGTAAGAGTGTCTTTTAACTGAGTAGGCATAGGCTGAAGTTTGCGTAACAGTGTACAGTTTATCTATTTTTTATTCAGGTCAGTGCTCTTAGTATGTATATGAAAATGTAGCTAAATGTACCTAGTAATGATAACAATGGTTACTGTGCACTCAGCTTCTGTTCATAGGTAATAGTACTTATTTGTAATAGTATTATATGTTTAACTGTAAGATATGAATTTCATACTAAAATTGCTATATTATAAAAGAAAGCAAAGTAAGGATAGTGACCAGACTTCTCTTTGCCACAATTTTGCATTACAGTTGGGTCACTGTCCAGCCTCCAGCCTATGACTGGACAATGAAGGAGCAGCAGCTGCTTACCCATCTGCTCACGCTGATAACTCTCCCTGTTAGTATAATTTGTGCCAGCAATGGACATGCAGCACTCCTGATTGGTAATAGTGTTGCCCTAATCTACATCAATAGTGCTGCCCCTATCTAAATGTTGCTGTACAGGAGATTACAGGAGGTAATACTAAGCCATATTCAGGCATTTACAACAGTTTCATTTAAAAATAAATTTGATTTCCAAGGCCACATAGGTATAATTGAATGTCGCAACTATACTTGCCCCTGATCTCTACTACCTTTCCTAGGAAGAAATACGTGAATCTTTACTCTTAGAAGACAGGAACAAATTTGAATACAGGCCTCCAAGAATTCCACAAATATTATAGCACTTGAAAATTCATATAAAGTTTTGTTTTGATCATAAGCTACACCTTCGGGGATTGCAAAATATATACTGTCGTATAGCCTTACTTGCTTTTGTGGAGATACATTTATTGGTACAATGTTTCACATATAATGGTCTTGTCCTAATGCACAGTTGTGCATATGCATTTAACGCTAAGTCAATTAGGCAGAATTTACCCAAGGATCCATGGGAAGCCATATTTCCTAAATCTATCAATAATTTTGCTAAACATGGACATAAGCTTGTCTCTGGCATGTTTGTAACTACTCAACATTAATAATTTGGGGAGTGGAAGTTACCAACACTTAAGTATGAAGATGTGATGTTAAGAATAACAGGCACTATGATTATTGGGAAAAAAAACCCGCCACTCACATGATTCTCCTGATAAAAAGCTTAACATCTAAACTCCCTTGATATTGTATATCTGCCCGAACTGCCTCTATGATTGCCTTCCAGCCCTGTAAAGTCTCACTGATTCTATTAATGCTGATGCATGAGAGGGGGAAAGGTGGCCAACTAGCATGCCTTTAACCCCCCTCACTGTGTGTGTGTGTGCGTGCGTGCGTGCGTGCGTATGTGTGTATATGTATGTGTGTGTTGTCTATCTATTTCTTTCTCCCTATCCTTTTCTTTTATTTTGTACCTCATCTTTAGAATTCCTTATCAACTTCAAACCATGTTGCTACTAATTTTCTACAAACAACTACGTAATATTGTACAAAAAAATTCCAAAAACCTCCTGCGCTTAAATGGAATCCTACCCTTAAAAAGCTGCTAACACTAAACTTATACCCGAATAAGTGAATAATCAATTAAAATAAACAGTGTAGCGCTAATAAATAATATATATATATATATATATATATATATATATATATATATATAAAAATATCCAGTGAATAAGTGATTACAATAAACAAACTCAATATACACCCCCTAGGTATATATATCCAGAATGATAAACAAAGAAAAAAATAATAGTGTCATGCGTGAATTCCCTCGTGGGGAATATCCAGTGCAAAAAGTGACAAATACAATCTTAATACAATATAGTGACAAAAGAACATACGGTGCTCAAAATAGGTGAACCAATATTCAATTGCAAAAAAGTCCAAACAATATAATAATAATAATGCAATGCTTTGTGGTGGTCTTCCCACTCCACTCTTCATGCAAAAGTAATGTGCAGTGTGCGTGATTCACACGTGCCAATCCTTTAACGGCCAAAATGCCCCCTCACCTCCTTACTTAGACCCCACAGGGCCAGCACGCTTTAAGGATCAAACGATCCTATCAGAATGGATTCCTCTCTGGATTTCACCTTTCACCTCCAGCGTCCACCAGACTAGCAGCCAGCTCCTCCCAGGGTCATAATGAAACACAAGACCCTCCATAGTGCAACTACTGGCACAGATCAGAATAATCCCAGCAATAGAGCTGCAGAGAATACAGATCAACACGATGGTCTATGGAGCGATTCTTCTTCCCATACTGGATCCCACAGCCATCCCCATTCCGCGGAGTTGTCCTCCCTTTAGTGTGGGCACCCGGCTGTCTGGCTGCTAGTCTGCGCATGCACGAGAAGCACTGTGCTTTGTGATTGGTCCGCCGTCTTCTGGGAACTGTCATGTGTCCCAGAAGACGCCGTACCATTCACAAAGTGCAGCGCTACTCGTGCATGCGCACTGGGCACCCGGCTGTCAAGCCGAGAGCCCACACTAAAGAAGCCGGCGTGGGATGACTGCGCAGCGATGGACCGAGGAACAGGTAAGGTCCTGCTGCAGAGCTGAGCTGCCGGCCCGGTATTCTGACATGGGGGAAAAATGTTGGATTCTTTTTTGGGGGAAAAAAGTGCGTCTTATAGAGCGAAAAATACAGTACATCTTATATGCAGAAATGGCCCCAAATCCTCCAAGATATTCCCCTAGATCACTGGAGTAAGATTTGGGAGGCCTCCTCCAGGTCTTCTAAATGTGAGGTATAGAAGAAAAATACCTATAAGGCTTTGATGCTCTGGTACAGGACCCCTGAGGTCCTCTATGCTTGAAATCTTAATGTTTCTCCTGTCTGCTGGTGATGGGGCAAGGAAATTGGTACTCTTTTTCACATTTTCTGACTATGTCAAAACATTACACCTTTCCTGAGAGAGCCTTTTAGGACTTCTTTTTCAGGTTTACATCCCATTTGATCCTATCCATTTTTTATTAGGCCTGCCTTTTACAGGCCTTTCCAAACCTGCCAAGAAACTACCCTCCCATGTCTTAACAGCTGCCAGGAGAACCATACCCATGCATTGGTTATCACTACACCTCCCTCACGGTCAAAATTGATTAAACTTATTGGTGAGGTTCAGGGGCGGACTGACAACTCATGGGGCCCCCAGGCAATAGGGGATCATGGGGCCCCTGTGTCCTTGCCCAAACTCAAAAAAGCCTATGAAAAAGGTACCAGGGGCATCTCATGGGGTAGAAGAAGTAAATAATAAAGTATGCTACCTGTGACTAATATTGTTAAACTAACAGTTTTCTAACAGCGTATAGAAAAATGCACTGGAATATTTCTGAGCATACCAGATAGTTATTTTCTCTTTTTTTTTGTTACCTTTCATGTACCAATCAAAAATTTTAATATAGAGTTTCCCAGTTTTTTATGGTATGCAAAACGTGGCTATATATATTAGAGGATCCTGTGATAAAATGATCCAGGAGTGGAGCTTTAATCACTATTACACTAATACTAGCCCAGGAGAATCCTCTGCTACTAGATTAAAAAATATATATTTTTAATTTAAAGATTTTAAAGGTTTAACTAGATGGACATTTCTGGGGTTTTTTCCAACCTAAATATCTATGTGTTATTTTACAAGCACTTCTAGCTTTAGACTCATTGTGGGGGATTTACTAAAACTGGAGCACTCAGAATCTTGGGCAGCTGTGCATGGTAACCAATCAGCTTCTAACTTTGGCTTGCTCAGTTAAGCTTTGACATTATAAACTGAAAGCTGATTGGCTTCTAGGTAGAGTTACTTTAAATGCTCCAGTTTGAGTAAATCAACCCCAATCATTTTAGCTGGTTCTCTAATAAAATCTAAAAAAACCCCCTAAGAATTGCTATATTACAATTGACAGAAAATAAAACATAATGCATGACTTCTTCATTCTTAAAATATACTTTAATGTGCTATTTTTTCATTTTTTGTTTTCCTGACCATAAAGAATAAATCACTGCCCTATCAGAAAACAAGCAAACCAAGACATTAGGAAGAGACTTGTCAAAAGTATGATGACATTAATTGCAGACACCTCCTTACAATGGTTTCTTCACTGTAAATAAAATTACAGTTCTTTGTTGTTTGCCACTGTGCTGCTGATAACACTATGTTTTACCCATTTTAGCATAAACCTGTACTTGCCAGACTCTTCATGTGATTTTATTTTGGATTAAATCCTTTCTTTCTCTCTTGATGATAGTTTGAAGATCCCTTTTTCGAAACATGTTGAGTTTTCCATCTCTCTTCCTTTTAGACATGCAGCTTGGTATAAACTTTTTAAGAGTTCTCAGTGGGCTGAGATTATACCTAGATATTATTTCTGTGAAGTTCAAATTTTATTATTATGGACTGAGTTTAAAATGTGAAAGTATAAAAGAATAAATCCAACTTGAAAGGCTATGTATATTATACTCTAGGAAGAAATCTCAGTTGTCAAGTGCTGATAGCAAAAAGGATGACCCTGATAGTGGTTTTATTTTTTTTTGTATACTATTATTCATATGCCTAAATGGAAGGCAAGGTCTATTTATAAATATAATTTTTTTCATAAACAAAGTAAAACATAAGGGGCTTGTATACAGAGTGCTGCCTGATAGGAAACATTCACATTTCAATATATTGTTTCTGTATTCCAATGGACACGTTTCTTTTTTGATGGGAAATTCTGTATTTAGCTTTATTTCAGCTCTATATTTAGTATGGAGTTCATACTTTAAACAAGACAAGTCAAGTTGGATCTTGAATTTGGGTCTCTGCTTCAAGGGTCTAAAATCTCCACTAAAATACCTATCTTTGAGCCATTTTTCCATGGTCTACCTGATCCTGTCTTCTCTTCTACCCTTTCAAGGTATCTCTATGTGAGATAGAGGTAGTAATTACTTATTAGGTACATGAAGCCAGTGAATGCCTATGCTTTACATAGATCCATGGCTGTATGCAATAATAGAAAGCAATAAAGCAGTCAGTGAAACCCAGACCTCAGTATTTCTGTAATGGGAAACAGTGGCAGGCCCATAAAGATCAAAATTTAAACTAAATGCTTGATTGTAGGTCTGAAGCAGACTGCAAGTGAACATACAGAAGTTGAAATATTATAGGAAAACTGGCCAATAAATTTGCAAGGGAATGAACACTTAGCAAGGAAATTTTCCATTAGTCTAATGATTGTGGTGAAAATTTGATTTGCAAAGAATGTCAAATCGAGCCAGGACAATAAACATTATTTTTGTTTGCCCAGGATAGGTTGATTAAAGTCAACAAAGCTGCAACTCATTCACTTAGATGTGCTAAATTCCCTTAAAATGTGAAAATTCCCTTGCAAAGTAACCAACCCATTTGTCTTTGTTAAATAAACCTCAGTATCTCAACTAATATCCAATTATACCATTAATCAAATTTCTTTTGGTGGTATTTAATCACCACTGGGTTTTTGTGCTATGAATGAAAAAAGACCAGAAATTATGAAAATGAAAGCGTTTTCTTCGTTTCTGTTATAAAATTTAGCAAATAATCTTTCTACATAAATTTAGGCCAAAATGTATTCGGCTACATTTATTTGGAGAAAATACACCAAATCAGTGTTTATTATTTAGGTGGTAGGAAAGTTATATAGTCCACACACT
Organism: Staurois parvus; assembly: GCF_062004578.1. Taxonomy (NCBI): domain Eukaryota; kingdom Metazoa; phylum Chordata; class Amphibia; order Anura; family Ranidae; genus Staurois; species Staurois parvus. Next base: position 11,858,317 of record NW_028317876.1, read on the forward strand.
ATGGCATGTATCTAAAAATTTATAAATACTGATGTACTGACATCTCATTTCTTGAGGCTCCAACATGCCAGGACAATAAAAATAACCTCCAAATGACCGCTTTTTGACAATTAGACAGTCTGAGGTATTTAGTAAGAGGCATTGCAAGTTCTTTGAAGTTTTTTTGCAGTAAAGTGTGATCATATAACTGGTGCAGTGGTGATCAGGGACACTGACTGTTGACAGTATGCTACTCCTGTGACCAGATCAATACAATGTTACTTTAGTAACATTGTACTAATCTGGGCAAGTGAACAGGATTTTTTTTCTTTGCACATAATGATTGCTTATACCAACATATTTCATTGGTATAAGCAAGCATTTTTAATGAATGAAACTGACTCATTCAGTAGTGTCTGTCATGATCAGCTGAGATTGGCCACAACTGATCACATACTTCAGATAGGATGTGCTTCACCCAGTCTGTACATGTGAGCACTGTGATCAATCGCAACTAGCAGCACAGACATAAGCAATGAATGGCATGAAATGAAGCCATTCATACAACTGTCATGTGATCTGCTGTGATTGGTCACAGCAATCACATGACAGTGGCAGTGGGCCAGTGTAGTGATCTGTCATCGTCCATATCTGGTAGACATAGCAGGTGACAGATCCAACCAGAGCGCTGCTCATGTGCCGTGCGAGGCGTGATCCTGTGAGGATTTCATATGACGTCCTCCAAGGATAAGAAGGATCCCACTTGGCCATCATCTTGCAATAAGCTGGGCAGGAAGGAGTTAAAAAAAAGAGTCTATTTCTTTAAAATCAAACTATCATGCCATAAAAAGTGTTCATAGAAAATAATGATATTTCATCCTACATGGAAGAAAAATATATTTGAGATATATTTTAAAAAATATTCTTCCCAAATATATTGCCATATATTTGAAATGTGACAATTTTGGCAATATGCAATTTATTTCAAAATATATTTCAATTAATTTATATATATATATATATATATATATATACACACACACACACATATACATATATATACTGCATGTTGAAATGCCTTTTTTTATTACAAAATATATGTAAAAATATACGTTAAAATTACTTTTTTATAAGTTAAAAAAAATCTAAAGAATATATTTAAAAATATAAATTTTTAAAAACTCTGAGACACCGCCCACTTCCATATCGCAATGCCTGGAAGATATGCATGCAGTGGCATCAGATATTAAAAATAATCAAACAAAAATGAAAGAATACAAAAAAGGGAAAAAAAATTATTAAATCTAAATAAATAAATTCACAAAACATAAATGAAAAATATATAAAATAATAATGTCCAAATCAAAGTGCAGAAAATTAAAAGAAAAAAATGAATGAAGATATCCTAAATCCAATTTGCTCCAAAGAAATAAAAACGTGACATGTGCAGAAAATGCCAGTGCATTAACACCATCCGTGATAACCAACATATACTGCACTCACCAAATATAATGGACTCTCAAATGATTAAGAGTCAAATACGCTTTTGGATATTAGATATCCTGCCAATAGGGATTTCCACCTTTCAGAAAGATGCTCCAATAGAAGGATTTTCCACATAATTTGATCAGTATAAAAAAGAAAAAAACTGATAGTGTTATATTGTCAAAAATAATTTAATTTCTAAGAATAGCTGCATCAATTGCACTCACATGTTAAAACAATAAGAAATGCCTTGAGTCAATTACATATGACCATCAAATTACTTTCTGCCAATGAAGATTCCCACAGAGTATGAACTGGCAGCTCAAATGGAAACAGACACAATGAAGATGGCCCTGGAACGCAGCGTCCTGCAAGCATTCCTCTCTCCGGATATGACATCATGACGTAGCGAAGGAAGACCGGAAGTTATGTTAATGCATTTCACCCCTCCTCCAGGGCATCGTAATCCTTCGCCACATGGTTTTTTAATCTACTTATCTTGTAGGACCAAAGACGTTTACTAGTTATAAATGTTTTCACAGCTATACCAGTTGCTAAGAGTTTATGAAGTTATCAGCTCTGGTCTTTACAACCAAAATATGCTCGAGACACAGTGCACCTAAATGCCTTTCTTAGAGGTTTATGGTCTACCTAAATGGGTAGTGACCATGGATGAGCTGATCTTTTAGGAGCTTAGTAATCTTTCTGGCTGGGAGCCTAATTGGTAGGTAATCCATAAGTAATGATAAAGGTTTATGGTACTATTTTCCTTTTTATATATATATATACACAGTACACACACACAGTATTTACATTTATTTTTTCTTTTGAATCATTATGTCATCTACAAATGCATATGCACAGGCTGCCATAAAAACATACATACATACCTTACACTCTAAGGCAGGGCTTAAAATTTTAAGTCCTGAGCTACTAGCCAGGCCTTAAGAGTTACTCGCTACCAGTTGCATCAACCGACCCCTACCCTGCTACACCCCTAATTCCACCCTAAACACGCCCTCGTAAATTATTTCATGAAATGACACTGTTAAATGTTACCCACATTACATCAGGGTCCCCAGAGCCCCCCCACATTACACCAGGGCCTCCAATGTCCCCCTAAAAACTCCATCATACTTAGACCATGCACCGCATACAACCAAAACCCCCCATAATATTTCACTCACAAAACCATAACTCTACCAAGCATATCCTACCTACTATCCAACCCACATAATCCTGAACCTGACCAAACAACCCATACATGTAGGTTTACATACAGACACATGTACATACACACACACAAACAGAGACACCTGTACACACACACAGACATGTACATACATACACACAGAAACATGTACACACACGCACAGAGACACATGTACACACACACATACAGACATATGTATACACACACAGACACATGTACAGACATACACAGACACATGTACATACACACAAACACATGTACATACATACATGGACACATGTACACACAGACACATGTACTTACATAAGCACACACACACATGTACATGCACACAGACACATGTACACACAGACACATGTACACACACATACATGTACATACACACAGACACATGTACAGATACACACATGTACATACACACAGACATGTACATGCATACACAAACACACACATATACACATACAAATACACACACACATACAAATACACACACACACACAGCCCTATAAAAAGTTGCAGTACTTCGTTGCCTTCACTCACAGAACCGAGTACTGCACTCTAGGGGGAGGCAGAGAGCACAGCACACACTCCTTCCTTTGCTTTCACTTTGCTCAACTATTGAGCAGTCTGACAGCTCCCAGTGCGAGTGACATATCCAGCCCTGAGTTCCAAGCCTGCTCAGCAAGATGGCCCTGGGGACACACTCGCCCCCACCATAATTTCCACTCGCCAATGCGAGCTGGTGAGTGGAAATTTCAAGGCCTGCTCTAAGCCTTATGTTTGAGGTGAGGAGCATCTCACCTATGGGGGTTGCATAGAGACAGCTATCCCATCTCATCACCAGGGCTAGGATAACAGCAGTAATAGAATTACATCCACTCCTGCACTTATCCTCTTCATGTCCTACTTCAATGTGTCTTTCAGGATAAAGTCCTGAATGCCTGATGCCTTCTATAGTTAGACCCCATCCTCCCACTACTGGAACCCAAAAGCTGGGAATTGCTTATATCCACAGTAATTACTCCATCTAGTATCTGCCATAATTATGCTGTCAAGCAACCACATGCCCTAAAACCTCCTATTCTTTCATCACTCTCCTTCTTGTCTGCCTTATACCTTAAGACCAGTAGTGTGCTAGCAGATCTTTCCAATTTAATTGTTACTTTTTCATATATTACAACATCTCATGTTCATGTTTAACTACCTCCACCATCAGCAGTGAATGTAAATTCCTGCTGAAATCCTTTTGGCTCCCCCCTCTTCACTTTGGGCAGATTAGCAAGTCTAATTTTGTTGCTGGATAGTTATTATTATACAATATTTATATAGCGCCAACAGTTTGCTCAGCGCTGTAGTTAGATCCCCCATACTCAAATTACTTACTCCCTGCTTTTTCCTTTTAGCAATAAATCAGGTGGGATTTGTCCCAGTCAGAGAGGCTTGGGATAACACCATAAAAGCCCTAAACATTCAATTCATCATTGGCTCACCAGTTCCAAACAGCATGGCTTCTTTTTGTCATTGGATGCGGAGAAGAAGTTCGATAGGTCGGGATGGGACTACTTAGAAGCAGTTCTGCAGGCATTAGGTCTAGGAAGTCATTTCACTCACTTTATTATGTCCCTATCCTATAGCAAAAGTTTGGATTAATGGCCACCTATCAAATGCCTTCTTCATTCGCAATGGAGCACGACAAGGTTGCCCCCTGTCCCCATTGCTTTTCTTATTTACGTTAGAAGCCTTCATAAATTGCCTACACATGAATAAGAATATCCATGGTGTTACAGTAGCTGGATGTCAATACAAATTTGTAGCCTTTCTGGATGACATTCTGCTCAATCAGAACCTCACATCACACTCCCTAATCTTTTGAAAGAATTTACATTTTTCAAATACGTCTGCAATTTTAAAATTAACTTTAGTAAATCCCATGCCCTGCATATCTTACTTCCATCATCACAAATCAAGCTTTGCCAGCAGAACTTTCCATTTACATGGCAATCAGAAGCTCTGACCTATTTGGGAATTCAGCTACCACAGCACTTATCTGAATTATACCTCAGAAATTACTTGACCATTATACGAACCATTTCGGATGATCTCCAAAACTGGAATAAGCCTCTCTTTTCAAGGTTCAGCAGGGCGGCCATCCTTAAAATGAATGTACTTCCAAAACTATTATAGATACTTCAAACAGTTCCAATCAACCTTCCCCCTAACTTCTTGCATTCGTACAAGAAAATTTGCACTTCCTTCCTCTGGAACAGAGGTCACCCGAGAATCAGCAATGAACAACTATCTACCCCCAAATTACAAGGAGGAATAGGACTTCCAGATTTACAATATTAATACTGAACAAGCAACTTGTCATGCATATTAGATTGGAATGTTCATCACTTAGCAAAAGATTGGATTGAACTAGAAACTGCATTCACCAATTTGCCTTTGAGTAATATCCCATGGATAAAGAAAGGTCATATCCCAGCCTCCCTACAAGACCACCCGCTTATTGGGCCAACATTGACTTGCTTCTGAGAAGTGTGCTTCAAATTCAAGATCTCAACAATACCTGAACAAATGACCCCTGTCCAAATGAACCCAGACTTCCAAGCTGGGATGACACTCACATTCCTACTAGGTGCAGACCCGGAGTGCAAATAGTGTTCGCACCATTTCTTCCTCAAAAGTAAACTGTTTGACTATGATACCTTTTGTGCTCTAAGACCAGATGCAGGCATGAGCCTGTGGGCCTATTCACAACTTCATAATTTCTTATATTCCCTTAACAGGTCTGCTGCATTGTCAGAACCTCTCACCCCCTTTGAGAGTCTTTGCTCCAAGCCTACTCCACAACAACATGTAATCTCTACAATTCATTCTCATAAGCATAGCAAAGGATTGACCTACCAAGTTTACATCAACCTGGGCATGCTGGCTCCATTTCCAATCAACTGATGATTATCATCACGTGATAGGGAATGCCCTTTGCTAATCCTTTTAAAGGGAAGGGGGGAGGGGGAAGAGATGAGGGAGGAAGAGGGGAAGGAAAAAACAAAGTAAAAGGAAAATAGGTGAAAGGAAAAGAGAGAAAAAGTAAAAGAGGGAAGAAAAAGAAAAACATACTATAGCTTGGCATATCCCCCTTTTCTTTTTCCTTTACATGGTATCATTTTGACCTGCCTCCCACACTCACTGGATGAGTTGAGAGAAGCTTTCTACTTCATGGCCCCATAGGACAAACCCATTTTTTTCTGTTTTTTTCTTGTTCATTTGTTTTTTTTGTTTGTTTTTTTTTTCTCTCTCCCTCTCCTTATCTACCTCACTCTTTTCTACTTACAACAAACATCTCCCCTGGTGCTGGACACCCTCACAAACTAACATTTATTAGACAACAAACTGGTACATCCAGATTCCTAACCCATCGCATGATCAGGTAGATAATGCAGGCTATTATTTATATGCCCAGACTGGTAATTCCCCAATTTTAATCGCCACTTACTACTCTGCCACATACACCCTTTCCCCCCACCCAAATGTGGGCTGGTACCAACCATACCCCAAGATAAACTGCCTTATATTCCCCCATTATGCCTACTCTAGATATTACTGGTTACTATGAAGTCATGCTATCTCACATACATATCTGATTCTTGTTAATAAAGCCTTCAAACCAGCCTTACTACATATCTCATCTTGCAATATTTGTATTCTCTCTAATATCTGATGTATCCTTCTTAACCTCCTTGGCAGTATGATTCTTTCCGATTTTTTGTGCTGAAAGCGGTACGATTTTTTTGCATGGAAATATGTAGTTTTTTATTGTAGGCTGTAATTTTTAGGAATAACTCACTGAAATCTGTACGAACAAGAGTCTATTAAACATCCCGGGTAGGATAAAATTTGAAACACAAAATCATAAATTATAATTTAATAAATAATCATAAAAAATAATAATATAATAATAATAAACTTAATTCAATAATATAATCAAACCAAAAACACTGAAATTTGAAATACAGAGGCAAATTCGCACATCGCTGAGCAAAGTCGCAAAATCGTTTTCAGTGTCTGATGACGAATTTCCCCACGAATCATTATCACTCAATTCTGCAAGTGGTTCTGATTTACTATCGCTGTTCTAAAACCGCTTTTGATGTAAAGGGACGCTTTTTGGACGCCATGGACTTTTCTAAGTTTCCAGGCAGAAAGAACATTCAAAATGCAGGCAGGGCACAGGACAAAGCAGTAGGGACAAAATGTATGTGAAATGCATTGAAACAGCAATGACAGCAAAAATGACATTTTTTAAAAATTTCAAATTTCCCGCCGGTTCCGGCGCCCGTATGTCCTGACGTCACAGGGACCGGAACACAGAAGCCGGATGCTGGCATCGGCCGGAGGAGATGGCCGGGGATGCTGCAGGGGACACATCGCGGGAGCGAAGGACAAGGTAAGTGTTGCAGGGACCCACAGAGCAACGCCGCATGGTAAGCCCGAGTGTAGCTCGGGGTTACCGCTCTTGGTATAGAGATTTTACCCCGAGCTACACTTGGGATTACCGCTAAGGAGGTTAATAACCTAAATGTACTGTTTTGAAATATATAATCGATCTTAGCTCCATATTGGCAAACAAATGATTATTGTAAGTTTAGATGACAACTAATCTCCATGTCCCTTTCTTTCATCTGGTACCCGGTATACTGTTAAAACATTCAAGAAAATATGTTTGACAAAAAAAAGTTATATATATATATATATATATATATATATTTTTTTTTTTTTTTTTTTTTTTTTTTTTCAAAAATGTTGGTCTCTTTTTGTTTACATAATAAAAAATTAAAAACCCAGTGGTTATCAAATACCACCAAAAGAAAGCTCAATTTGTATGAAAATGATAAAAAAATATACATTTCATTTGAGTACTGCATTGTAAGACCATGTAAATATTTGTTAAAGTAGCACAGTGTTAAATAGCAAAAAATGTCCTGGTCAAGAAAGGAGGTAAAATGTTCCGGAGCTTAAGTTGTTAAAAAATACACCTGTCAGCTTTTTTGGGAGCTGAAAAAAGCATTATCTTTAAAGGAGTATTTTATTTCCTCATTTTAACAAATAACTATGTGAAATCAGAATATGCTTGTAGGTAAGTTGGGCAGACATTTCTTCATGTCTTGATGTTCTCTGTCAAGCAGGTTCTGGCCTCAGCAGTAATACAGAAGCAAAAATATTGTACATTTCACTAGAACTTGACTAGACAGCGGAAAACATACAGTGAATATATACGAGCACCTTGATAAATTCTACAGCTTAGGAAAATTCAACTGTTAGATTGGATCTTGAAAAATATATAACAGAACCAGTTGTAGCTTTCACAGGAAAATAAGGACATAGCTTGAAATAAATTACGAAGAACATACAAAGTTAGAACACTAAAGTGTTTGAATTTTTCACTGTCAACAAAATGTGCTCTTGGAATTCCCTGTTGGTTTATGTGTTATAAGCAAAACATCATTTTAATAGAATGATCATATGCTCTTTATGTTGTAGATATCAGGACATAAAGTTATATCAAGGCACTACCTGGTGCAGTTTTACAAATGCCAGTTACATGCATCACTTGATGCTGCCAGTTTGGGTACAGATAAAGAAATATTTTACTATTTTACCTACACAGCAGCATTGAGTGGTTTCTTTTCCTTGGATGTAAAGGCATTTTTTAAATACAATCTACTATATCTGCCAGTCTAAATTGTATTAAAGATATATACAAAAATATGTTTCCACTTTGATCCAATGTATATCCTGTTTACATGACAGTGATGTGTTCATTATACTGTCCCAAATGAAGTCTTGTCAGATTTAATTTAACATACACATGTGAGATACATACTTTGTCTAATTTTCTCATTTTTCATACTGCAAATGTATTGGGTAATGTACATCACTGAAATATTTACAGGCTTGGTCCTTGTGCTCAGCCTTAAGAGGTGCTACTGAAAATAAAAAATGTCTGTGTCTTCCTCAGGAACACTATTTTTCCAGGAATTCCTATTCTAGCTGGTATAGAAAACTTTACAACCACTCTACATATGATGAAAAAAAAGTGTGCAATTTAAGACCATAGGCAGGGCTCATACAAGAGCCAGACTGTGGTAACTTGGTTTGGGACTAATTAGTCTTGACATGCAGAGAAAATGGGTCCATTATATTTATGTTATCTAACTTCCCTAAATTCTATCCACTGGCTCCATTGCATTGCAACATATGAGGGCACAAAGTTAAGGAGCCCTAAATAATCAGGGTTTTAGTCAGTGATGTCATACAGTACATATCAGCCTTTTTAGAGAAAAACACATACACAATTGTCTGGCTGACTACATAAATGCAAAATAATAAAAAAAATCTGCACCTTAACCACTTGTTGCACCCACACAGTAGATTTACTATGGTGGGGCAGCATGTGCAGGCTCCATCACATACAGTATATACTGTATACATAATGCAGCCTGC